>NC_134354.1:72261163-72572299 GCF_048569485.1 Anomaloglossus baeobatrachus
AGGAGAGAGGCTGATGCTGAGAGGAGAGAGGCTGATGCTGGGGGCAGAGAGGCTGATGCTGGTGCAGCATGGGGGATGGAGCACGATGGGGGGGTGCGCAGCATCGGGGATGGAGCATGATGGGGGGGTGCGCAGCATCGGGGATGGAGCACGATGGGGAGTTCGCAGCATGGGGGATGGAGCACGTTTGGGAGTGCGCAGCATGGCGGGTGGAGCACGTTTGGGAGTGCGCAGCATGGGAGATGGAGCACGATGGGGGGTGCGCAGCATAGGGGGATGGAGCACGATGGGGAGTGCGCTGCATGGGGGATGGAGCACGATGGGGAGTGCGGAGTATGGCGGATGGAGCACGTTTGGGAGTGCGCAGCATGGCGGATGGAGCACGTTTGGGAGTGCGCAGCATGGCGGATATATAATTTCTTATTTATTTTGACACCTTTTTACTAAAACTGATTATTCTGGCAAGTAAACAATTTATTTATTTTTTATTATTACTACTTTTGGGTCTGCAGTCGATTATAATATCATATAATATATAATATATCTGGTATTTTTGAATTATCTTAATATTCTCCTTTTGTTGTATGATTCTATATTACTAATGGTGTTATTCTTATTACAGAATCGTGCCTAATTGTTACCCGTTCCTCCATCCTTGAACCTTCCCTGGCACCTTCGAGTTGAGTCCTCCTGGAATTTCATTACCTTCTTTCCTCCTTATTCTCTACTAATAATTCTGAATTTTATCTCGTTCTCCTTTGCACTGATCATCTATTTTTCCACATCTAGCCAGTTACACTGACGAAGGTCACTGCATTGACCGAAACGTCTTGCAATATTTGAACTGTTCAATATTTTGAAGAAAGTTTTCCTTTTTGCATCAATTTTGGAGTGCCTGGTCTATCTTATTAAAGGGATTTTATGGGCACAAAAATAAATATAAGCCAATCTGGCTGCCCTTCTAATGAGCACCAACCCCCCCTATATGTTAGGCTAGGTGCACATCGCAAGGAACATAAGGTCAGAATGTATGTGCCAGACAGTCAGGAGTGATGTCTAGACATTGGTCCACCATAAGAACTAACCAAAAGTACATTGCATGGTAAACATTTCCTTAATGTAGCCTTCCAGAAAGTGCAGTCCACTATATGGTTAAAGCACCACTCCAGTGTTTTGTTTTTCAAGTGCTGGAGTGATGCATTAAATCTAGGTCCCCTGCTGTGTGTGTTACACTTGCCTTCCGGCATCGTCACCTTTTACAGTTGCCGCTCATGTCCTGCGGCACAGACATGTGATCGTAACTGGCCAAAGTCAGAAGTTCCATCACAATCTCTCAATACAAATCTACGAGAGCCAAAACGAGGCTCTCATAGACTTGCATTGAGTTGTAATCTAGGACAGCCGACAGGTCACAAAATGCTGGAGACTGTCAGGAGCGGCGGTGAAAACAAATGAAAATGCTGGAGGGTGAGTATAACACTAGAGACTAACACTAGGGGCAGGAGATTTAAAGGCACCACTCCAGTGGTGAAATTAAAAAAAAAAAAAATGCTGGAGAGGTGCTTTAAACAAATAGTATGCAGTTATATTTGAAGCAGATGGAGGCCATAAGAACAACACGTTTGGCCTTTGGTGAATCTTGGCCTATTGCAATGCTCTCAACATGTAGGTAAGCTAAGTACACAAATGCAGCTTTCTACCTAGCATTACCTGTTCTCCCTGCAGCCATCATTGAGGATTTTTATTTTTTGCAACCTGAACTTCGTGAAAACTCTTCCTCTGTGATTCTAGAGGACATTTCCCAAGAGGTGGCGCTGTATCTGTCCCAAACGCACTCACTCCCACCCTTAATGCCTGCAGGTTCCACCTGCAAACACCATCCTGAGACTACTGTATAGCTTCATAGATGCATAACGCTGTTGCTTCATCCTGCTTCCCCTAATAGGTGTTGTCCTGACACTTCCACAGTCAATGAGGTTACAGACGATGTACCAGGAACTGACAATAGCATCACTCAGGCTCTCTGAGTAATGAGGGACACCGTTTCATGTATTATAACACAATCTCGTATTCGCCGCTATAGCTCCTCCGTTAAAAAGTGACAAGTTTATAAGATTACTTGTTCTATATGCAGCTTGTACCGCTTTGATGCTGTTCTATATGCAGCTTGTACCGCATTGATGCTGTTCTATATGCAGCTTGCACCGCTTTGATGCTGTTCTATATGCAGCTTGCACCGCTTTGATGCTGTTCTATATGCAGCTTGCACCGCTTTGATGCTGTTCTATATGCAGCTTGTACCGCACTGATGCTGTTCTATATGCAGCTTGCATCGCTTTGATGCTGTTCTATATGCAGCTTGCACCGCTTTGATGCTGTTCTATATGCAGCTTGTACAGCTTTGATGCTGTTCTATATGCAGCTTGTACAGCTTTGATGCTGTTCTATATGCACCTTGCACCGCTTTGATGCTGTTCTATATGCAGCCTGCACCGCTTTGATGCTGTTCTATATGCAGCCTGCACCGCTTTGATGCTGTTCTATATGCAGCCTGTACCGCTTTGATGCTGTTCTATATGCAGCCTGTACCACTTTGATGCTGTTCTATATGCAGCTTGCACTGCTTTAATGCTGTTCTATATGCAGCTTGCACCGTTTGATGCTGTTCTATATGCAGCCTGTACCGCTTTGATGCTGTTCTATATGCAGCTTGCACCGCTTTGATGCTGTTCTATATGCAGCCTGTACCGCTTTGATGCTGCTTGTACAGCTTTGATGCTGTTCTATATGCAGCTTGCACCGCTTTGATGCTGTTCTATATGCAGCCTGTACCGCTTTGATGCTGTTCTATATGCAGCTTGTACTGCTTTGATGCTGTTCGATATGCAGCTTGCACTGCTTTAATGCTGTTCTATATGCAGCTTGCTCCGCTTTGATGCTGTTCTATATGCAGCTTGTACCGCTTTGATGCTGCTTGCACCGCTTTGATGCTGTTCTATATGCAGCTTGCACCGCATTGATGCTGTTCTATATGCAGCTTGCACCGCATTGATGTTGTTCTATATGCAGCTTGCACCGCATTGATGCTGTTCTATATGCAGCCTGTACCGCTTTGATGCTGTTCTATATGCAGCTTGCTCCGCTTTGATGCTGTTCTATATGCAGCTTGTACTGCTTTGATGCTGTTCTATATGCAGCTTGCACCGCATTGATGCTGTTCTATATGCAGCCTGTACCGCTTTGATGCTGTTCTATATGCAGCTTGCACCGCTTTGATGCTGTTCTATATGCAGCGTGCACTGCTTTGATGCTGTTTCTATATGCAGCTTGTACTGCATTGATGCTGTTTCTATATGCAGCTTGTACTGCATTGATGCTGTTCTATATGCAGATTGTACTGCTTTGATGCTGTTCTATATGCAGCTTGCACCGCATTGATGCCGTTCTATATGCAGCTTGTACAGCTTTGATGCTGTTCTATATGCAGCTTGCACCGCTTTGATGCTGTTCTACATGCAGCTTGCACCGCTTTGATGCTGTTCTACATGCAGCTTGTACTGCTTTGATGCTGTTCTATATGCAGCTTGTACCGCTTTGATGCTGTTCTATATGCAGCTTGCACCGCTTTGATGCTGTTCTATATGCAGCTTGTGCCGCTTTGATGCTGTTCTATATGCAGCCTGCACCGCTTTGATGCTGTTCTATATGCAGCCTGTACCGCTTTGATGCTGTTCTATATGCAGCCTGTACCACTTTGATGCTGTTCTATATGCAGCTTGTACTGCTTTAATGCTGTTCTATATGCAGCTTGCACCGTTTGATGCTGTTCTATATGCAGCCTGTACCGCTTTGATGCTGTTCTATATGCAGCTTGCACCGCTTTGATGCTGTTCTATATGCAGCCTGTACCGCTTTGATGCTGCTTGTACAGCTTTGATGCTGTTCTATATGCAGCTTGCACCGCTTTGATGCTGTTCTATATGCAGCCTGTACCGCTTTGATGCTGTTCTATATGCAGCTTGTACTGCTTTGATGCTGTTCGATATGCAGCTTGCACTGCTTTAATGCTGTTCTATATGCAGCTTGCTCCGCTTTGATGCTGTTCTATATGCAGCTTGTACCGCTTTGATGCTGCTTGCACCGCTTTGATGCTGTTCTATATGCAGCTTGCACCGCATTGATGCTGTTCTATATGCAGCTTGCACCGCATTGATGTTGTTCTATATGCAGCTTGCACCGCATTGATGCTGTTCTATATGCAGCCTGTACCGCTTTGATGCTGTTCTATATGCAGCTTGCTCCGCTTTGATGCTGTTCTATATGCAGCTTGTACTGCTTTGATGCTGTTCTATATGCAGCTTGCACCGCATTGATGCTGTTCTATATGCAGCCTGTACCGCTTTGATGCTGTTCTATATGCAGCTTGCACCGCTTTGATGCTGTTCTATATGCAGCGTGCACTGCTTTGATGCTGTTTCTATATGCAGCTTGTACTGCATTGATGCTGTTTCTATATGCAGCTTGTACTGCATTGATGCTGTTCTATATGCAGATTGTACTGCTTTGATGCTGTTCTATATGCAGCTTGCACCGCATTGATGCCGTTCTATATGCAGCTTGTACAGCTTTGATGCTGTTCTATATGCAGCTTGCACCGCTTTGATGCTGTTCTACATGCAGCTTGCACCGCTTTGATGCTGTTCTACATGCAGCTTGTACTGCTTTGATGCTGTTCTATATGCAGCTTGTACCGCTTTGATGCTGTTCTATATGCAGCTTGCACCGCTTTGATGCTGTTCTATATGCAGCTTGTGCCGCTTTGATGCTGTTCTATATTCAGCTTGTACCGCTTTGATGCTGTTCTATATGCAGCTTGCACCGCTTTGATGCTGTTCTATATGCAGCTTGTACCGCTTTGATGCTGTTCTATATGCAGCTTGTACCGCTTTGATGCTGTTCTATATGCAGCTTGCCCTGCTTTAATGCTGTTCTATATGCAGCTTGCACCGCTTTGATGCTGTTCTATATGCAGCCTGTAACGCTTTAATGCTGTTCTATATGCAGCCTGTACCGCTTTGATGCTGTTCTATATGCAGCTTGCTCCGCTTTGATGCTGTTCTATATGCAGCTTGCTCCGCTTTGATGCTGTTCTATATGCAGCTTGTACCGCTTTGATGCTGTTCTATATGCAGCTTGTACCGCTTTGATGCTGTTCTATATGCAGCTTGTACCGCTTTGATGCTGTTCTATATGCAGCTTGTACCGCTTTGATGCTGTTTTATATGCAGCTTGCACCGCTTTGATGCTGCTTGTACCGGTTTGATGCTGTTCTATATGCAGCTTGTACCGCTTTGATGCTGTTTTATATGCAGCTTGCACCGCTTTGATGCTGCTTGTACAGCTTTGATGCTGTTCTATATGCAGCTTGCACCGCTTTGATTCTGTTCTATATGCAGCTTGTACCGCTTTGATGCTGTTTTATATGCAGCTTGTATCGCTTCGATGCTGTTCTATATGCAGCTTGCACTGCTTTAATGCTGTTCTATATGCAGCTTGCACTGCTTTGATGCTGTTCTATATGCAGCCTGTAACGCTTTGATGCTGTTCTATATGCAGCCTGTACCGCTTTGATGCTGTTCTATATGCAGCCTGTACCGCTTTGATGCTGTTCTATATGCAGCCTGTAACGCTTTGACGCTGTTCTATATGCAGCTTGCTCCGCTTTGATGCTGTTCTATATGCAGCTTGTACCGCTTTGATGCTGTTCTATATACAGCTTGTACAGCTTTGATGCTGTTCTATATGCAGCTTGCACCGCTTTGATGCTGTTCTATATGCAGCTTGCACCGCTTTGATGCTGTTTCTATATGTAGCTTGTACTGCATTGATGCTGTTTCTATATGCAGCTTGTACTGCACTGATGCTGTTCTATATGCAGCTTGTACTGCTTTGATGCTGTTCTATATGCAGCTTGCACTGCATTGATGCTGTTCTATATGCAGCCTGTACCGCTTTGATGCTGCTTGTACAGCTTTGATGCTGTTCTATATGCAGCTTGTACCGCTTTGATGCTGTTCTATATGCAGCTTGTACATCTTTGATGCTGTTCTATATGCAGCTTGTACCGCTTTGATGCTGTTCTATATGCAGCTTGTACCACATTGATGCTGTTCTATATGCAGCCTGTACCGCTTTGATGCTGTTCTATATGCAGCTTGTACCGCTTGGACGCTGTTCTATATGCAGCTTGCACCGCTTTGATGCTGTTCTATATGCAGCTTGCACCGCTTTGATGCTGTTCTATATGCAGCTTGTACTGCTTTGATGCTGTTCTATATGCAGCTTGCACCGCTTTGATGCTGTTTCTATATGCAGCTTGTACTGCATTCATGCTGTTCTATATGCAGCTTGTACCGCTTTGATGCTGTTCTATATGCAGCTTGTACCGCTTTGATGCTGTTCTATATGCAGCTTGCTCTGCTTTGATGCTGTTCTATATGCAGCTTGTACCGCTTTGATGCTGTTCTATATGCAGCTTGTACCACTTTGATGCTGTTCTATATGCAGCTTGTACCGCTTTGATGCTGTTCTATATGCAGCTTGTACCGCTTTGATGCTGCTTGTACAGCTTTGATGCTGTTCTATATGCAGCTTGCACCGCTTTGATGCTGTTCTATATGCAGCTTGTACATCTTTGATGCTGTTCTATATGCAGCTTGTACTGCTTTGATGCCGTTCTATATGCAGCTTGCACCGCATTGATGCTGTTCTATATGCAGCTTGCACCGCTTTGATGCTGTTCTATATGCAGCCTGTACCGCTTTGATGCTGTTCTATATACAGCTTGTACAGCTTTGATGCTGTTCTATATGCAGCTTGCACCGCTTTGATGCTGTTCTATATGCAGCTTGCACCGCTTTGATGCTGTTCTATATGCAGCTTGCACCGCTTTGATGCTGTTTCTATATGCAGCTTGTACTGCATTGATGCTGTTTCTATATGCAGCTTGTACTGCACTGATGCTGTTCTATATGCAGCTTGTACTGCATTGATGCTGTTCTATATGCAGCTTGTACTGCTTTGATGCTGTTCTATATGCAGCTTGCACTGCATTGATGCTGTTCTATATGCAGCCTGTACCGCTTTGATGCTGCTTGTACAGCTTTGATGCTGTTCTATATGCAGCTTGTACCGCTTTGATGCTGTTCTATATGCAGCGTGTACCGCTTTGATGCTGTTCTATATGCAGCGTGTACCGCTTTGATGCTGTTCTATATGCAGATTCTACTGCTTTGATGCTGTTCTATATGCAGCTTGTACATCTTTAATGCTGTTCTATATGCAGCTTGTACCGCTTTGATGCTGTTCTATATGCAGCTTGTACCGCATTGATGCTGTTCTATATGCAGCCTGTACCGCTTTGATGCTGTTCTATATGCAGCTTGTACCGCTTGGACGCTGTTCTATATGCAGCTTGCACCGCTTTGATGCTGTTTCTATATGCAGCTTGTACTGCATTGATGCTGTTCTATATGCAGCTTGTACTGCTTTGATGCTATTCTATATGCAGCTTGCACCGCATTGATGCTGCTTGTACAGGTTTGATGCTGTCCTATATGCAGCTTGCACCGCTTTGATGCTGTTCTATATGCAGCTTGTACCGCTTTGATGCTGTTCTATATGCAGCTTGTACATCTTTGATGCTGTTCTGTATGCAGCTTGTACCGCTTTAAAGCTGTTCTATATGCAGCTTGTACCGCATTGATGCTGTTCTATATGCAGCCTGTACCGCTTTGATGCTGTTCTATATGCAGCTTGCACCGCTTTGATGCTGTTCTATATGCAGCTTGCACCGCTTTGATGCTGTTCTATATGCAGCTTGCACCGCTTTGATGCTGTTCTTTATGCAGCCTGTACCGCTTTGATGTTGTTTTATATGCAGCTTATACCGCTTTGATGCTGTTCTATATGCAGCTTGTACCGCTTTGACGCTATTCTATATGCAGCTTGTACCGCTTTGACGCTGTTCTATATGCAGCTTGTACCGCTTGGACGCTGTTCTATATGCAGCTTGTACCACTTTGATGCTGTTCTATATGCAGCTTGTACCGCTTTGATGCTGTTCTATATGCAGCTTGCACCGCTTTGATGCTGTTCTATATGCAGCTTGTACCGCTTTGATGCTGTTCTATATGCAGCCTGTACCGCTTTGATGCTGTTCTATATGCAGCTTGTACCGCTTGGACGCTGTTCTATATGCAGCTTGCACCGCTTTGATGCTGTTCTATATGCAGCTTGCACCGCTTTGATGCTGTTCTATATGCAGCTTGTACTGCTTTGATGCTGTTCTATATGCAGCTTGCACCGCTTTGATGCTGTTTCTATATGCAGCTTGTACTGCATTCATGCTGTTCTATATGCAGCTTGTACCGCTTTGATGCTGTTCTATATGTAGCTTGTACCGCTTTGATGCTGTTCTATATGCAGCTTGCACTGCTTTAATGCTGTTCTATATGCAGCTTGCACCGCTTTGATGCTGTTCTATATGCAGCCTGTACCGCTTTGATGCTGTTCTATATGCAGCCTGTACCGCTTTGATGCTGTTCTATATGCAGCTTGCTCCGCTTTGATGCTGTTCTATATGCAGCTTGTACCGCTTTGATGCTGTTCTATATGCAGCTTGTACCACTTTGATGCTGTTCTATATGCAGCTTGTACCACTTTGATGCTGTTCTATATGCAGCTTGTACCGCTTTGATGCTGTTCTATATGCAGCTTGTACCGCTTTGATGCTGCTTGTACAGCTTTGATGCTGTTCTATATGCAGCTTGTACCGCTTTGATGCTGTTCTATATGCAGCTTGTACCACTTTGATGCTGTTCTATATGCAGCTTGTACCACTTTGATGCTGTTCTATATGCAGCTTGTACCGCTTTGATGCTGTTCTATATGCAGCTTGTACCGCTTTGATGCTGCCTGTATAGCTTTGATGCTGTTCTATATGCAGCTTGCACCGCTTTGATGCTGTTCTATATGCAGCTTGTACATCTTTGATGCTGTTCTATATGCAGCTTGTACTGCTTTGATGCCGTTCTATATGCAGCTTGCACCGCATTGATGCTGTTCTATATGCAGCTTGCACCGCATTGATGCTGTTCTATATGCAGCCTGTACCGCTTTGATGCTGTTCTATATACAGCTTGTACAGCTTTGATGCTGTTCTATATGCAGCTTGCACCGCTTTGATGCTGTTCTATATGCAGCTTGCACCGCTTTGATGCTGTTCTATATGCAGCTTGCACCGCTTTGATGCTGTTTCTATATGCAGCTTGTACTGCATTGATGCTGTTTCTATATGCAGCTTGTACTGCACTGATGCTGTTCTATATGCAGCTTGTACTGCATTGATGCTGTTCTATATGCAGCTTGTACTGCTTTGATGCTGTCCTATATGCAGCTTGCACTGCATTGATGCTGTTCTATATGCAGCCTGTACCGCTTTGATGCTGCTTGTACAGCTTTGATGCTGTTCTATATGCAGCTTGTACCGCTTTGATGCTGTTCTATATGCAGCGTGTACCGCTTTGATGCTGTTCTATATGCAGATTCTACTGCTTTGATGCTGTTCTATATGCAGCTTGTACATCTTTAATGCTGTTCTATATGCAGCTTGTACCGCTTTGATGCTGTTCTATATGCAGCTTGTACCGCATTGATGCTGTTCTATATGCAGCCTGTACCGCTTTGATGCTGTTCTATATGCAGCTTGCACCGCTTTGATGCTGTTTCTATATGCAGCTTGTACTGCATTGATGCTGTTCTATATGCAGCTTGTACTGCTTTGATGCTGTTCTATATGCAGCTTGCACCGCATTGATGCTGCTTGTACAGGTTTGATGCTGTCCTATATGCAGCTTGCACCGCTTTGATGCTGTTCTATATGCAGCTTGTACCGCTTTGATGCTGTTCTATATGCAGATTGTACTGCTTTGATGCTGTTCTATATGCAGATTGTACTTCTTTGATGATGTTCTATATGCAGCTTGTACATCTTTGATGCTGTTCTGTATGCAGCTTGTACCGCTTTGATGCTGTTCTATATGCAGATTGTACCGCTTTGATGCTGTTCTTTATGCAGCCTGTACCGCTTTGATGTTGTTTTATATGCAGCTTATACCGCTTTGATGCTGTTCTATATGCAGCTTGTACCGCTTTGACGCTATTCTATATGCAGCTTGTACCGCTTTGACGCTGTTCTATATGCAGCTTGTACCGCTTGGACGCTGTTCTATATGCAGCTTGTACCACTTTGATGCTGTTCTATATGCAGCTTGTACCGCTTTGATGCTGTTCTATATGCAGCTTGCACCGCTTTGATGCTGTTCTATATGCAGCTTGTACCGCTTTGATGCTGTTCTATATGCAGCCTGTACCGCTTTGATGCTGTTCTATATGCAGCTTGTACCGCTTGGACGCTGTTCTATATGCAGCTTGCACCGCTTTGATGCTGTTCTATATGCAGCTTGCACCGCTTTGATGCTGTTCTATATGCAGCTTGTACTGCTTTGATGCTGTTCTATATGCAGCTTGCACCGCTTTGATGCTGTTTCTATATGCAGCTTGTACTGCATTCATGCTGTTCTATATGCAGCTTGTACCGCTTTGATGCTGTTCTATATGTAGCTTGTACCGCTTTGATGCTGTTCTATATGCAGCTTGCACTGCTTTAATGCTGTTCTATATGCAGCTTGCACCGCTTTGATGCTGTTCTATATGCAGCCTGTACCGCTTTGATGCTGTTCTATATGCAGCCTGTACCGCTTTGATGCTGTTCTATATGCAGCTTGCTCCGCTTTGATGCTGTTCTATATGCAGCTTGTACCGCTTTGATGCTGTTCTATATGCAGCTTGTACCACTTTGATGCTGTTCTATATGCAGCTTGTACCACTTTGATGCTGTTCTATATGCAGCTTGTACCGCTTTGATGCTGTTCTATATGCAGCTTGTACCGCTTTGATGCTGCTTGTACAGCTTTGATGCTGTTCTATATGCAGCTTGTACCGCTTTGATGCTGTTCTATATGCAGCTTGTACCACTTTGATGCTGTTCTATATGCAGCTTGTACCACTTTGATGCTGTTCTATATGCAGCTTGTACCGCTTTGATGCTGTTCTATATGCAGCTTGTACCGCTTTGATGCTGCCTGTATAGCTTTGATGCTGTTCTATATGCAGCTTGCACCGCTTTGATGCTGTTCTATATGCAGCTTGTACATCTTTGATGCTGTTCTATATGCAGCTTGTACTGCTTTGATGCCGTTCTATATGCAGCTTGCACCGCATTGATGCTGTTCTATATGCAGCTTGCACCGCTTTGATGCTGTTCTATATGCAGCCTGTACCGCTTTGATGCTGTTCTATATACAGCTTGTACAGCTTTGATGCTGTTCTATATGCAGCTTGCACCGCTTTGATGCTGTTCTATATGCAGCTTGCACCGCTTTGATGCTGTTCTATATGCAGCTTGCACCGCTTTGATGCTGTTTCTATATGCAGCTTGTACTGCATTGATGCTGTTTCTATATGCAGCTTGTACTGCACTGATGCTGTTCTATATGCAGCTTGTACTGCATTGATGCTGTTCTATATGCAGCTTGTACTGCTTTGATGCTGTCCTATATGCAGCTTGCACTGCATTGATGCTGTTCTATATGCAGCCTGTACCGCTTTGATGCTGCTTGTACAGCTTTGATGCTGTTCTATATGCAGCTTGTACCGCTTTGATGCTGTTCTATATGCAGCGTGTACCGCTTTGATGCTGTTCTATATGCAGATTCTACTGCTTTGATGCTGTTCTATATGCAGCTTGTACATCTTTAATGCTGTTCTATATGCAGCTTGTACCGCTTTGATGCTGTTCTATATGCAGCTTGTACCGCATTGATGCTGTTCTATATGCAGCCTGTACCGCTTTGATGCTGTTCTATATGCAGCTTGTACCGCTTGGACGCTGTTCTATATGCAGCTTGCACCGCTTTGATGCTGTTTCTATATGCAGCTTGTACTGCATTGATGCTGTTCTATATGCAGCTTGTACTGCTTTGATGCTGTTCTATATGCAGCTTGCACCGCATTGATGCTGCTTGTACAGGTTTGATGCTGTCCTATATGCAGCTTGCACCGCTTTGATGCTGTTCTATATGCAGCTTGTACCGCTTTGATGCTGTTCTATATGCAGATTGTACTGCTTTGATGCTGTTCTATATGCAGATTGTACTTCTTTGATGATGTTCTATATGCAGCTTGTACATCTTTGATGCTGTTCTGTATGCAGCTTGTACCGCTTTGATGCTGTTCTATATGCAGATTGTACCGCTTTGATGCTGTTCTTTATGCAGCCTGTACCGCTTTGATGTTGTTTTATATGCAGCTTATACCGCTTTGATGCTGTTCTATATGCAGCTTGTACCGCTTTGACGCTATTCTATATGCAGCTTGTACCGCTTTGACGCTGTTCTATATGCAGCTTGTACCGCTTGGACGCTGTTCTATATGCAGCTTGTACCACTTTGATGCTGTTCTATATGCAGCTTGTACCGCTTTGATGCTGTTCTATATGCAGCTTGCACCGCTTTGATGCTGTTCTATATGCAGCTTGTACCGCTTTGATGCTGTTCTATATGCAGCTTGTACTGCTTTGATGCTCCTCCTCAGTTTCTGCACAATTTTGCTTTTTACAAAGTTTGCAGCTTCAGTTTTTATAGCAGCAATCTGCATTAACTCTAGCTTATGAGCAGCGATCAAATGAATTGCAAATTCATTCCTTTCCATATAAATTAACTTGAATCACAAACACCCCATTTCCACTGAATTTCAGCCCTGCCACAAAATTACCTGAGCACATCAATTCTGGTATATTATTAGCTACAGAGAAAGTGTTAACGAGGACAAGGCAGCTAATATCATTCGGTCATGCTGATTAAAATTATAAAATTGTATGGAATTTTAATGTTTTAATGTTGAAAACATTGTCTTCTTCAGCTGTCCATGGTTACCTCCAAGGAAATGTGCAGTAATAGTAATCATTACTTTGCATCACAAAAGGGCTTTACAAACAAGGATATTGCCACTTGTAAGATTGCCGTTTGATCAACCATTGACAGAATCATTAAGAACTTCAGGGAGGTGGGTTTATTTTCTGTGATAACGGCTTCAGGGTGCAAAAGAGAAACCAGCAAGTACCAGGGTGATTTCCTAAAGACTATTTAGCTACAAGATTGGTTTACCACCACTGCAGAGCTTGCTCAGAAATGGCAGCAGGGAGGTGCCTGTGCATCTGCATGCACAGTGAGGCACAGCCTTTTGAAGGCCGGCCTGGTGTCAAGATCATCACCAAATGCTCCACAGGACAGACTGATATTGTGCAGGAATTACGGGGATTGGACTGAAGAGTACTGAAATAAAGTTATTTTCAATAATGAAGACAGCTTTAGAATGTTTGGGATATCTGAAAGAATAATGGTCTGGAGATGAAAATACAAGTGCTACAAGTGTTCCTGTGTCATACCAGCAATAAGGCATTCCGAGATATTGTGTATGGTGGTTGCAATGCTTTTCATCAGAGAGTGGGCTCACTCACAAATCTGCCAAGAATACTGCCATAAAGAAAGAATGGCATATAAAGATCCTCCAAGATCACCTTCTCCCATCATTCATCAGCAAGTTGATCATAGAATCATAGAATATTAGGGTTGGAATGGACCTCCTGGGTCATCTAGTCCAACAACCCCCTGCTCAAAGCAGGATTCACCAAATCATCCCAGACAGATGTCCGTCCATCCTCTTTTTAAAGACTTCCATTAAAGGAGAACTCACAACCTCTCGTGGCAGCCTGTTCCACTCGTTGATCACCCTCACTGTCAAAAAGTTTTTTTCTAATATCTAATCTGTGTCTCCTCCCCATCAGTTTCATCCCATTGCTTCTAGTCTTTCCTTGTGAAAATGAGAATAAAACTGATCCCTCTACAGTGTGACAGCCTTAAAGATATTTGTAGACAGCTATTAAGTCTCCTCTCAGTCTTCTCTTTTGCAAGCTAAACAATCCTAAATCCTGTAACCGTTCCTCATATGACATGGTTTGCAGACCAGTCACCATTCTGGTCACTCTTCTCTGAACTTGCTCCAGTTTGTTGATGTCTTTTTTAAAATGTGGTGCCCAGAACTGGACACAGTATTCCAGATGAGGTCTGACCAAAGAGGAGTAAAGGGGGATAATGACTTCACGTGATCTAGACTGTATGCTTCTGTTAATACATGAAGAAGATGATTTCCAGCAGGATGAAGGCCATGTCACGAGGCAAAAGTGGTAACTAAGTGGCTCAGGTAACAAACATTAAAATTTTGTGAGAAAGGCCAGAAAATTCTCCAGGTCTTAACCACATTGAGAACCAGTGGTTAAACCTTAAAAAGTAGATGGCGAAAGAAAACACAATTGTGATAAACTGCAAGCACTGATTAGAAAATAATGGATTGTCCAGAGTCAGGATTTGGCCTAGAAGCAGATATCCAGCTTACCAGAGCTAATTGCAGAAGTTTTAAAAAATAAAGCCAAATGATTCACATCATTTACGCAAGTTGCATGAGGTCACATGGGGTGCAATGGAAATTTGCATATTACATGAGTGACGCAGCTGTAACCAAGGTAGAATCCGCCGGTGGATGTATGCCAGTGGTACAGGGAGAAGGGTAAGGAAAGTGAAGTATAGGAATATTTTTTTTTAACCCCTTCTCGACCCTAAATAATGCAGCAAAATGCCCCTTCTGGGCCTCATTGTTCTGTATTCGCCAAAAGTGAATGGCAAAAAAAATTTGGATTCTCTAATCAATTCGCTCATCTCTAGAAGGCCATTTTGGAGTATAGATAAATCTTTGCTATCAGAATTATAACAGATTGGAAACAAAAATTTCCAATACCTAAAAAAAAATAAAAATGTTTTATAACTTAGGCTGCTTTCACACTACGTTTTTTTTAACATGCGTCATGAACGTTTTTTTGCTGCAAAAGCAGATCCTGCTTTTACAGCAAAAAACGCATGCAAACGCATGTGTTATTTTGCAGGATCCTGTCACTTTAAGTTTATGGGCGGGCATTGGAGTCATGTGATCGGGAGTGAGGGGAATTGAACGTGACAGACTGGGAGCCGGCATCTAACAGCTGTGGAGTCTCGTAACCAAGGTAAGCATCGGGTAACTTGCTTGGATACGCGATATTTACATTGGTTACGAGCGTCTGCAGCTGCTAGGAGCCGGCTCCCTGCACACGTAACCAACGTAAACATTGGGTAACTAAGACCGCGGTTACCCGATGTTTACCTTAGTTACGAGCGTCCTCCTCTCTCAGGCGGGGGGAGAGTGGAGAGAGAGGGAGGGGGAGGCAGGGAGGTGGAGAGGGAGGAAGGGAGAGAGGGAGGGAGGCAGGTGGAGAGAGGGAGGGAGGGGGAGAGAGGGAGGGAGGTGGAGAGAGGGAGGGAGAGGGAGGGAGGTGGTGAGAGGGAGGGAGGGGGAGAGAGGGAGGGAGGTGGAGAGAGAGACTGATCACCCGAGGCTGGTTTCTGTGCATGCTCAGAAGAGCAAGCAGGATCCTGCCTATCAGCATGCCAGCGTTCACATGCGTTTGCATGCTGTTTAGTCAGGATCCAGCGATTTGCAGTATTTGGACGCAGCTCAAAAACGCTACAAGTAGCGTTTTTGAAATAAGTTAAAAAACTGCAAGTCGCTGTATCCTTACTATAACGCACGCAAACGCAGGTGAACGCATGTTGACGCGAGTCCATTGCAAATGCATTGAAATGAAAACGCATTTGCACTGGATCCGTTTTTGCGTTAAAAAAACGTTAATGACGGATGTTAAAAAAACGTAGTGTGAAAGCAGCCTTACAGTAATTAGTATCTCATTCAAAGTTCGAAAACATGGCTCTGTTCACAAAAGCATCATGGATTCCCTTTACGTTAGAGTCATGGTCATTTTTTCTACCAGGCCCAAACAAAATGAGGATGGGTTTGCATTCCCTTACCAAGCTACCAACTTGCTAATCACTTTGGTGCCCATTTGTCACACCACATCATATCTGTAGGACTGCAGAAGATAGCGAAATACGGTGCTGTGCCATCTTCGGCAATCCTGTATTGGAGGAAAGGCACAGTGGTGCACATTCACATCCAACATTGTATATCAGGAGTATATTTTAGAGTCCGGTTTTGAAGATCAGTAAGGGGCCCAGTGGGGGATAGCTGATAACTTGCCAAGATGAAAATGGGTAAAAGGGAAGCCAAGTGGTCAGCACCTTTGCCCTGTCTAGAGTTGTGGGTAGTGATGGGCGAACCCAAACTGTAAAGTTCGGGGTTCGTACCGAACACCGTGATCGTGCACATGATCCCGAACACTAGCTTTCCTGGGAAGCTCGTGTTACAGTTGGGTCCAGGGGTTGTACAAAAAGCATATTATTAAAAAAACATTACAGCTCCCGCGACGCGTCCTGCAGACTCGGTTTCCCGGACGCTTCTGCGCCCGATCATTGCTGTGCCTCCCCCGGTAAGCACCACTGACTAAAAGGGCCTTCCATGACGTCATACCCATGTGATCCAAACCCGAACATCAGGGGTTTGCCCATCACTAGTTGTGGGTTCAAATTCGACCAAAGACAACAACATCTGCATGAGTTTTGTATGCTTATCCTGACTTTCCTCTGGGAATTCTCGTTTCCTCCCCCATTCCAAAAGAAATGCAGAGCTTCAATGGGGACAATGAGTGGCCTGTTACGCTCTGCAAAATATGTTGGCACTGTAGAAGCTAGTATAATAATTTTTGACTGGAGGAATACATCAGCAAACATAGTGCCTTTTCTATGTACCTGTATGGCTGGAGTGGCCACTGTTTTAATTGAATTCATTTAGCAAATACAATGCCTTTAGAGGTCCAGGTATAATACATCAAGGCCTTGAATGTCACAATTCTGCGCACGCTTAATTATATGTTAAACAATGTAAAATGTCAGATTTGTGTGAGGAAATCGAACCCTATCTGCCAGTTCTGTGATGGCATTAAACATGTTCTTTCATAGCAAAAATCAAACCATTAAAACTGTATTACAGCGTTCTGTATTGAAATTTGTTTAAAGGGTTGGCATCTGTACAGGATTACACGAGCACACAAACACATTCGTTACTTGGCACTGAATCAATATTTGTCTCCACACTCATTTCCAAAACTCTCATTCAATAAAATCAAGTGGAAACAGAAATGTTAACTACCTCTGCTATTGTAATGCAGTCTGGGTACAGGGAATGGATCATATGATTTGCTAGCATGAGGTACACAAGGGAGTCTTCATCCACTTGTAAGCCGAAATATTCAGTGTAATCGCCAGTGAATCCGCATCCTAAGGAAGAAGGCAAAAGTCAATTTTATATTCCAAGAGTCTGTTCAAACTAGCTGCTATAAATAAAGCTCCCTATGTACACTAAAAGGCTGTGGGACGAAGGATAATAATTCAGCCAAGAGCCATCTCTCCAGACTCCTCCATACATAGGAACGCTCAACTCAGCCAAGTGTCCTGGTCTTCTCCGACGGCACATTCCCATGACCTGGGCATGCTGCGTTCTAGATACTGCATGTCCTCTCCTCCGGGGCCGCGAGTGCTGTCCTCAGGCGGGTGCAGCATTCGAGCCAACGACAAGGGTTCTGGGAGCAGCATATTTCTGCCATGTTCTCCAGTTGAGAACACTCGCGTCTCCGCAAGCCTAAAGTGACATGTTGCCGCTCAGGAAGCCATGCCACAGGTGAGTTTACGCTGCAGAAAAAAAGAAGCACAGTGTGCATGGGATTTTATGTGCTTCTACTGTACAACACAGCTTTTTGGACAGAGGGAAAGCCTGCTGCGTCCAAAAAGCTGTTATTCCTGATCGTGAGCACGAACTGTTAGGGTATGTGCCCATGATCAGTACTCACTGCGTCCTGGACACAATCGGTCCGCGCGTCTCCTCTGCAGGAGACCGCAGCTGATTGTATCCACAATCACTGTGCAGTGCGCTGCGGTCTCTCGCTTGTGTTTTCCCTACGGAGGACGCGTGCGAATCCGCAGCAAACAATTGACATGCTGCGGTCTGGAAAGATGCACCGCAGGTCATTATTTGCTGCTGAAAAAACAAGCACAGTGGGCACGGGATTTCTACTGTATTCCGTAGCGTTTGGACGCAGCTGAAGCATGCTGCGTCTAAAACGCTACAAACACTGATCGTGGGGACGCAGCCTTAGAGAGTAGCTCCCACACTCCTCTGGAGGTGGCTCATCTGCCAGAGAGCAAAAAGATCAAAAAGGCTGACTCTTTCCCAACAACATCCATCCTGCAAAATTCATATTCCTATTGCACTTTTAGACTTATGGCAGATTTTGCATAACACTGACAGGGGTCTAATATGCAAGGGGGTCTTAAAGTGGTTTTCCCACAAAGTACATTTTAATTTAATAACCTTGGAATAATAAAAAGTTCCACAAAGGGATCTGTTAAATAAAAATGTTCCTGTGCGAACATAATCTTCTTATATATGAGTTCCCTGCTATGTACTGTGTAATGGCTATGACTGACCATACAGGGACATGGTCTGATCATACCACAGCTCCTGGGCAGGGGAGGAAGGAAAACGAGTGTACAGACAGGACAGTAAGGGATCACAGCCTCTAGTTTCTGTGAGGTAAAACATGATTTAAAAAAATGGCAGGGACATGTGATACCCAACAGACATTATCAGCTGCGATCCCGTGCTATAATGTCTGTATACTCTTTTCAGTCTTTTTCTGCCCAGGAGCTGTGGTACGATCAGACCATGTACCTGTACAGTCAGACACGGCCATTACACAGTACACCGCAGGGGCACATGTATAAGATTATCTCAGAACAGGATTTTTTTTTTTAAAACATCCAATTGTGGATTATTATTCCAAGATCTATTAATTAAAATGTACCGGGCCTGAGGCGAGACCGGGCCTGAGGCGAGACCGGGCCTGAGGCGAGACCGGGCCTGAGGCGAGACCGGGCCTGAGGCGAGACCGGGCCTGAGGCGAGACCGGGCCTGAGGCGAGACCGGGCCTGAGGCGAGACCGGGCCTGAGGCGAGACCGGGCCTGAGGCGAGACCGGGCCTGAGGCGTACTCGCGTTATTTATGTAATATGTGGATGGTCATGAAGGACATTGAAGAGGAATAGCTGACTTGCTGTCACCTATCCTGGAAAATCAGCAGGATGTCCTTTGACCCATAAAAAATACTAGCTCCCATACAATAAGGGCCCGTGATGAGACCATCAAATCAAAAATTACCTACAAGGATAATGTTTGAAAACAAACCCAAAGCATACCCAATAATAAACTACCAGAGTGTCCCAAAAAACAGTGGCAGACAGAAAACTCACACACAAGGTGGGAGCCCCAAGTTTTTACAAAAATATATGATGCATGTCTGAAGTTCCTCATTCAATAAAGAAGATCGTTGTATTAAATAGTCTGCAGGTGGATTTACAATTTGTAGAGAACAATTCACCCATGCAGAGAGTGAAAAGTTTTGAGGCCTGAAGTTAAAATTAGATTTTACTATATTAGCAAAATTCAACCTAAGTAATGCTGTAATATTCTTGACTAAGTAGCAATATACTGCACCATTTAATGGAAATTTTCAAGTAGAAGCCAGACATGTTAGTCATAAGTGGCTCTGGGCATTTTCATATAAAGAGACATCGTAAATACAGTACAATTCAGTTATTAGCTATAGAAGAAGCACCACGGCCAGAGAACTGGAAAATAGCGCCTGATTACATTATCTCAACGTATCACAGACATTTTAGCTTACAGAGGAGTCAGTGTAGATATCACAACTAAGGGGTACTTTGCACGCTGCGACATAGCTAGCCGATACTAGTGATGCTGAGTGCGATAGCACCCGCCCCCGTCGAACATGCAATCTCTTGTGATAGCTGCCGTAGCGAACATTATCTCTACGGCAGCTTCACACGCACTTACCTGCCCTGCGACGTCGCTTCGGCCGGCGACCCGCCTCCTTCCTAAGGGGGCGGGTCGTGCGGCGTCACATGGCAGGCGGCCAATAGAAGCGGAGGGGCGGAGATGAGTGGGACGTAAACATCCCGCCCACCTCCTTCCTTCCGCATAGCCAGTTGACGCAGGTAAGGAGATGTTCCTCGCTCCTTCGGCTTCACACGCAGCGATGTGTGCTGCTGCAGGAACGAGGAACAACATTGTATCTCCTAATGGTGCGACATTATGAAAATGTCCGAAACTACACAGATCACCGATTTACGACGCTTTTGCAATAGTTTATCGGCGTATCTAGGCTTTACACATTGCGATGTAGTTACCGGCGCCGGATGTGCGTCACTTTCGATTTCACCCCGACGATATCGCAGTAGCGATGTCGCAACGTGCAAAGTACCCCTAAGAGTCACGAAAAATCAGGGTTAGGGTATGTGTGCAAGTTTTCTGCACCAAAAACTGCGCCTTGTGGCAGAACAATGCACAAAAAAAAACCGCCAAAAAAACATTTTTGATGCATTTTTGTGCATTGCGCTTTTTTGTTAGTGAGATCATTGGCTGGAAGAGCTAAAAAAACGCAGGAAAAAAAAAAAAAAACAACAAAACGCACTAACAATTGATATGCTGCTTCTTTTTTCTGCAAGGAAAAAAGAAGTAACGTGTGCAAAGCATTTATGAATTCTCATTGACTTTGCTGGCATAAGGATAGACATGCAGATTGGGGCAACAAACTGCACAAAAACCGCATAAAAAAATGCAGCGTGTGCACAAGGCCTTACTGAATTTTCGATATTGAAGTGGGACTGGAGAAATCCTTAATGACCACCCACTGTCTTTAGAAATCTTTCTTTGGGGCAGTAAAAATCTCTTAAAAGGAAACATGACAGGTTCCCTCATGCCCACCCATCAGCATTTATATATTTATTACTAAATACCCTGCCTAATGAGCCATTCATACTGCCTGACAACTAATCACATAATGAAAAAAGGTTTTTTTATAAAGTCCTTTTTTCATATGTATATTAGCCCTTTGACTAGTCAATGTGGCATTCATTCCTCAGACTAGTCGGCCCCCTCCGTATGTTACTATTCCCCTGTCGGCATGATAACATGATTTGCAGAGAGCCGGTGACATCACCAGCTCTCAGCAAAACCCGCACACGAGCGTGGATTTCTTCACAATTATCATTGCACCTTTGATACCAGCTTTATGGGTCCCGGCTTTATGCAAGCACTGAGCATTTCAGAAAGTGAAGAAGACAGCGGATTTCACTTCCTGACATGTGCGATGTGCCTCCTTGAAGCGCTGTCTTTAGAAGCGATATGGTGTTACTGAAGCAGGTTGTGCGCATACGCGGTATCTGCAAACAGCTGGCGATGACACCAGCTCTCAGCAAATCATTATCACGTCCATAGGGGAGTGATAACAGTAAAAGGGACTAGAGCCCCTGTGACTAGTCAAAGGACTAATTTACATACGAAAAAAGGACTTTGTAAAGATCTTTTTCAATATGTGTTTAGGTGTCAGGCAGTATGATGGGCTCGTAAGGCAGGGTAGATAGTAATAAACATATAAATGCTGGTGGGTCAGAGGGCATTGGGGACCTGTCAGGTTCCCTTTAACTTACAAAATGGTGAAGACAAAAGAACTCCGAGAAATATCCTTACCTATTCCGTGGTGATGGTAAAGCATAGATGTGACACCATCAAAACGAAAACCGTCAAACCCATATTCATCAATCCACCATCGCAAATTGGAGAGCAAGAATCTTAACACCTCCCAGCTATAAAACACAAAAAATAAAAACATTTTAGTAGAAATAAGGTCTTTATACAACAAGGAAGTTTCAGAAGGTCTTTAAATTG
This sequence comes from Anomaloglossus baeobatrachus, assembly GCF_048569485.1. Taxonomy (NCBI): domain Eukaryota; kingdom Metazoa; phylum Chordata; class Amphibia; order Anura; family Aromobatidae; genus Anomaloglossus; species Anomaloglossus baeobatrachus. The sequence continues at coordinate 72,283,126 of NC_134354.1, forward strand.
TGCCTAAAATAAAGATGTTTGTCATACAAACAAAGGGGATCATTTCACACAGAAAACTGTTACAACAGAAGATTAGGATTAATGTATCTAATCAAACACATTAGATTGTAGATTTTACCAACTTTACCCGCCCCCGTCGGTTGTGCGACATGGGCAAATCGCTACCCGTGGCACACAACATCGCGCGGACCCGGCACACTACTTACCTGCCTAGCGACGTCGCTGTGACCGACGATCTGCCTCCTTTCTAAGGGGGCGGTTCGTTCAGCGTCACAGCGACGTCACAGCAGCGTCACCGAACCGCCGCCCAATAGAAGCGGAGGGGCGGAGATGAGCGGGACGCAACATCCTGCCCACCTCCTTCCTTCCTCATTGCGGCCGGCCGCAGGTAAGGTGAGGTTCCTCGTTCCTGCGGTGTCACACATAGCGATGTGTGCTGCCGCAGGAGCGACAAACTACTTCGTACACCGAGCAGCAGCGATATTCAAGAATAGGGGGGCATGTCACAGATGAGCGATTTTGACCGTTTTTGTGACGATTCAAAATCGCTCATAGGTGTCACACGCAAAGACATCGCTAAAGCGACCGGATGTGCGTCACAAATTCCATGACCCCAACGAGATTACTTGAGCGATGTCGCAGCGTGTAAAGCGGCATTAAGGCTGTGTGCTCGCGATTGGTAATAGCAGCGGTCTGGATGCAGTGTGTTTCCGCTACGTCCAAAACACTGTGTTGTACAGTACAAGCACAATGGATGAGACTAAAAGAAATCCAATGGCCCTATGCTTCTTTTCAGCATAAACTGACATGTGGCGTGGCTTTCCGAGCTGCAGCATGTCAATTTATGCTGCGAAGACGTGAGTGTTCTCCGCAGGGAGAAGACAATGTCCGCAGCGGCCTGAACTCTAATCGTGCGCACTGGCTGCTGTGGTCTCTGTGGATAGCACTCGTCGCCGCGCAGGAAGCGACACACTGTGTCCTGTACTGATAATATGAACCCACCCTAAAATTAGTTAGAAAAATGGGATCAATGCCAATAGAATGTATCTTACAAGGAATCAATGCAGAAATAAACCTCTGGAGAAAAAAAAAAAAAATGTACAAAATGTGTATTACAATTTTGTACATTAAAGGGAATAGGTCAGCAGGAGGCTTCAGATCTACCATAACTTTAGCCTTATTTGCATATTAATTCAAATGCTGATTTCTCCGTAGAAGAGGAATGGTCCGGCCACGTAAAGGCACTGCGCGACTTGTCTTTGAAACAGCTACATAGTTTGTGTGTCAACGGCAGCGGGGATTCCAGCCAGTCTCCCACGCTGGTACTTGCCAGGCCTCAAACTAAGTAACATCTGCGATCTGATGAGGGCAGGCACAATGAGTTCAGCATGGCTGTCGACATAGTTTGGGGTGTGGATTAATGCTAACATGCCCTTTAATAGCATATCAACAGGAGGTGTCTGGTAGGTATTTAAAATGTCTCGGACTCATGACATTTAGAAGAAATTACCCTGTTGCCCAGAAAATAAGACCGTGTCTAATAATTTTTGCTCCCAAAGATGCGCTAGGTCTTATTTTCAGGGGATGTCTTATTTTTCCATAAAGAAGGATTCCCATTTAATGCTGAACAAAAAAAAATGATTATATACTGTACAGTAGTTGTCATCACAAACCAACAGAAACAGAAACTGTGAAATCCTATCAAGAATTTCTTGTTACTACCATTATTTCCATGTACAACATGCACTGGTGTTCTGTTCGGCGGGCATGCTTCCAAACAGAAACTTTGCTAGGTCTTACTTTCGGGAAGGCCTTAAATTTAGCAATTCAGCAAAACCTCTAAAAAGGTCTTATTTTCAGGGGATGTCTTATTTTAGGAGAAAAAGGGTAGCAGCTTTGCCTATTGAACTCAACAGACTCTGCTTCACTAGAATATGGGTCTCTTCATTGTGGTCTATGGCTGTAATGGAAAGGGTAAAGCAAGAAACTCATCGACAGTGACCATCCTACTAGTCTTCCAGTATGCTTATCCTCTTTTCTACATTCAAAAAATAAAAAAGGCCCTTATACACCTTAGATAGCAATGGCAAAACCTGGGACTAAGATGCCCAAGCAAATTCCAAGTAAAAGAAGGTAAATTCAGCCTCCAATAATGATCAACTTTATTACGGCATCAAAAATACAGAAACCGCAGTCAAGCTGACAAAGACCCAGATCTATACTGGGGAAGGGGGGGGCGACGAAACATTGCTGCCGTTCATAGAGTCATGATGCCATTAAAAAGAAAGTTTGTGATTAAAGGATGCTGAATAGTGATGAGTGAATACTAAATATTCAGGTTCGGGTTATTCATATCGATTACCTATTACTATTCTGGTATTTGGGACTATCAAATCGTGAATTCTGGGAAACCTTGAAGAAAAATGCTCGGATTCCTTATTGACTTCCATTACGTTCATTATTCGTGATGAATAGTGGAATGATCCTAATATTTAGTATTCGCTCATCACGAACGCTGAAGTCCTTTACGTAGCTGCCTCATTTCATACATGGGAAGCTCGGTTCACCGAAGCGCTTCGGCCAAACATCCCTGGGTGCATCTCCACTGCCAACAAATGGATCAGCCGATGGACACAGCCTATTGGGTTTTAACTCCCCCTTCTCACCGCACCTTCCACTGACATCTCTAGGGAGAAAGTAGATGTAAAAACGTGGCACTCAAGATAAGTGTGAATAGTGGTCTTTTTATTGAGAACAACTTGTAGGACTAGCACAAGCACAGACGTTTCGGTCAAAAACTACGCCAGTTGCTATACCTTCTGAGGACCCTCTGCACACACACTGATTAAGGTTTTCGACCGAAACATCTGTGCTTGTGCTGGTTCTACAAGTTCTTCTCAATAAAAGACCACTATTCACATTTATCTTGCGTGCCAAGTTTTTACAACCACTTGAGACGGTTTTGGACACTACTTGAGCATCAACCCCAGAAGTGCTGTGTGAATCAACTCATCTCTCAGGAAAATTTGGATGCCTCCATAAACAGGTGGCCATTTCCAACTTCAGTCTAAGGGGTTTGAACGCCTTAAAGGGAAGGTATCGTAAAAAAAAAAAAAATTCAATAACTGAAAAAATGTAAAGTGATAATGTTTTGTTTAAATATTATTTGTTTTTAATTCAGCAAAATATTAAAAAAAAAAATTAAAAAGTTTGATATTTTCCACTGTTAAACCCTAGGGGGAGCAGCTTCTGAAATCCTACAGAAATCCTACTGTAGAAAAAGCTCACAGCTGCAGTAAAGTGGGCGGAGTCTGCTCTCCTGTGTGTGATGGCATGCCTCCCCCTCCTAATCTGAGTGTTTACAACAGATAACAGAGAATGACATGTAGGGACATAGTGCAGAGCCATAATGTTGGTGACCAGAAATGTCTAAAGTGTCACCAAGGACAGCAGTATTACACAGGATAGGATTAGATACATGGCTCAGCAGATAGTATCACACCGGATATGAATAGATGCACAGCTCAGCACACAGTATCACACAGGAGAGGATTAGATACATGGCTCATCAGACAGTATCACACAGGATAGGATTAGATATCCTGTGTGATACTGTCTGCTGAGCAGTGTAAGATTAGGTACACAGCTCAGCAGACAATATCACACAGGAGAGGATTAGATACACAGCTCAGCAGACAGCATCACACCGGACATGATTAGATACACAGCTCAGAAGACAGTATCACACAGGATAGGATTAGATACAAGGCTCAGCACACAGTATCAAACAGGATAGGATTAGGTACACTGCTCAGCACACAGTATCACAGGATAGGATTAGATACACAACCCTGGCACACACACACACACACACACACACACACACACACACACACGGCGGCGGGCAGAGCGGGGGCTGGGTAGAGCGGAAAGAGGGGATATCATTGGAGACGGTAACGGAGAGGGGGAGGGGCGGCTGTAGCAGTAGCGGGGGGCTGGGGAGAGCGGAGGGAGAGGGTGTCATTGGAGATAGTAACGGGGGGAGGGGAGGCCGGCCCATACTCACACATCCCGGCGGTTGACAGGGGTATAGTGGAGCAAACAGCATGGCTATGAGCTCCACAATGATGGCGCTTATCTCCTCCCTCTGCTGTGATCTGGACAGCCCAGGGGGTGCGTCCAGGTCTCAGCAGACGCCCACTGTAACGTTACTGGATGGGGTCGGATCCTGACCACTGTTCTCTATGCACAGGGGCTGCCATAAAGGAGTGAGTAACTATCGTTACACACACAGCAAATCCAGCATGACAGCCCCCAGTGCCTCCAGTAAAATTAGAATTAAATAAAAACTAAATAAGCAGTGATTTTCAATTTGTATTAGAAATACTTTATTTCATAATCACTATTTTTAATACAACAATAAAAAAACGCAACACCTTCCCTTTAAGCCTCCAATGCAGAGTTAATTGTCCTATAGTGAATGGGAAAAAAAGTCAACCTTCACCAGTATAAATCTGCAGGAATCCACTATGTATGTATTTACTTTTTGGTTTTCTTTCCTCCTCCTTTTAAATAGCAGTTGTTTGCATTCCCTCCAGTGTCTAACATTACTTCTTCACTTTTCTCCTATTAACCGGAGTTAAATTAATGTTCATTCCGGCATTTCCAACCTTGACGGATTCTCTGAAGTTTTCACTTTCATTTCCCAAATGTCATTGTACTTTGTAAGGTGTTCTGAGAAATGTGTGGGCATATTGTTGCTTGAAAGACACTTCTTATAAAACAATTACTTTTTTTTTATTATTTAAGTGTTTCGCCAATCAATGCAGAGCACCCTATTGCCATGGGCATAAAACTAGAGATAACCATTTAATGTGGGGAAGTTAAAAGGTAAATCTTGAACAGGTTATGCATTGCAAAAAAAAAGAGAAAGGCATATTATGTTTTATACAGTGATAATCTGGTTGCAAAATCTGTTCCCCATCAGTGATTAGCTTCTCTTTCCTAGAATATTAATTAATAAGACGCTAAAAGGCAAGGTGACATTGAGTGTCATAGAACCAATGGTTTGTGTTCCTATAATTACCAGCCGACAGATTACTCGCTGTTTACAATGCGGCATATATAGTCAAAATCTGCTATATTTTTATTCTAATTTTATTAGTATACATTACACATCTGGGGGTCTACTCCATTCTGTTGGTAACAGTTAGCCCCCTGATAGTAGCATCTTGTGTTTTGTCCAAGAGCAGGGGGCGTGTTCTTAGACGGCAGGGAAGCAGGGGTTGGCTGTTACCAACAGCATGGAGTAGGCCATGCCAAGTGATGTGTGATACAATGTCCCCGAGGAAAGTGGATCCCGCCAGCTTCAGTGTCCGAGCACTACTCATGCTGCAGAAAGAAAGCCACCAATCTCAGACTACCGGGTTTCCCCAAAAATAAGACAAATGTATTATATTATTTTTTGCCCTGGAAAAAATACGCTAGGGCTTAGCTCACACCACCCCCCCCCCCCCCCCGCCCCAAAAAAAAAAAAAAAAAAAAAATATAAAAATAAAAGGAGACCGCCCTTCCAAGGAGACTCATACTTACCAGAACGGACATCTGCATGGCTCCCAAGGTCATCATGAGATCTTTGGCGGGTGCTCCCAGCAGGTATGCTCCATGCGGTCCAACAACTGCTTCTGGCCGACACTCACATACATCAGATTGCACAGAAACACTCATATCAGATCACAATCGGTATCGCCGGATGTGGTGTGTGTGGTAGTGTGATCTGGTGTGTGGGTGTACGTTCTACCACAGGTCCTTGATGCGTTCCACTGCAGGTCCTCCTGTTCGGCGTCTGCAGAGTATGACTTTCTTTTTTTTCTGCTCTCTTTTGGGGGGTGTCTGCTTTCTGTACTGAAGTTTAATGCAGTATCTTTAACTTTGCTGCATGGACACTTCATTATTGAACCACAAAAAGGGCTTATTTTTGAGGTAGGGCTTATTATTAAGGCTTGTGACGAAAATGCTGAAAAGTCCCGCTACGGTTTATTTTTTGGGGAGGGCTTATTTTCGGGGAAACACTATCAATCTTAAGTTGTGCACTGAGCTAGGAAGCTGGGAGGCAGCGCAGCGGTGCGCTCTTAAAGACACAAGTCCAGAACCTGTACTTGAAGTTTGTGTGTCAGGCTAGCACACAACTGTTAATCATTCTGTGAAACAGAGCACTTTAACACTTTAAAGGAAACCTGACACCACTTTTTTGGCCACCACCACCGGGGACTTATATACAGCATTCTAACATGCTGTATACTGTATAAGAGCCCAGGCCACTGTGAGAACATAAAAAACACTTTATAATACTTACCTAATGGTCGCGCGGTTGGCCATATGGGCATCTTCGTTCTCCGGTGCCGGAGCTGCCTCTTTCGGCCACCGTCGTCTGAAGCCTGTGTGCATGACGCTTCTACGTCATACACACTCGCCGGGCCTGCTCAAGACCTGAATGCCGGCGAGTGTGGATGACGTCGGACGTATCATGCACCACGGCTAGAAAAGGAGAACAAATATGGCCAAAAGAGGCAGCGCTTGCAATGGAGAACAGAGACGCCCATATGGCCAACCGCGTGACCGTTAGGTAAGTATTATGAAGTGTTTTTTATGTTCTCACAGCAGACTGGGCTCTTATATACAGCATGTTAGAATGCTGTATATAAGAGCCTGGTGGTGGTGGCTGCAGTTTATACGCCAAAAAAGTGGTGACAGGTTCCCTTTAATAAAGCATATGTGCTATCTGTATAGAAAAACATATTTTTCATCCTGCTGCTAATTTTATAGCCACACTTTAATATGTTCCATCATTTCAACAGCACACTTTTAAATTAAATTGATAAAGATCCTATGGATTTGCTAAAGTAAGATTGCAGGAGGCTATTGCTGATGGTGTGAATTGCAGGTATTTTAATAAAGAGAATCCCAGCATGTCGGACTCTCCTGCTCTGCGGAGTAGATTACTTTTAAATTCAACGGGATTATCATTTGAGTGAATTCGCATTGTCAGTCTGCTCGCCGTTGGCTAAATACAAGCGAATGATGTGTTATCCTGATTAAATTTGTAAAGGGAAGGTTTACCAAACAAAAAAGACATTCACTTTTCTGAATGGAAAAATATAGGACTGTAATAAATGTAACCTGGATCCTATGAGAAACATCTTATTACAAAAGTGGCAACTTAAGGAAAAAAGAAAAACACATTTATTAATAGATTGAGACCTGATTACAAAATCTCGCTAATTTTTAGACACTGTAACTTCACACTAGAGCAGAGGTCTCAAACTTGGCTAGTTATATGGGCCGCACACAATAGAATAGGAAATTTTGGGTGCCACACTCAGCAGGACAAAGTGACATTTTTAGTGATCCCATATTTTTATTTTTTATTCACCTTTTGATCAATTTTTTTTTTTTTTAACATATTTGGCATGATTATTTTATTCCTTTAAAATGGCATTCATAGTATGGATTATAGTACAGTGTTATAGTTAGAGTTGTTATGGATGTGGTGATGAACATGCACTTACGGTATTTACTTTAGTTTATATATAAAACAGCATTTTTAGTGACGTAATATTTTTTTCATGTTTTTTATTATTTTTTTCATTTGTACAATTTTTTCCCCCAAAATTGGCCCCATACCGTAATATTGTCTTACAATTAGCAACAGATAGCAATTCTGAACAACATCTTGTAGATATATTCCCCATCCTGGTCCCCTTCCAGGGCTGTGGAGTCTGAGTCGGAGCTGGTATAAAATGCACCGACTCCGACTCCTAACATATATAATAAATTGGGGACAGTAGTGCAATGCAGAATGTGCTGAATATTTTACTAAATAATAACACTTCGTATAATGCTTATATTTAAGTGAAAAATGTATTGTAGTACAATGTGTACATCAGACCATCAGACATGTAATCATTTTTATGATACAATAATCAAGATATTTAGATAGAACATAAAATATATTTATTGGAATACAACTTTAGAACACAAAAAACTAATACATTGTAAATATGTAAAAATCTGATATATATATATATATATATATATATATATATATATATATCTATATATACACACATACACACAAGATATATCTGTAATCTACTGTATATTACATAGTGTATTACATATTTACAATTTATTACAGTTTGTGTTCTAAAGTTGTATTCCAATTAATATGTTTTATGTTCTATCCAAATATCTTGATTAATGTATTATAATAATTATTAAAATGTCTGATGTTCACATACACATGTTCATGTACTACAATAAATTTTTCACCTAACTATAAGCAATATATGTAGGAGTCTCAGTCGGTGCAAGAGAAATTGAGCAGTCGTAGTCGAAGGTTTGGCTTACCGACTCCACAGCCCTGTCCCCTTCTTGAACTATTTTGCCCTATTCTGGTCCCCATCTTGTAGTAATGTGACCATCCTAATCTCCTCCTTATAGTAATGTTCCCCATCCTGGTCCCCTTCTTGTAGTAATGTGCCCCATCCTGGTCCCCTTCTTGTAGTAATGTGCCTCATCCTGGTCCCCTTGTAGTAATGTGCCCCATCCCGATCCACTTTTTGTAGTAATGTGCCCCATCCCGGTCCGCTTTTTGTAGAAATGTGACCATCCTGGTCCCCTTCTTGTAGTTATGTTCCCCATCCTGGTCCCCTTGTAGTAATGTGCCCCATCCTGGTCCCCTTGTAGTAATGTGCCCCATCTTGGTCCCCTTGTAGTAATGTGCCCCATCCTGGTCCCCTTCTTGTAGAAATGAGACCATCCTGGTCCCCTTCTTGTAGAAATGAGACCACCCTGGTCTTCTTGTAGAAATGTGCCCATCCTTTTCCCCATCTTATAGTAATGTTTCCATCCTTGTCCGCATAGTGTAGTAATGCCCCATCTTGGTCCTCATTTGTAGTACTTTCACCACCTTGTAGTAATGTCTGCATCTTGGTACCCATCTAGTATTAATGGTCCCATTCTGGTCCACGTCTTCTACTAATGCCCTCATCTTGTAGAAACATACCCATCCTGTTGTAATATCCTCTCCCTGGTCCCCTTGTAGTAAACCACCCATCCTTGTCCCCTTCTTGTAGTAATGCCCCATCCTGGTCCCCTTGTAGTATTGCGCTCATTACTTTGCTGACATGATTTGCATGCAGTTTTGTGACAAAATTGCACTAAAAAAAAAAAAAAAATATATATATATTTGTCTTAGAAGAAGAAAAAAAATGCAGTTGTGCACATACCCTTACGCTCATTCCATGTTCAGCTGTAACACATTCAGGTGACTGCTTTTTCTGAAGCAGACGCCAAATTCATCAAGTATACATTGCGATTACCGGGCATTGAACAAATACTCAGCTGGGAACGGCAAAATCAGGGAGCCAGGATTAGAACAACTGCTATGGTAGCAGTCAATGCTGTGGGCTGGTGATTTTGCAAATTTTTTTTTTTTTTTTTATTAGCAGCTCTTCAGGAGCTGAGTGGGAGGTAACTGCCGTATGGAAATCAATGCTCTGGAGAGAAGTGGCTAGTATGTTAGGAGTTAACAACTATCCTGGACTATAGCTACTGCGTACTCTAGACCAAGCTGCACACTGTGAAACATAAGTATATACTGATTTCTCAATATTTTAGGCATGTGATGTGTCACAGGGGTGGACCTATAAAAAGTCAATTACTACTACGTACTATTTATGCTTGAGTAAGAAATTTGAACAGCTTTAAAACATGTTGCGTTAACAAAAAAAAAAATCAAATGTTTTTTCATGGTCTTAATGTGCCAGCGCCTACCAAATTGCACTTTTCTACTGACAGCAGATAGAAAAAGCAAAATCAATTGAAACCGGCTTAGTTTAAGGTCCCCTTCACACGTCCGTGGAAAAAAACGAACCCTTTTTTCACGGACGTATTAAAGGGGTGGTTTGCTCCCCCGTGTGCAGTGTTTGTGGCACATGCGTGGTCTCCTTGTGTTATTACATATAACGAAAAGTCCCGCCTTACCTGATTCTTCTGGAGTTGTCTGTGGTGCTGAATGTCAGTGTCCGGCACAGACCACGTCCCGCTGACGCTGCTTCCGGCCCCCAGTGTAGAAGATGCGTTGTTCACATTCACTGGGGGTTGGATGCCGGTGACAGCCGCGGCAGAGACTGCAGGGCTGGTGGAGGGGAGTATGTTTTTTTTATTTTTACAATGACACGTGTGTTTCTCCGGCGCGTGTCACATGGGATCGCATCCAGACTACATCCGTGTGGTACGGGTGCAGGCCGTGCGACACGTTTTGCCAAAGAAAAACGGACATGCCTCCATATGGAGCACACGGGCACACGCCAATGGCTGAACACGTGCGTGCACATATACCCATTGATTTTAATGGGTATACGTGTGCCCGTGTCTCCGGTACATATACGGGAACGGACCTAGCACGTACCGGAGGCATGTGCATGTGAAGGGGGCCTAATGCTCTATAACTAATTAAATCAATTAACTTGTGAATACTGTTTGAATGCAGCATGACTCAGCTCACATGTTGTTAAGCTGCTCCAAGAAGTACAACAGCCTCATGACTAGAGCTGAGCGGACCACCTGAAGTTCAGGTTCATCAGGACTTTTGACAAAGGTCAGTTCTGGACCCGGAGTTGAGCTGAACCCCATTGGAAGTCAATGATTGGGCAGTTTGGCTCTCCACCCACTTGCTAAAAGCAGCTCGCACAGGGCCGAGCACGGAGCATACCCAGGCACACTGATGCTTGATCGATTGGTTAGCATTAGAGATGGGCAAATAGTAACTATTCATGTTCAGAATATACATAACGAATCCCAAAGTGTTATTACGTTATCAATCCCGAATCATGAACCTAATGCAAGTTAATGGAGGGAGAAAAAAGTATATATTTTATTGCTGTGACAAATCTTGGAATAGTACTCGGTAAGTCTCATCGGAACACAAATAGTTACTATTCGCCCATCACTAGTTAGCATATGTAAAAGCACAAACTCTGAAAACACTGATATTTTTGTAAAGAGAGTGTTTGGTACGAACACTGAATATTACTGTTCGGGTTCGCTTGTCTCTACTCCGGATACCTCGTCCTAGGTTTTTTTTCCAGGTGAAAACAACATAAAATCCAATCCTGTGAGCTGAAATGCAGTAGAGACTGTGCGAGTCTCATGTTGGTTTGAGAAATTAGTGGGTCTTTCTGAATCTAGACCCCCCCACCAGTAAACAGATTTTAAAAGGTCTTTATCCACCCACCCATACATGCATACTCACTACTCGGGTTCTGGACAAGAACAGGCATAGTGCACAATTGCAGTCACATGACCGCCGTTACCGGCTCAAAAACCGGCGAATCCTTGCAGTTAACAGTACATGTGCTGGTAGGAGTCCAAAGTTTGCAGTTTAGTATATATAAACGTTCTATCGGCGATGTTGAACTTTAAAGGGTTGTTCCTTCTAAAATGATAAGTACGTAGTCACTCTATGTGACTGAAAACTTATGACTCCTCCCAGCACACACACCCTGTTCACTGTGAAAATTTGCTGGTTTCTGAGCCAGGAATGGCGGTCATATGACCGCAATTGTGCGCCATGCCTGTTCCTAGCCAGAACCCAAGTAGTGGGTGTGGCCTCGCTCAATACATATGCATTAAGCAAGGTTGCACCCACTAGACAGTCATGCCTACTAGTCGGACACACCCACTCCATAGACTTGTATTTAGTGAGGCCTCGCCCACTAGCCAAGTTCTGGCCAGAAACATGCATAGCGTACAATTGCACAGTTTCCAGGTCAAAAACAGATAAATCCTCACAACGCACGGTGTGTGCGCTAGGAGGATTCATAAGTCTGCAGTTACATAGAGGGACTGCAGACTTATTTTAGACCGAACAACACCGTTAAGAGACAACTCAACAGTAATCAGCATGCTCAGATCAGATTTCACTCACCTCTCTGCCTGGATCTGCCGATGCTTTGGAGAGCTGTCCCTTCAGCTGACATGTGCTGGAATGTGCTTCTTGTTATTAGAAAGCATATCACAGGGCTTGTCAGCTGAAAGCACGGCACTTCAAAGCTTTAACAAGATCGAGGCAGAGTACAGTGAAGCCTAATCTGAGCTCAGTCCTGGATACTACAGACTGACTCTGCCAAAACTTTGAGGTGCCGTGCCTTCAGCTGACAAGCCTTATGACATGCTTTCTAATAAACACATGGCAGCGCTTGTCAGCTGAAGGAAAAGCACTCCACTCTCATCTCTGCCTGGGTTCTCTGATTCTTTGAAGTCTGATCCTTGCACGCAAGCTCAGACTGGTGTCACTCACAGGAGGTAGCCCCGCTCCCACCAATGATGTGCGCTGCTCAATTTGTCCAATTCCAGTTTCTAGAATGGAAGTCGCAACGCCAGAATCAAATTCGAAGACTAGATGACTCCCATAGAGATAAACTGGGACCTATGAAGGGAGGGGGGTACCTTTAGTAATGGACAATCTTATTTTGTCATTGATGTACCTAAATTTGTTCCTCACATTGTGGCCAGGTAGACAGTGACTACGTTGAGCTGTGGCACAGCCATACTGCGATCTTTGGCCATGTAACGACCGACTTAGACACAGCGGTCATTTCACCCAAGCCTTAAGACCCCGTTACACGCAATGACATATCTAACTATATATCGCCGGGGTCACTGATTCAGTGATGCACATCCGGCATAGTTAGCAACGTCGTTGCGTGTGACACCAACGAACGGCCGTTAAGGATGGAAAATACTCACCTTATCATCCATCGTTGACACGTCGTTCATTTTCAAAAAATCTTTGGTTGTTGAGGACGCAGGTTGCTCGTAGTTCCTGCGGCACCACACATCGATATGTGTGACACCGCAGGAATGAGGGACAACACCGTACCTGCGGCCGCCCACAATGAGGAAGGAAGGAGGTGGGCGGGATGTTCGGCCCGCTCATCTCCGCCCCTCCGCGTCTATTGGGCGGCCGCTTAGTGACGTCGCTATGACGCTGAACGAACGTCCCCCTTAGAAAGGAGGTGGTTCGCCAGCCACAGAGACGTCGCTAGGCAGGCAAGTCCGTGTGACGGGTCCTAACGATGTTGTGCGCCTTGGGCAGCGATTTGCCCGTGACGCACAACCAACGGGGGCGGGTGCTTTCACCAGCGACATCGCTAGCGATGTGGCTGCGTGTAAAGCCCCCTTAAATCTGAATATTTGGTTTGTTAGTTGTTGCAGTTATTTATTTTTTTTAAATTAGTGAAACAAAACCCACACACACACACACAACATAAATTTGGCATCCCCATAATAATAATGCCTTCAAAGTAATCCACTATAATCATAATGTGCCTCTGCAATTGTAACCGTGCTGCCCAGGTTGGGTGCAGACTCAGAGGTCCCTTTCCCGTGTTGAACCCCTTTACTCGGCTTTGCTGGTACATATTAAGTATTGGTGTAGCTAGGCCTTGTAACTCGACTATATTAAACCTGCCGCTTTGCACTGTGTGATTATATACATTTATTGTGTCAGTGCCAAGAAAAGGCATTAGTCTGCAGGCCTGGTGGGATGCAGACGCTGTTCTGCTTAGCGGAAAACACACAGCTTTCTGGAATTATAATGAGCTGTCCGCAGAAACAAAGTATAAGGGCGGGGGAAAAGGAGCAATCAATATTTTAGCACGTTATAAATTATCTTTGTGCCGTAGAATTTAGATGATAGATCAGCCGGCTATCTGCTATAAAGCCATCACTTATTAATACATAGTAAATCAGAGCACTAATAAGGCGACACAACTGGAACGTATTAAAAGCCACTGAAGACATTATGTGGCTATGCTAAAAATCCATAAGCAATTTCTAGATTCATCTGAATTGCCAATATGGAATTAGCTGAAAGAGATAAAAAAGGTGGAAAGAATGGAAGATCCAATACAAAGAATGGAAGAGTCTACAGGATGGCATATCCCATTATCGGGACTTCTAATCAATAAGTGTTGTAACATAGTAACAAGCACGTTAAACTGAGCACACGCAGCCGGGGGTTAATAGGTTATAATTTTTTTATATTCCAATAATTAATTGACAATATTTAAAAATTATAGGGAAACTTAACAGATTCAACAAGTGACACATTTATTGTCCAGGTTGAGCTGATAGCCGGGTTTACGGCTTTTTAAAGACAACCTAAAAGGTTTCCTTTAGGAAAAACTTGTTAAAAAAAAAAATCAGAAAAAATGGTATGTTTTAGAACTCCGTTGTGCCATTTCTCTGTTATTCCTGCAGGACTAACCAGGATTACTTGGAACCTGCAGCTTAAAGTCTGTGACAGCTATCCGGAGTGGATGAAAAACCTTTAGCTATTGGATCCTCCAGAATTGTCGGAATTTGCTTTTTTTTGTGCAGTATAGACAAGATCTTTTCAAAAACACTCAAAAACACAACTGAAAATGAGTTATCTCCTTTTACCTATATAGTTTAGGTATTAGTAAGGGTTTTTTTTGGTAGAAAAAAAAAATATATATATAAAATGTATTTTTTTTTACTTCAGTATAATTTGATTGTATTGTTATAAAAAAAAAAAAAGTCTTAAAGTGAACCAATAACCAGATTGTCGTACAGAACCTAGTGTCAGTGCTGATACAGGAGGCAACATGTTGGCTGAGATCCCGCCCCTTCTGGCTGCATGGGAATGACCTCACCACAAGTCCTGCAAGTGAAAGTAAATCAATTGTATTAGCGCGAGTAGCTCGCGCGAGTCTCGAGTTGCGTCACTAACACACACACACACACACACACACAAATCTCTGCGGTATAGAGATGCATGCAACTGACCCACTCCTGTGATTAGAGAGGGAGTCCTTGACGGGTGATGCAACGTGAGACTTGAGCGAGATACTTATGCCAATTCTTACAGGGGGAGGGGATAACTATGAATATCTTCCCCCAGATATTCTCTGATCCTCAGCTGCTGTCACTCAAGAAGCTGATTATTTTATAAACTTTACTTTCTTGGATTTCAAAACCTATACATCCGGTACTAACCACTACAGGCATGTATAGAATCAGCCTGATAAAGCCAGTGCTATACTGGCACTAGGTTATATACGAAAATCCTGGTGATTGGTTCCCTTTAAATTTAAACATGATAAAGCAAGTCCTTGCTTATAAATGAAGATGGACAAATAGCAGATCATTATTGGTTAAAAAAAACCCCAAAAACAACAGCTATTTCTCCCAACCCTTCTTTCCTAATCAGCTATACATGTGTTATGGACAAAAAAGGAGCAAGCCATTCCCAAGTGTCACCAATTGCCTGAAGTAGGAAAAATGTACAAAATTTTTCTCTTGTCAAAACAATAGGAAAAATAAATCTGTGAAAATGAAACAAATACATACTGTAGTTCTCACCCCCTACAAGATTACTATTATAGCACTTTCTAGTGACCACCCCCCTCCACCAAATTCATTATCTGCTTCCGTGAACCTGTTGGTAGTGAGGTTAACGCCTGGACAGTGTTCGTGCATTTCAGTAGGTGTTGGTGTCTGCAGTACATGCTCCCTTTTCTTTTACCAATGTAGAACACAACACCATATCTTTATAAAAAAAAAAAAAAAAAATATTGAGTTGAATTCAGATTGTAGAAAAATAGAGGTAGCAGCGTATCTCAACTTGGAAGAGGAATAAAAAAAAAAGAAAAAAAAAGAAAAAAAAAAAGGAGGTTGGGTGCTGAAATTCAGCTAGTTCAATGATTTTTTGCCCAAATCATGTGGCAGTTTTTGATAATCTTGAAAGTCCCGTGGCACCATCTTGTGACCATTAACTTCTAACTTCTGGCCAGCCAGAATTTATGTCACAATAGATCAATGCAACTATGAGAAACGGAACGAGGCTCTTATAGCGATGTATTGATTTGTGACCTCCGGCGATTTCCATGAAGCACTGAAGTTCACGGCAGGCTACAAATCACAGGCGACTAACCGGAGTGACGCTAGAAGGAAAGAAAGAAAGGGAAAAAAAAAAAAAAAAGGGACGATGACGATGGCAGTTTGAATATAAGAGTAGGGACAGGGGATTTAAATATAAAGCACCAATCCAATGCTGAATTTAAAAAAGAAAATAAAAAAAAAAAAAGAAAATGCTGGAGGGATGCTTTTAATGCTTTTAAAGGAATCTGTCACGTGGAAAAAAAATGCTATTAACCTGCAGATATGGGGTTAATCTGCATGTTGACAGCTTTCTGTACCTGTCCGGCACCTGCATATTGAACCCTGCTGCCGGGAGAAAGTTAACTGTTATCTTTCCAACATTATATATAAAGTGTGGCGGCTGTAGCCACACCCACCGCAATGACTAACAGCTGCCTGTAATGCTGAGCAGCTTTCAGTCAGAGTGGGGGTGTGGTTACAGCTGCCGCTCTCCATATACTGAGCGGTGACTGAACCCGGGCAGCTCCAATTACTGAAGGCCAAAGCGCTGGCCGGAAAAAATAAAGTTAATCTCCTCCCGACAGCGGGGTGTAATGTGCAGGTGCTGTGCACATTCAGAAAGCTATTATCCTGCACATTACCTCATATCTGCAGGTTAATAGCATTTTTCCACTTGACAGGTTCCCTTTAAGAGATTATATATATATATATATATATATATATATATATATATATATATATATATATATATATATATATATATATATGTATATATATATATATATATATATATATATATGTATACATATACACACACATACATACATGCACACATACATACACACATACATATATATATATATACATACACAGCTTAAAAAAGGGCTGTCTGCACAGAACACAAGCCAGATTCCTCATTCGCAGTTTTAAGTTTGTTTTTGTCTAGTCTATCTTTTTCGTTGGAGGATTTCGGGAAAAACTGATCGTCATGATGGATAATTTTTTTTAAAGATTCGGGACTCTTTCTTTGCACATATCCGAGTAAAGTTTAGCACAATCTGTTACATGAGGTTTTAAATATTAAAAATATGGCATGTTAGTCTTCAACTGCACAAAACAAGTGTTAGACAGATTCTGTCTTCACCATGAAAGCAAATTGTACAAAAATATTAGAGAATTTAAAAAAAGTTTCCACTGCGTAATACAAGTTTATTAGCTATAAAGGTTCCATTTGATTACATTTATGTTTAATATTCTAGTAATGGATGTATCATTTTGCAATCCTTATGAGATACATCCTTGAGAATCTGCTCAGTTTGAACACGAGAATCCAAATTAGAGTGTACAGGTTATATGTGAAATAAGGTAGGAGAGATATAAATCCATAAACTTAAAGGGAATCTGTCACCAGGTTTTTCCTTCCCCATCTGAGAGCAGAATAATGTAGGGACAGAGACTGTGATTTCAGCAATGTGTCACTTACCAAACTCTTTACTGTCATTTAGATAAAATCAATGTTTTCTCTGCTGCAGATCAAGCAGTTACAGAACTCGTGAATATACTGGACTACCAAGTAGTCCTTTAATGATAATCGACTGCTGATTACACAGTGATTTTATCAAAGCTACATTAAAACAGCCTAGTAAGTGACACATCGCTGGAATCAGGATCTCTGCCCCTACGATATGCTGCTCTCACATTAGGTGGCAAAAACCTGGTGGCACCTTCCCTTTAATATATTAAATATATTATTATTTATCCATCCAACTATATACAGATTATCGTCTCAGTCATTTAACAATGAAAGTCTTATAGGATTTAGATGCTTAAATATCTCCAGACAGAACCTAAGCACCATAAGAGATGATCTCCTTACCCTTAACGTACTTAACAAGTAATCTCATTACCTGTGCTCTGCTTGACTCAGATGCAATTACTAAAAAATACGTTACTGTGTTCAGTTGAACAAAAGAAAACAAACTGTTGACAACTTAAACTCTACAATGAGCTCATTACTCCTGACAGATATGGAAAAATGGAATTAAAAGATTGCGATCAGTCATGGCCAATTTAAAAGGATGTTGTCAGATATGTATTACAACTTTCAGAAAAGTAAACTTTATACTTAAAAGGAGGACTGGTTACGATTTTTCTACCTAAATAAACAAAAGCAAAAGCTAC
Organism: Anomaloglossus baeobatrachus; assembly: GCF_048569485.1. Classification (NCBI taxonomy): domain Eukaryota; kingdom Metazoa; phylum Chordata; class Amphibia; order Anura; family Aromobatidae; genus Anomaloglossus; species Anomaloglossus baeobatrachus. The sequence continues at coordinate 72,301,279 of NC_134354.1, forward strand.
GTCCTCAAGACAACTGCTTTAAAAAAAATAATATTTATTGGCCAGTAGGAACATGGAAATAATATACAATATAATATAATAAAATATATACTTGAATATTTAATATAATAAAATATATATCTCCTTTCCAGTTTTAGGTCAATTAGGATTATTTATATTTGCCAAATGCCAGAATAACAAGAGAGCGAAAGGATGGTTTTAAGGAGTTCCAGTCACCAGGATTTTGCTATATGAGGTAAAGGCAGTGCCATACAGGCAGTAAGATGCTGAATCCAGGCATACCTGTTGTAGAAAGGTTCTTGGTTGATGCTTGGTTGCAGAAATATCTGTAATCAAAGTTGCAGAAATGCCCTGTACGTTGAATGACGTGTGCAGCGGAGCGGGCGTTTGTGGGTCGGGTCCTCTCTGTAAGGTTCTCCACCAGTTTCCTCTATGATGTGCCCCCCTTTCTTTCTATATATCTCACGCCGCACGTCATTGCTGTCATTAGCGTGGTGTGCGCATTGTCACGATTCTGTCTTCATTAAAATGGCGCCCAAGTCCGTGCAAACTGCAATATTCGGTGCCATTTTAGTACACTGCAGTGAAGACTAAGAGGCATGGGCACGTGCGGAAAAAAAAATTATATGTACATCTGCGCATGCACCGATGCCTTTCAGTCTTCACTGCAGTGTGAAAGGCGTGTCATTTCACCCTCTGAGCATCATAGAAAGGAGTGTCATGTCACCCGCTAAGCGTCATAGAAAGGAGTGTCATTTCACCTGCTGAGCATCATAGAAAGCAGTGTCATGTCACCCGCTGAGCATCATAGAAAGGAGTGTCATTTCACCCACTGAGCATCATAGAAAGGAGTGTCATTTCACCCGCTGAGCATCAAAGAAAAGAGTGTCATTTCACCCTCTGAGCATCATAGAAAGCAGTGTTATTTCACCCTCTGAGCATCATAGAAAGGCGTGTCATTTCACCCTCTGAGCATCATAGAAAGGAGTGTCATGTCACCCGCTAAGCGTCATAGAAAGGAGTGTCATTTCACCTGCTGAGCATCATAGAAAGCAGTGTCATGTCACCCGCTGAGCATCATAGAAAGGAGTGTCATTTCACCCACTGAGCATCATAGAAAGGAGTGTCATTTCACCCGCTGAGCATCAAAGAAAAGAGTGTCATTTCACCCTCTGAGCATCATAGAAAGCAGTGTTATTTCACCCTCTGAGCATCATAGATAGGAGTATCATTTCACCCGCTGATCGCTTAACAGTTCAGGACCAGTTCATCTTGCTACGTTTACATGTTTATTAAATTTAGTTTATTAAATCACAATGGTGTAATCAAATTAACAGTTTCCTACACAAAAGATAAAACAATGGGGAAACGGAGACACAAACATTTTTAAAAAGAGATAACTCACTTTGAATAGTCAAAAAGTCTGCTGTCCCAGAGATCATGGTTTCCTCTCGGTCCATCATGGAAGAAGCACGAGTTTGTTCCGTCAAACTGGTTGAGGCCATCTTCACTGTTCTTCGATGCATGACTATGTACAACGTCAAGTAAAACCTGGATTCCCATAGAATGGGCAACATCAACAAGTTCCTTCAGATCATCTGGACTTCCATAACGACTATAGAAAGATGAACATAAGTCAAGATGCAGAATGAATTTAGTAAATGTAATGAAATATGCAGGGTAATGGCATACACCAACAAGAATGTGGTCTAAGGATAGAGAAAGAACATCATTAGAATAGACGGGGATTAAAGACATGTAATAGAATCGCGCTTAACGTGTAAAAGGACGATCAAAGGAAGCCAAGCTTCTGGACAGCTTATTTCCAACATGTAATATGTATCAGAGCATGCAACCGAGCAAAATGGGGGACTTGTACAAGGAAAGTAAATATAGCCAACAACCCAAGGGACTTACATGGTGTCCAAAAACAAAATTCAAGAACTAGCATTTGCCACATTTTAGAACTATACTAGTGATTGTCTACAATTACATGCAACATACAGCAATGCACCCAGGTCATGCACTCTACTTGATAGTAGCCGGATGCAACAACCTTTCTCAATTACATGTCCCTGAATGGTGCAGTGTCCTCCTGGCTAAGCTCTTTTGCCACACGTCAGTGCCTCCATCGGGGCTTCCATCTGACGGGGACAATTTAATGAAGCAGTTACTTTGCACAAAGTGCAGTCAACTACATTTTTAGCGCCAGCCTTAAAAAGGGAGACCCTTCCTAAAATGAGGTCAAGGCACAAAGCCTGCGTCATCAAAGTCAATGGCCCAGTGGACAGATACACCCGAATCCCATGTTTCAGAGCTTTAGACCGATATGTGGAAAAATAAAGTGAATATAGCGATTAACGGTCAGTGACCTCTTCTGCGGAAAGAGTATGAGTTGGATATGGTCAAATTCAGCTCCGTGTATTTGCAGACAGTGACAATATTTCTATCCTTACGTTTCCAAAAAACGAAGGACTAAAATTTGTCAAGATACAAATACAATAATTTTTGTGACTTGGAAGCAAATCCCCCTCAATAGGACCACAGTTCACATCACAACTGCTGGAAAGACAGACACATATAGAAAAAACAACTCCCAACAGACTATACATAAATGTTTCAATTTCATCTGAAAGAACCAAAGGGAATGGATGGCGCGAGATTATATAAAATATATATATTATATATATATATATATATATATATATATATATATATATATATACATACATATACATACACACACACACACACACACACATATATATATACATACATACATACATACATACATACATACATACATACATACATACACACACAGTCAAAATTGTTGGTACCCCTCGTTTAATGAAAGCAAAACCCACAATGGTCACAGGAATAACTTGAAATCTGACAATATAAATGAAAAAGTCTATGAAAATGAACAAATGAAAGTCAGACATTGCTACTTTTCAACCATGCTTCCACAGAATTTAAAAAAACAAAAAAAAACAAAAACTAAACTAAAAAAACCTAAAAAAACCTCATGAAGTAGGTCTGGACAGAAATCATGGTCCCTTAATATTTGGTTGCACAACCTTTTGAGGCAATCACTGCAATCAAACGATTCCTGTAACTGTCAATGAGACTTTTGCACCTCTCAACAGGTATTTTGGCAGCTCCTCAAGAGAAAACTGCTCCAGGAGCCTCGTGTTTGAAGGTTGCCTTTTCCAGATGGCATGTTTCAGCGTTTTCCAAAGATTCTCAATAGGATTTAGGTCAGGGCTCATAAAAGGCCACTTCAGAATAGTTCAATGTTTTCCTCTTAGCCGTTCTTGGGTGTTTTTAGCTGTGTGTTTTGGGTCATTATCCTGTTGCAAAACCCATTACCTGCGAGTGAGACCAAGCTTTCTGACACTGGGCAGCACATTTCTCTCTAGAATCCCTTGATAGTCTTGAGATTTCATTGTACCCTACACAGATTCAAGAAACCCTGTGCCAGATGCAGCAAAGCAACCCCAGACATAACAGAGCCTCCTCTATGTTTCACAGTAGGGATAGTGTTCTTTTCTTCATATGCTTCATTTTTCTATCTGTGAACATAGAGCTGATGTGCATTGCCAAAAAGTTCAATTTCTGTCTCATCTGTCCATAGGACATTCTCCCAGAAGCTTTGTGGCTTGTCAACATGTAGTTTGGCAAATTCCAGTCTGGCTTATTTATGGGTTTTTCTCCAACAATGGTGTCCTCCTTGGTTGTCACCCATGCAGTCCACTTTAGCTCAAACAACGATGGATGGTGCGATCTTACACCGATGTTCATTGAGCTTGAAATTCACCTTTAATCTCTTTAGCAGTTTTTCTGGACTCTTTTGTTAGCATTGGTAATATCCGTCTCTTTGATTTGTCATCAATTTTCTACCTGCAGCCACATCCAGGGAGGTTGGCTACAGTCCCATGGATCTTATATTTCTGAATATTATGTGCAACTTTAGTCACAGGAACATCAAGCTGCTTGGAGATGGTCTTATAACCTTTACTTTTACACATCCTTGTCTATCATTCTTTTTCTAATCTCCTGAGACAACTATTTCCTTCACTTCCTCTGGTCCATATTGACTGTGGTACACAGCATGTCACCAAACAGCACAGTGAGCATCTGTAGCCATATATACAAGCCACTGACTGATTACAAGATTGTAGACACCTGTGATGCTAATTAGTGGACACACCTTGATTTAACATGTCCCTTTTGTCACATTATTTCCAGGGGTACCATCATTTCTGTCCAGGCCAGTTTCAGGAGTTTTATTTTTTTAAAAATTCTGTGGAAGCATGGTTGAAAAAGCAATGTGACTTTCATTTTTTCATTGAATTTTAATGTATTACTATTTTTGTCTTCTTGATTCTGATCTGGCTTATATATCCTGAGTCATATTGCAAAGGATTGTTAAAAATCCACTTGTGACTTTTAGGATCGCTACTTCCAATAGATGGTGCTGTGCTAGAGTTTGTCTCCTTTACTGGAGAGACAATTTGAATATTTCCAAGAGGGGCGTGGCAGCTATAAGTCCCCTTACTTGGCAGCCAGAGTGGCTTGCAAAGTCTCCTTAAGGAGAATAGTGTTCCCCCGTGGTCCCCACATAGCTTTCTCATGAGCCAGATCAGACACCCCATACTTTGCACTGACGAGGGGCAAGCACCCCGAAACACCGTGTCTGCAAATTGGGATTCTGATCTGGCTTATATATCCTGAGTCATATTGCAAAGGATTGGTAAAAATCCACTTGTAACTTTTAGGATCGCTACTTCCAATAGGTGGCGCTGTGCTAGAGTTTGTCTCCTTTACTGGAGAGACAATTTGAATATTTTTGTCAGAAGTTTTTCTTTCATTTCATTCATCAACGAGGGGTACCAACAATTTTGACCACGTGTGTAGAATATACACACAATTAATATTTATATATATATATATATATATATATATATATATATATATATATATATATATATATATATATATATATATATATATATATATATATTATATATATATATATATATATACACACACACACACACACACATATACATATACATACACACTCTCACACACACACACTCGATGTTCCAAATAATGGTTGTGTGTAACGCACGTAATACCTATAGAGGACATGTTAGTCCGCAGCAGCAGCCGCCCCACTGATTTCAACTGAGAACATGTTTTGCCCTAAACTAATCCAGAAATTAAGTATTTAGCCTTACTTATAGTGAATGCAAGTGGCTGATTTTTACTTATTTTTGAATTTTTATTTTTTTATATATATATATAAAATACCTTGATGCAGCAAAAAAACTGGTGATTTGGTAACCAAAACTTGCATAATAAGCATGCTCCATAACAGCCATCATCTGAATGCAGTTGTAACCTGGGAAATTAACAGAAATTAGAACAATGTAGTAAATATCTCAGTAAAAAAAGTGATAAATTATGTATATAAACAAACCAGTCCGTTATAGCGGTTAGGCTATGTGCACACGCTGCGGTTTTTTTACACTGCGTTTTTGTGCGTTTATGGCCACTAAAAACGCACTAAAACGCACTAGCGGCAAAAAAAAGCGGCAAAAAACGCATGCGTTTTTACTGCGATTTGGTGCGTTTTTGGCTGCGTTTTGTTGCGTTTTTCTAATGCATTGCATGGGGGGAAAACGCAGGAAAGAATTGACATGTCCATTTTTTTTTTAAGCTCAAAAACGCAGCTTAAAAAAAAGGTTGTGTGCGGACAGCAAAAATGAAAACTCAGACTTTGCTGGGGAAGCAAAGTCATGCAGTTTTGAGGCCAAAAATGCACCCGAAAACGCGCAAAAAACACACTGTGTGAACTTACCCTTAAAGCTACAAACTTCACTGCTCTTTTCTGGGCAAGAAATCTGCATCGGACTTCTAGAACGTATACATATTAATGGTATAGACACCTTTTTTTTTTTGCAGAATTTTTCATTTAATTTATTTTTTTAAACCCTGAGGCCCCCTTCACATGTCACAGTGTTTCCAGAATGTGTGTTGTCTATTCTCACAAGTACTGGAGACAAGTTCACAAGCACATGGAGATCTGCACACCTCCGTGTTTTCAGGTGTGTCACACACTGTCCGTTTTTGCCTGGCAGCACGGACACACGCACCCATACAAGTCAATGGGTCTTTGAAAAACACGTCAAACACACTGGTATGATATTTGTGTGACATCTGTGTTCTGCAGGTCTTCACCATTGCAAAATATAGTAGAAGCTTTGTAATTTCATTCTTCCTTTAACCATACCGGAAAAAGACGGATGGCACATGGATCGACAAAACGGCCCGTGAAAAATTGAGTTTTTTAAATGGACGTGTGAAGAGGGCCTAAGTGAGGTTGATATTGAAACACAACCCATTCATTCAGAGGAAAGCGACAGTGATAGAGGTGCCATCTTTTTCAGGTGGGACACACAACAACCTTTATTTGTATTGTCATCAGGATGGAGGAGAACAGCAATAGAACAAAATAGTCATACAATACAGTCTAGAGTGATTTGCGCTGTCATTAATTCTGGCCCCCAGGAAGAATACCAGGGACCGCAGGGCTTGGACCATTGCTCAAATTTTGCCGGCTACTGGACCTTTAATTCTTCCTTAGAAAGTGAGCGAGCACGCAGGGTTTACTACTGAAACCAGAGACATATGTAACAAAAGATTGTGTCGTGACGCTGGCCAGTGCCATTGTGGCTGCAATCAGTGCTCTCTGTGCTTGTTTCGTTCCTATGGAGAAGGCAGCAGTGTCTCCTATGTAATGTATACAGCAGTTCTACTGTATTCTTGTGACATGTAGTCTCATTGTATCGTATAAGATTTATACAATGGTGTTTCAGTGTATCCTGTATGATATATATACAGCAGTCTCAGTGTCCTCTATGTGACTTACAAGTGCATCTCAAAGTAGAATACCATCAAAAAGTTAATTTCAGTAATTCAATATAAAAAGGGAAACATATATATAGTCATTACACACAGAGTGATCTATTTCAAGTGTTTATTTCTGTTAATGTTGATGATTATGGCTTACAGCCAATGAAAACCCAAAAGTCATTATCTCCGAGCATTAGAAAATTATATAAGACCAACTGAAAAAATGATTTTAATCTCAGAAATGTTGGAGTCTACTGAAAAGTCTGTACAGTAAATGCCTCAATACTTGGTCGGGGCTCCTTTTGCAAAAATTACTGCATCAAAGCGGCGTGGCATGGAGGCGATCAGCCTGTGGCACTGCTGAGGTGTTATGGAGGCCCAGGTTGTTTTGATAGCAGCCTTCAGCTTGTCTGCATTTTTGGTCTGGTGTCTCTCATCTTCATCTTGACATCAACCCATAGATTCTCTATGGGGTTTAGGTCAGGCAAGTTTGCTGGTCAATCAAGCACAGTGATACTGTGGTTATTAAACCACTTATTGGTACTTTTGGCAGTGTGGACAGGTGCCCAGTCCTGCTGGAAAATGAAATTTACATCTCCAAAAAGCTTGTCGGCAGAGGGAAGCATGAAGTGCTATAAAATATCCTGGTAGACGGCTGCACTGACTTTGGTCTTGATAAAACAGTGGACCTACACCAGCAGATGACATGGCTCCCCAAACCATCACTGATCATGTAAGCTTCACATTAGACCTCAAGCAGCTTGGATTGTGTTCCTCTCCACTCTTCCTCCAGACTCTGGGACCTTGATTTCCAAAAGAAATGCAAAACTTACTTTCAATTGAAAACAACACCTTGGAGCAACAGTCCAGATCTTTTTCTCCTTGGCCCAGGTAAGACGCTTCTGGCATTGTCTATTGGTCATGAGTGGCTTGACACAAGGAATGCGACAGTTGTAACCCATGTCCTGGATACATCTGTGCGTGGTAGCTCTTGAAGCACTGACTCCAGAAGCAGTCCACTCCTTGTGAATCTCTCTCAAATGTTTGCATGGCTTTTTCTTAATCCTATGAAGGCTGTGGTTATCCCGGTTGCTTGTGCACTTTTTTCTACCACATTTTTTCCTTCCTCTCAACTTTCAATTAATATGCTTGGATACAACACTCTGTGAGCAGCCAGCTTCTTTCGCAATCACCTTTTGTGGCTTACCCTCATTGTGGAGTGTGTCAATGACTGCCTTCTGGACATCTGTCAAGTCAACAGTTTTCCCCATGTACTGAACCAGACTAAGGGACCATTTTAAATGTTTACAAAGCCTTTGTAGGTGTTGTGGGGTAATTATTCAAATTTTCTGAGATGACTTTTGGGTTTTCATTGGCTGTAAGCCATAATCATCAACATTAAGAGAAATAAACACTTGAAATAGATCACTCATTGTGTAATTACTCTATATAACATAGGTTTTCCTTTTTGTATTGAATTACTGAAATAAATTAACTTTTTGATGATATTCCTATTTATTAAGATACACTTGTATAACAGAAGTCTCAGTGTCTTCTATGTGATGCATATTCAGCAGTCTCAGTGTCTCCTATGTGATGAATATTCAGCAGTCTCAGTGTCTCCTATGTGATGCATAACCAGCAGCCTCAGTGTCTCCTTTGTGAAGCATAACCAGCAATTTCAGTGTCTCGTATGTGATGTATAACCAGGAGTCTCAGAGTATCCTATGTGATTTATTTTATAACATCATGGAAAAGGTAGCATGTATCGGCTGTTAAGTTCCCTTAAAAGGGACAACCCACTGATTTAGTTTGAGCCATATGACTCTTCCCTTTTTTTGTAGTGGTGATGTACAAAAACAAAGACATTTGCTGATTGTGTTAACACAAAGATTACAATTACAAAAGATTACAGGATATGAAAAATTAAAAATTCCTTTCTAAACGACTTTGTATCTCAGCTATTGTGACCCCTCTAATCATGTAAAATGTCCACACTAAAAATTGTTATATGTAGATTAATTATGAAGAAAAAAAACCTTTACGGTGTAAACACAAAAAAATATATATATATATTTTCTTGACATTTCTTTAGTTCTAACCTTGAGTCCCACATACTATGCCATCTGCTTAATATTCCACGCTATGATCTTTTCACTTAAAACTATGATATACTGATGAATATTTATAAGTTTTAAAAAAGGATAAAACTAATAAGGAAGAAATAAAAATAACATGATTCAAAACATAAAAGTATTCTAGAGGTAATAAGCATAACTCCCTACAGAAGATACAGGCGAGGATATTCCGTGTGACAAAATAATGCGTATAATCCAACTTAAATTAAAAACCTGGTATTTTTCATTAGAATGTAAATAGCAGTGCAACTTGCTGTCTGAAATTAAAGCCGGCTTAATATTTTAATGTTAATGACCTTCACGTAAATGATTCAAAAAGGTCGCTTGGCGATGTCCAGAGAAAAAGAAAAACACTAGCATTTTTTCTGTTTTAATAAGGCGAAAACGAGTAAGATGCAAATAGGAATCCAATTTGACTTCTGAATATTAAACCGGGCCCATCTGCACGGCCTGAACTTCACGTGCACTTTTGATATTTACAAGGTAAATCATGAAAGGCGGCAGAAGTAATTGATTGTTTTGTACTATACCTTTACGCTTAACGGCGGCTTTCTTTTTGGGTAAATACATTTCAAACACCCTGTACTTATATCTTTAATCATTACACATTCCTTATCACATTCAATTCCCTGAAGGAAGCTCTTGAAAAGAACAGACATAAAAGGCATCTTTCTTTTTTTCCTCTGTAGCACTCTGTACAAGAGACACCTAATAAAAAAATGCCAGAAAGTTTTTCCCACCCTTTTTTTTTCTTCTTTGCCGCGTTTGTCACCTAAACTGCTTTTCTGTGATATGAAATGAAGGAAACCTGAAGGGAGAGCGGTTAAGTGATAAATCCACAGAAGTTAGAACAAATCCTTCTTAAGTAAAAACTTTAATGTCAGTAAAGAGATCTTCCTTCAAACAGATGGTGAAACGATTAATAACAGTAAACGAATAACCTTCAGGTTAATAAGAGCAAAAAAGGAAGAAAGTTTCATTATTTTTTTTTGCTCCCCCCTTTTGAATTCTGAACGTACGGTCGTAATGTTCCTGCTCGAGTGTGAACGGATTTTAATTACTCTCAAGGTGTTTATTTTGGCTTGTTTTAATTAGAAAATATTCGTTATTAATACAAGAAAAAAAAAAAAAAAAAAAAAAGGATTCTTCAGAGCGCACCGTACGGAGTCTGTGTATAAGCATATGTTACATATGGAATTTACATCTCATGCAAAAATATATTTTTAGGCTTTTAAATTTATGGTCAAATAGACACAGATTAAAAGGAAATTTTCATTGCAACATTCCGTGAAGGGTTTCAAAGGTTTGCACCATCTTAATTAACACTAGAAGTCCCAGAGTGGGGTCATTTAACATTTCTGTGAAAAAGAAAGAGTTGGACCCAGCACAGATTCCAAAAATATATTAAAAATATAATTTCTTTATTAATACATGATTAAAAAAATTTTATATGAAGAGTATGGAACATAGAACTTAACGCGTTTCGGACTTCATAAATTTAAAAGCAAAAAACTAGTCCTTAATCATAAGTGATCTATGCATGGTGAACAAAAAAAAAAAAAAATTGGAATCATGTATTAATAAAGAAATTTTATTTTTAATATATTTTTGGAATCAGTGCTGGGTCCAACGCTTTCTTTTTCACCGTTGCCTGCTAGCTGGTTTGGACTCACCAGAGGACCACGAGTATCCCCAGGATCTTACGGCTTTGGGTGTCCGGTGAGCTGAAAACCTTTTTCTTTTTCATTTAACATTGCTACCTTTGGAACCCAGAGACTGGTCGAATGACCTGAAGGATTTTAGCTAAGATCCTATAATCACTGTCTTTTTTTTATGTAATTAAGGCCATTACTGTCGCACCACAGGAGGTTGTTGTTTTCCATTGTGTTTAGCCATTTAGTTTCTAGTTAGTTCTATTCATTTTATTGTATGTCATTTGACCCTCTTTCCGGACTTCAGGGAGGAGCTCGAAATTTCTGGGACTTCTAGTGTTAAGGGTTAAAAATAGCTAAACAAGCAACTTTGACATTTGAATTCCTTTGCATTCTATGTTCTGGCATTTTTATTCTATAGTTTGCTGCTCATTGCCTAGGTAACCGACCATCCCAAAGGTGCAAGTTCATGTCCACTAGCTACCACCGTGGTGCAGAGGCAAAGCGGCAATGCTGCTGGCCTGTACTGAATCTTGAAGACAGAAGATTGGCTCATCCCTTTAATGATTAATCTATAGGAATTTAAAAATCCAGCATCCACAAAAAGTAAAAAGAAAATTAGAAAAAAAAAATAAAAAAATGGAGAAACAGCTTGCTGTGCCAGATGCACAATCATAACAAAAGGTCCTACAAATCCATTTAATAGTCCAAGCTGGGGTGTGCAGGAAAAACAAAAAACACTCAGCCTGTTCTCTAGTATATATCAAGATGAAGTCAAAGGAATGGAAAAATCCCGTATTCACAAAGACAGACAATATAAACACTGGTTCGAGCCTGGGATTAATCGCGGACATCTGGCCGGACGCCGATCCCCATATAAGTCTATGGGGACCCAAATCATGCACTTTAAAATGGTGGTAGAAGGGCTAGGGGGATTAGAGCAGGTACGTTATAATTACCAGTCTCCGTGTAGCTAGCTGTGACACTACTTCGGCGCCACTCATTAAACTCATGCATATGCACTGCTTCGCCCACCCACCGACAGTCCCAGAGTCTCAATGGTTGCAGTCAGACCGTGCCCCCACCCTGTGAGACCACGTGGCTGACCGCTTGGAGTCGCACATGCTGTCTATGTACAGTATAGTGGTGTAAACATAAATAAAAAAAAATTGGCATCGGGCCCTACATATTATGATAATCAGCTCCAGCCGTGTGCGTATCTTGGCAGTGTATGAAAATAAGAGGGATCCCAATTTTGATACCCAGCCATAAAGCTGACAGCTGTGGGCTGCTATTCTCAGGTGGGGTAGGAACATAGTTATTGACCCGCCAGACTAAAAATCATCTGCAGCCGACCAGAATTGTAGCATCTATTAGATGTGATAATCTCGCCACTTTACCCAACTCATCCCAATTGCCCTAGTGCTGTTGCAATCTGGGTAAAAAGGGTTAATGACAGCAAACAGCTGCCACTAAGCCATAGATTAATAATAGGAGGTGTCTGAGTCCCTCCTTCCCTCATTATTAATCTGTAAGTAAAGAGGAAAAAAAATAATTTTTCAGTGTTTGTTTTTATATGAAATAAAAATATAAAAAAAACAAAAAAAACCCAACCCTCTTTCACACCAAAGACCCAGTTCCAACATAATCCACACTAGGTCCCACGAGGATTCCAGCTCTGCAGCATACATACTGAAGTCACAGCGCGGGCACAGAACATGTCCGCACACTGTGGGCTTCAGGCAGACACTGACTAATAGTGATGAGCGGTGACATCACTCAGTCTATTTGCAGTCACAGCTGCAGATTCCCACAGTACTCCAATTATGACCTTAGGTAAACTGACCTCACAGACCTGCATCTCCTGGTAGAAAACTGCGTTTGAGATGCAAGTTATACACCATATTCCTGCACCAAATCTGCATCTTCTGGGAAATTGTATTACCAAGTCTGCAGCTCTTAGCAAAAAAAAAATAAAATAAATAAATAAATGACGTTTTCTGCCAGAAGATGCAGGTCTTTCAATTTTGTCATGTTGCCTGTTTCTTCAGCTGCTTTTTTTTCCTGGCAAAACATGCTTTATGTGCAGAAAAGAAGCACACAAAATAGCAACATCTGCACATAGCCTAAGGCTACATGCGCACGCTGCTTCTTTTTCGTGTTCACAAACTGCAGCCAAAACTGCAGCCAAAACTGCACCTTGTCAGAGAGAGCCTGGAAATGTCACAAAAAATGTAGGTGCTTTTTTTGGTGCGTTTTTGCTGCTTTTTTGGTGTGTTTTTGGCTGCAGTTTTGTCAACAATTGTTTCATGTATTTTTCAGTTCAAACAAGCGCATAAAGCTTGTTGAATTGAAGAAAAAAAAAAAAAATTAGAAATAAATAAATAATTAAAAAAAACTGGCGTGCGGTCCCCCCAATTTTAATGCCAGCCAGATAAAGCCATACGGCTGAAGGCTGGTATTCTCAGGATGGGGAGCACCACGTTATGGGGAGCCCCCCAGCCTAACAATATCAGTCAGCAGCCGCCCAGAATGGCCGCACCCATTAGATGCGGCTGTTCTGGGACAGTACCCAACTCTTCCCGATTTGCCCTGGTGCTTTGGCAAATCGGGGTAATAAGGAGTTATTGGCAGCCCATAGCTGCCAATAAGTCCTAGATTAATCATGTCAGGCATCTCCCCGAGATACCTTCCATGATTAATCTGTAAATTACAGTAAATAAACACACACACACACACACACGAAAAATCCTTTATTAGAAATAAAAAACACAAACATATTCCCTCATTACCAATTTATTAACCCCGACAAAGCCCTCCTTGTCCGGCGTAATCCACGGACCTCCAGCGTCGCATCCAGCTCTGCTGCATGGAGGTGATCGGAGAAGCAGCAGACACCGCCGCTCCGGTCAGCTCCACGCAGCTAATGAAGACAGCCGCGCGATCAGCTGAGCTGTCACTGAGGTTACCCGCGGTCACCGCTGAATCCAGCGGTGGCCGCGAGTAACTTCAGTGACAGCTCAGCTGATCGCGCTACTGCGTGGAGCTGACAGGAGCGTGGAGGACGGGACTTTCAGCGGTGGCGGTGGCAGTGAGAGGGGTCCATCATCTCCCCTGTGCGTGCACGCTGGGGACAGCGGTACTTCGGGGAACACGTGGAGGACGGGACTATCAGTGGCGGCAGCGAGAGGGGGATGGACATTGGCAGCTGAAAACATTGATTTTTCCCTCTCGCTGCCGCTGCCGCTGATAGTCCCCGTCCTTCACATCATCTCCCCTGGGGCCAGCGGTACTTCGGGGAACACATGGAGGACGGGACGTGACCACTTGCCTGACCTCACTTCCTGACAAATCACCTGCGTTTTTGGTACCAAAAACGCAGGTAAAAGGCAGGTAAAATGCACCACTTTTGATTAGCAAGCATTTTTCCTGCATTTTTGATGCCCTCATTGATTTCAATGGGTGACAAATGTTGACAAAAACGCAGGAAGAATGAACATGCTGCATTTTTTTTGTCACAAACTTTTGACAAAAAAAACGCTGACAAATAAACTGCAATGTGCGCATGACAAATCTGACTTCTCATAGACTTTGCTGGGAAGTCAGATGTCAGAAAGTTCTGCTGACAAAACTGCAGCCAAAAAAGCAGCAAAAAAAGCAGGAAAAAAAGCAGCGTGCGCATGCAGCCTAAAAGATCCATATGCGATCCAAAAAACACAAGACCTCAGGAGTTTTGTAAGGCTACTTTCACACATCCGGCTGTAGCAGTGCGGCACAATCCGGTGCTCTGCTGGAAAAAACGAAAGGTTTTTTTTTTGCCGCCGGTTTCGTTTTTTCCAGCATTGACTTGCATTGGCGCCACATGGACTTGCGTTCAGTCCGGTTTTTGCCGCATGCGTCAGATTTAGGCAATGCGGCGGCCGGATGGAACGTTCCCTGGCACGTTTTTTGCTCCGGCAAAAAAAACGCATCGCGCCGCATCCGGCCGCTGCTGCGCATTTTTCAATGTATGCCTATGGACGCCGGATGCGGCGCGATGCGGTAAAAACCGCATCCGGACGCCGCATGCGGTTTCTTCCACTGCGCATGCTCAGTAGCGTGCCGCAAACGGAAAAAAACGGACGGGCCACATGTAAAAACTTATGCAAAGGATGCGGTGTTTTCGCCGCATCCGTTGCATAGGTTTCACAGCCGGATTGAGCCGCAGTGCTCAAACCGGATGTGTGAAAGTAGCCTAACCATGCACATTTTCTATACTATCTAATCATGATCTAATAATGGTTACATTTTACCTTGGCTTTTTTGTGGACACTGGATTTTCCCATTGCTATGGCTTCATCTTGTTATATACTAAAGAACCTGCTCAGTGTTTGTTTTTTCCATGCACAAGAGATGAGATTATTAAATGGATTTGCAGGATCTTTTGTAATGCCTGAGCCATTTCACAGTTTTTCTCCTTTTTACACCATTTTAATCCTTTCCCATCAGAGTAAATTTCCATACACTTGCCTTCACCTACCACCCAAAAGCCTTTTTTTTCCCCCCCAGCTATGACCAGGTTTTTGGAAAAAAGAAAAAAAAAAAAAAAAAGAAAGAAAAAAAACAAAAAGACTATATTACGTACCGGTAATGGGATTTTCCTGAGTCCACGACAGCACCCACGAGAGAGGGATCCGCCCCCTTCAGGACAGGAAACCTACAGATAAAAAGGGGCGGTCCCCCTCCCTCCCCGGTTGCAGAGACCGGGAGAGGAACCGCCAAAGAATTAGTAAATAACACAGACCAATCCCAGGACACTGAAGCGTGAGAAAAAACAAACAAAGAAAGGGCAGGGGTGTAAAGGGTGCTGTCGTGGACTCAGGAAAATCCCATTACCGGTACGTAATATAGTCTTTTCCTTTCGTCACAACAGCACCCACGAGAGACTTAGAGAGAAGAGACACAGAGGGCGGGATAACCACGGGAAGAGCCAAGCTGCCAAACGGAAGGCTAGTGGAAGAACCAAAGGCCAGCCGGCAGAGCCCTGAAAAGTTGAAGGAGAAGACCAAGGCACAGTCTTACAAAACCGTCGAGGAGACATCCGCCACAGCCACCAAGTAGGAGGCCACCTCGCAGGAGAACGATCCGTCACCGAGGAGGACAGGAGAACAGGCTGCACCACAGACGCGAGGGAAACCGTAGCCCACAGCCATCGGGGCAAAGGACGGCACGACACCAGAGGAGCACAGCCGTAACCCTGAAAGACAAAAAACAAAAGACCCATCCAGCCGCCAAGGGGCCGCCGAGCAACCCGGGGGGGGGGGGGGGGGGGACAGTGTCCCCCCAAGCAAGGACGCGAAAGGAAGGAAGGGAGAAAGAGCACATGACAGAGAGGGGCAAGAAGGGCGCAAAGGGTAGGGCGCCCAACCCCAGAGCAAGACCCCAGGGAGGAGAGCCGGTAGACGGGCCGGCTGGCAGCGGCCCCCAGCCGGAAGGAAGCGCACAACCCCTCAGAACCCGCAAGACGGGATGTAAACAGGGAGCCCAGGGCAGAAACAGTCACCCGGAGGGGACCGACCGAGAGACCCATAACCCTTCCTGACAGGAGAACGGCAGAACAGAGGACAACGGAAGACAGCAGATGAGGAGGGAGGAAGGGAGGGCAGGAAGAGCATCCACAGCCGACCACAAGGTTGGGTGCGGACTGGCGGCCTACAGCGCAGCAAGGACGGGAAGGCAGCAATGCCCCGACCAAAAACATCAGAAGCGAAGCAAGAAGCCCGAGGCGCCAGGCCCGGCGCAAGGCCAGGGAGGCGCAAGGCGGCAGAGGTGGAAGACCAGAACACAGGCCCCCGCGGTCCAAAGGCCAAGAGGCCCAGACGCACAGAGGCCCAGACGCACAGAGGCCCAGACGCACAGAGGCCCAGACGCACAGAGGCCCAGACGCACAGAGGCCCAGACGCACAGAGGCCCAGACGCACAGAGGGCCAGACGCACAGAGGGCCAGACGCACAGAGGGCCAGACGCACAGAGGGCCAGACGCACAGAGGGCCAGACGCACAGAGGGCCAGACGCACAGAGGGCCAGACGCACAGAGGGCCAGACGCACAGAGGGCCAGACGCACAGAGGGCCAGACGCACAGAGGGCCAGACGCACAGAGGGCCAGACGCACAGAGGGCCAGACGCACAGAGGGCCAGACGCACAGAGGGCCAGACGCACAGAGGGCCAGACGCACAGAGGGCCAGACGCACAGAGGGCCAGACGCACAGAGGGCCAGACGCACAGAGGGCCAGACGCACAGAGGGCCAGACGCACAGAGGGCCAGACGCACAGAGGGCCAGACGCACAGAGGGCCAGACGCACAGAGGGCCAGACGCACAGAGGGCCAGACGCACAGAGGGCCAGACGCACAGAGGGCCAGACGCACAGAGGGCCAGACGCACAGAGGGCCAGACGCACAGAGGGCCAGACGCACAGAGGGCCAGACGCACAGAGGGCCAGACGCACAGAGGGCCAGACGCACAGAGGGCCAGACGCACAGAGGGCCAGACGCACAGAGGGCCAGACGCACAGAGGGCCAGACGCACAGAGGGCCAGACGCACAGAGGGCCAGACGCACAGAGGGCCAGACGCACAGAGGGCCAGACGCACAGAGGGCCAGACGCACAGAGGGCCACACGCACAGAGGGCCACACGCACAGAGGGCCACACGCACAGAGGGCCAGAGGCACAGAGGGCCAGAGGCACAGAGGGCCAGAGGCACACAAGCCCAGAGGCACAGAAGCCCAGAGGCACAGAAGCCCAGAGGCACAGAAGCCCAGAGGCACCGAAGCCCAGAGGCACATAAGCCCAGAGACACAGAAGCCTAGAGGCACAGAAGCCTAGAGGCCCAGAAGCCTAGAGGCCCAGAAGCCTAGAGGCCCAGAAGCCTAGAGGCCCAGACGGCCAGAGGCCCAGACGGCCAGAGGCCCAGACGGCCAGAGGCCCAGACGGCCAGAGGCCCAGACGGCCAAGAGGCCCAGAGGCCCAGCTGCAGGAGACGCAGAGGCCCAGAGGCCCAGAGGCACAGAGGCCAAGAGGCACAGAGGCCAAGAGGCACAGAGGCCAAGAGGCACAGAGGCCAAGAGGCACAGAGGCCAAGAGGCACAGAGGCCAAGAGGCACAGAGGCCAAGAGACACAGAGGGCAGAAGGCACAGAGGGCAGAAGGCACAGAGGGCAGAAGGCCAGGAAACACAGAGGGCAGGAGGCCAGGAAACACAGAGGGCAGGAGGCCAGGAAACACAGAGGGCAGGAGGACAGGAAACACAGAGGGCAGGAGGACAGGAAACACAGAGGGCAGGAGGACAGGAAACACAGAGGGCAGGAGGCCCAGAGGCCCGAGGCCAGGAGGCACAGAAGCAGGAGGCCAGGAGGCACAGGGCCTGGAGGCCCAAGGCCGGGAGGTCCAGAGGCCAGGAAGCCACAGAGGGCAAGAAGCCACAGAGGCCACAAAGGCCAGGAGGCCCAGAGACCAGGAAGGCCGGAGGCCAGGAGGCAAGGAAGTACAGAGGCCAGGAGGCCCGGAAGCACAGAGGCCAGGAAGCACAAGACCCGGAAGCACAGAGGCCGGAGACACGAGACCAGGAGGCAACAGAGGCACGCGGCCAGGAAGCACAAGGCACAGAGGCCCGAGGCCAGGAGGCACCGAGGCAGGAGGCACCGAGGCCAGGAGGCACCAAGGCCAGGAGGGAGAGAAGCCCGAGGCCAGGAGGCAGAGAGGCCCGAGGCCAGGAGGCACAGAGGCCCGAGGCCAGGAGGCACAGAGGCCCGAGGCCAGGAGGCACAGAGGCCCGAGGCCAGGAGGCACAGAGGCCCAAGGCCAGGAGGCACAGACTGACAGAGGCACGAGGCCAGGAAGCACAAGGCCAGGAAGCACGAGGCCAGGAAGCACGAGGCCAAGAAGCACGAGGCCAAGAAGCACGAGGCCAAGAAGCACGAGGCCAAGAAGCACGAGGCCAAGAAGCACGAGGCCAAGAAGCACGAGGCCAGGAGGCACAGAGGACCGAGGCCCCGAAGCACAGAAGCCCAGAGGGACCGAGGCCAAGCGGCACAGCGGCCAAGCGGCACAGCGGCCAAGCGGCACAGAGGCCAAGCGGCACAGAGGCCAAGCGGCACAGAGGCCAAGCGGCACAGAGGCCAACAGGCACAGCGGCCAACAGGCACAGCGGCCAACAGGCACAGCGGCCAACAGGCACAGAGGCCACAGAAGCCCGGAGGCCCAGAGGCCACAGAAGCAAGGAGGCCCATAGGCCACAGAAGCAAGGAGGCCCAGGAGGCCACAGAAGCCAGGAGGCCACCGAAGCCAGGAGGCCAGAGGCCACAGAAGCCCAGAGGCCACAGAAACCAGGAGGCCCAGAGGGCACAGAAGCCAAGAGGCCCAGAAGCCACAGAAGCCCAGAGGCCACAGAAGCCAAAAAGGCCCAGAGACCACAGAAGCCAGGAGGCAACAGAAGCCAGGGGGTCCGGAGGCCACAGAAGCCAAGAGGCCCGGAGGCCACAGAAGCCAAGAGGCCCGGAGGCCACAGAAGCCAAGAGGCCCGGAAGCCACAGAAGCCAAGAGGCCCGGAGGCCACAGAAGCCAAGAGGCCCGGAGGCCACAGAGGCCAGGAGGCCACAGAGGCCAGGAGGACACAGATGCCAGAAGTCCACAGGGGCCAGGAGTCCACAGGGGCCAGGAGGCTACAGGGGCCAGGAGGCTACAGGGGCCAGGTTCCACCGAGGCCAGGAGGCCACAGGGGCCAGGAGGCCACAGGGGCCCAGGAGCTCAGAGGCAGGAGGGCACAGAGGCCACCGAGCACAGACCAAGAGGGCACCCCAGTGCAGACACCACCAGGACGCCTGCCACAGCACAGCATGAGGGACGCTGACGGCAGAGGGACCGTCCCAGAAGGGGACTAACCCCGGACAGAAGGGCAGGGGGAAGGGCTGGCAGAGATCCACAGCCAAGCCCCCCCCGATCCGCAGAAGCAGGAGCACAGCCGGGCCACCGTCGTGGAGACAGAATGCGGACGCGGCAGGCCCAGGACACCCCTTCCCACGTGCACACGCCGTGCAGCGGTGAAGACGCAGGCACGCGTCAGGGAGAGGCTCCGGCCCGACCGCCATAGAAACTCACCAGCACCGCAGCGTCCGGCCAGGATGGAGGGGACCACGGGCTTCACTAGGAACCTTCCCGGCCGCTCCCCCGGAAGCGCTCCTGCATACTTCCGGGTCACTACAGCAGGGAGCGTGCGCTGACGCGGCAGGGCTCCCCCCCGCTGCGCACACGTTCCGGTAGAAGCACGCTCTGCTGCAGGCGTCATATCCCTGGAGGCAAAGCCGGACCAGGAGAAAGAGGACGAGGTGCATCGGAGGACGGAGTCCACGAGGGGAGCTCCACCGACCGTGCTTCCGGATCCTGAGCTCCGCCGTTCCCTTGGAGACCGCACGGACTCAACTGGACCCAGGTACTGTAGGTTTCGATCCCTGCAGGGCAGGAAACAAGCTGATGAGGGAGGGGGACCGCCCCTTTTTATCTGTAGGTTTCCTGTCCTGAAGGGGGCGGATCCCTCTCTCGTGGGTGCTGTCGTGACGAAAGGAAAAATCTAATTTGCTATATTTTTTTTTTTTAAGAAAAAAAAAAAAACACAGTAATTTTATTTTTTGTGTTTTGTTTTGTTTTTTTTTTTAAAGAGAGTTCATTGTGCAATTATGGTGAAATCAAACTTACATACTTAATATTTTAGTGCTGAAAGAAAAATTTGAGCTTTGCAAAAAAAACAAAAAAAAAAAAAGACAAAGAAACCTATATATAAATTAATAATAATAATAATAATAATGAAATATTTGTTTTCTGCACATCAAACTAAGGTTTGTTTCTTTGTAACATTTTGGGGTATTTTTCATTATGAACTTTTTGTATGAATTAATAATAATATTATTATTAAATGACTATTATTATTATTATTATTATTATCATCATTATTATTATTATTAAGAAATATCATTTGTTTTCTGCACATCAAACTAGGGTTTGTTTTTTTGCAACATTTTGTGGTATTTTTGATTCTGAACTTTTTTATTATTAATACATAATAATAAATTATTATTATTATTATTATTATTATTATTATTATTAATAATAATAATAATAATAATAATAATAATAATAATAATAATAATAATAATAATAATAATAATAATAATAATAATAATAAATTATTATTATTATTATTATTATTATTATTATTATTATTAAGTGGCTGGAAGGTGCCTTGATTGAGTAATAGCAATTCTAGAGTTTCAATTTTACAGTATTAACGGATTAATTTTATGATTTTGCTATATCTGAGTCTTACAAGCGTAGTAAAATAAACTATGCGTATTATTTTTTATTGGAAAAAAAGGGTTATTTTTCTTTTTCCCACAATTTTTCACTTACTTTATTCTTAGGGGAGCGGAGCCTGTGAACATTGGTCTCATTGTATTATATGATGCAGTATCTCAGGTCCCTTAGGATGGTATTAGGAGATTTTACTACATAACATTAATTTAACAAAAAATGCCCACAAGTGCTCCTGTCGGAGTCTGCCCACTGCTCTTAAACAAAAAAAAGAACAGCCACAAACCAGTAATATGAACCATTTACAGGGAATTTGTCACCAAGTTTTTGCTTCTATGAACACAGCATAATGGAGAGACCGAGATCCTGATTATAACGGTGTGACACTTACTGGGTTGCTTGCTGCAGTTTCGATAAAATTTCTGTTTTAGCTGCTCCAAGATCACTGTGGCTGAGCTCCAGAGATGCAGTAGGGAGATGGGAGAAAATTACGCAAAGTCAACCATCACTGCAGCCTCCACCAGTCAGGACTTTAAGGAAGAGTGGCCCGACGGAAGCCTCTCCTCAGTGCAAGACATATGAAAGCCCGCATAGAATATGCAAAAAAAACCACTTAATGGACTCCCAGACTATGAGAAATAAGATTCTCTGGTCTGATGAGACAAAGATAAAACTTTTTGGTGATAATTCTAAGTGGTAAGTGTGGAGAAAACAGGCACTGCTCATCACCTGCCCAATACAATGCCAACAGTGAAACATGGTGGTGGCAGCATCATGCTATGGGAGTGTTTTCCAGCTGCAGGGACAGGACGACTGGTCACAATTGAAGGAAAGATGAATGCGGCCAAGTACAGAGATATCCTGGAAGAAAACCTCTTCTAGAGTGCTCTGGACCTCAGACTTGGTCGAAGGTTCACCTTCCAACAAGACAATGACCCTAGGCACACAGCTAAAATAACAAAGGAGTGGCTTCAGAACAACTCTGTGCCCATTCTTGACTGGCCCAGCCAGAGCCCTGACCTAAACCCAATTGAGCAACTCTGGAGAGACCTGAAAACAGCTTTCCACCAATGTTCACCATCCAAGCTGACGGAACTGGAGAGGATCTGCAAGGAAGAATAGCAGAGGATCCCCAAATGCAGGTGTGAAAAACTTGTTGCATCGTTCCCAAGAAGACTCATGGGTGTACTAGCTCAAAAGGAGGGGGCTTCTACTCAATACCGCGCAAAGGGACTGAATACTTATGATCATGTGATATTTACTAATTTATTAAACAAGAAAAACTGAAATATTTCTACATTTGTTTTTTTCTGTCAAGATGGGGTGCAGAGTATACATTAATGGTTAAAAAAAAAAATCACCGTTTTGAATTTACCAAATGGCTGCAATGAAAAAGTAAAAAATTTAAAGGGGTCTGAATACTCTCCGTACCCACTGTACATTACTGGAATCAGGGTCTCAGTCTGTACATTTTGGTGCTCTAAGATTCCCTTTATATCTGGAGTTGGTACAGTTGTACAGTCTCAGATTTCATTCAGGACTAGCTACGATGTAAGATCCTAGTTCTACCTTAGTATTTAAAAATCAGTGAGGCTGACCAGGTCAAAAATGGAAATCAATAAAACAATATAACAACAACTGTAAAGCAGTAACAGTAACAACATCAGTAACAGTAAAACAGTAACACTAACAACCACCCCCACCCAGCAACCACCACCCCCACCACCCAGCAACAACAATCACCACCACCCAGCAACAACCACCACCACCACCCCCAAGCAACAACCACCACCACCCAGCAACAACCACAACCATCACCCAGCAACAACAACCACACAGCAGCAACAACAACCACACAGCAACAACAACCACACAGCAACAACAACCACACAGCAACAACCACACAGCAACAACAACAACCACACAGCAACAACAACAACCACACAGCAACAACAACAACACAGCAACAACAACAACCACACAGCAACAACCACCACCCCCACCCAGCAACAACCACCACCCCCACCCAGCAACCACCCCCACCCAGCAACCACCACCACCCAGCAACAACCACCCCCAAGCAACAACCACCACCCAGCAACAACCACCACCACCACCACCCAGCAACAACCACCACCACAACAACCACACAGCAACAGCAACAACCACACAGCAACAACAACAACCACACAGCAACAGCAACAACAACAACCACACAGCAACAACAACAACCACACAGCAACAGCAACAACAACAACCACACAGCAACAACAACAACCACACAGCAACAACAACAACCACACAGCAACAACAACAACCACACAGCAACAACAACAACCACACAGCAACAACAACCACACAGCAACAACCACCCCCACCCAGCAACAACCACCACCCCCACCCAGCAACAACCACCACCCCCACCCAGCAACAACCACCACCCCCACCCAGCAACAACCACCACCCCCACCCAGCAACAACCACCACCCCCACCCAGCAACAACCACCACCCCCACCCAGCAACAACCACCACCCCCACCCAGCAACCACCACCACCCCCACCCAGCAACCACCACCACCCCCACCCAGCAACCACCACCACCCCCAAGCAACAACCACCACCCAGCAACAACCACCACCACCCAGCAACAACCACCACCACCACCACCCAGCAGCAACAACCACCACCACCCAGCAACAACCACCACAACCACACAGCAACAATAACCACACAACAGCAACAACAACAACCACACAGCAACAACCACACAACAACAACAACCACACAGCAACAACAACCACACAGCAACAACCACACAGCAACAACAACCACACAGCAACAACAACCACACAGCAACAACACAACAAGTACACAACCACACAAACCACCACACAACAACCACCACAACAACCACCACACAACACAACAACCACCACAACAGCAACAACCACAACCGCAGCAGCAAATATATTGGGCTGGATTAACATGCTCAGAGATAATTATATATTTATTTTCATTTAAGTAGGACTCAATAGAATTTTATGTATCCATGTAGGTGTATAGTTATTTATTACTGGGGTAGACATGCACTTAATGGTACGCGTCAAATGCTCCTGTCAAATGTACCAGTAATCACCAAACATGGTGTGAATCTAGTCTATTTTTAAGAAAAAAATAAAACCACAAGAAAATATTTAATCATATTTATGGCGAAGACAGATAAAAAAAAAATGTTTACTTTGCTTCTGAAAAATAAAAACATCTGAATTCCCCAAGGTTGACAGGAACTAGAAAAGAACAGCAGCTGAAGACTGAATATATCAGTTAACATGAGCCTAAAAGGAGGATTACAGTCTATAAAATGACTTTCTGGAGGAAATGTCACAAGGTAAACGATTATTGCTTTGAAAATGGAACATATATTGATCGGAAAACAATGTAAGGAAGCAGCAGACAAAGAATTCTTCCTTTAACTTACCGAGATCCTTTATCTTTGGCAGTACATTGTACGTGAAATTTTTATAGGACGCGATTTTTCCTTCTGGTGATGCAATTCCGACGTGAGATTCATAAATGCGGATACTGTTTGGCCTCCTTGGTCGCTCATGTTTACACTGTAAGAAAATGGTATATTAATAACAAATACAAATGAAAAGGACATTACATAAAAATGCATGTGCTAAAGTACGAAAAAACGAAGAATCTCAAATCATGATTACATACTTATTGGTAGGTTTCTCAAGTGTATCTCAACACAGACTCCAGATTTAGGAGAACCTCAAGACTGATCCGATGGCTGTGGAAGCCACTGCAGAATTTCATTGCAGTCACTGAGAAGACTGGTGACCCATATAATATAGTGGTAGAAGAGTGAGTCACGATGGCTCGTGCAAAGGGGCTACTCAGATGATGTAAAAAGGTCTATACATGGATTGACCTGATGGTCCATCCAGCCGTCTGAAAATATGAACTATTCTCTGAAAATGTATAATTTTGCAGCACAATAAAGCACCATTCCAGCTTTTTGTTTTACCACTGAAGTGGTGCCTTTAATTAAATTAAAGTCCATTGCGCCTAGTCTTATATGCACCTCTGGCTTCTTCGTCTGTTATCCGCGTCGCTCCCGTCAGTCTTCTACACCTGGGCTGCTTACACACTTCCGTATTTTTCCATCAGCCACAATCCGTTTTGTGACTGATGTGACGGATGCGTTGGAGATTGTGGAACAACTGATGGGACGGATTTGTTAAAAAAAAGCAGCAGTTTGTACCTGGCAAAGAGAATCCAGCCGTGGCCGCAGGTAACCTGAGTGACGTCACCGCTGATAGCGTGACTCACTTCAGTCGGTCCGTGCAGCTGACAGAGCAATCGTGCTTTACGGCCGCTCCTGTCAACTTATGATGTAGCAGAGCTGAAAGAGTCGTGGGACCTCATGTGGATTACGTCGGACCTGGAGGGGCATTTGGGGGATTAATAAAGTGGTGAAAGAGGGTGTTTTTTTTCTCTTTTATTTCAAAGGATTTTTCGGTGGTTGTGTTTATTTACTTTCACTACATTTTAGTAATGGGGGGGTGTCACATTGACGCCTGCCATCACTAAGCTAGGACTTAGAAGCAGCTGTAGGCTGCAGTTAAGTCCTTATTACCCCGATTGCCACCGCATCAGGGCAATCGGGATGAGCCAAGGACAGTCCCAGGACTGTCGCATCTAATAGATGCGGCATTTCCGGCCGGCTGCTGGCTGATATTCTCAGGATGTGGAGCCCCATGTTATGGGGAGCCCCTCAGCCTAAAAGTACCAGCCCTCAGCAGAGTGGCTTTACCTTGGCTGGTATCAAAATTGGGGTGAAGGGGGAGACACCGCACGTCATTTTCTATTTCAATTATTAATTTCACTGCAAGACATAGACCCGCCCACCGGCAGCTGTGATTGATTGCAGTGAGACAGCGGTCACTCAGCGTGGGGGCTCGTCTGACTGCAACTAATCATAGGCGCCGGTGGGCAGGGCAAGCAGTGTAGCAGTGTATACGAGATGGAATAATGAGCATCCGGCATGTTCAAAAGCAGATGATTGGTGAGTATAAGAGGTCGAGAGAGACAGAGGCCGAGAGAGACAGAGGCCGAGAGAGACAGAGGCCGAGAGAGACAGAGGCTGAGAGAGACAGATATTTTCTAACCAGAAAGGAATTTACACATCTGAGCATGCTCTGTCGCTTAAAGACGGAACAGTCGCCGGAATCTGTCTTTTGACGGATTGGACGGATTCAGGCACCCATAGGCTTCTATTATAACCAACGACGGACGCCGACTGAATCCTGCGCACTGCAATTATGCAGGATTCAGTTGTTTCTATAAACAACGGATTCTGACAGATGGAAAAACACAGAAGTGTGAATGCAGCCTTAGTGACCCGTCGGCCTGCTCCAGTGTTTAATGGAGTGAAGTGGAGATAACTCTTCAATACAAGTCTATGAGTGGCTCTTAGACTTGCAGTGAGCTTGTGACGCAACTTCTGAGCTGTCAGAAATTACGGGTACAAGACGGCGCCACGGGATTGGAGCGGCACCAAAACACGGATGAATACACCAAAGGACTGAGTTGAAGACAGGAATCAGGGGACTTTTAATTAAAACACCACACTGGTAGTAGAAAAAGAACAAAAACCTGGAGTGGTGCTTTAAGGCAATGTTTCACCAAAAAGCTCACAAATTTTAGTGCTGAAAAATGCAACGGGATAGAAGCAATGGCAGCTGCTATCTACTTACCGAATAAGAATCAGCTGGTTGCCAGTGAATCCAGTCATACACCACTTTTTTCTCCTCTTGAAAAACATACTTTGCCCATGGGGAGATACGATAGATCACTTCTCCTGACTTGGTTTTAATTACCACCTTAAAGAAAGAAAAATAATGGTGTAAAACTCTCTAGTTTCAATCAGGGATTTTATTAGTTTTCATGGATATTTCAATCCACACACACTTTCAAAGACAGGAGGTGGGGATTGGGATGGGGGGGGGGGAATCACCAGCATCATTCCAAACCAAAAACTCCAATTTATTAATTATTCAATTATTATTTATTCATTTATATTAACCCTGCTGTACTGTTCGGGTCCATATGACCCGAAATGAAATTTGAGACCCTGCAGATTATTTATTATGCGGATCTGAAACTTGAGATTAATTGACTTGTCCTCATTTGAGGGGTTCTTACTATGAGTGTTTTTTTTGTTGTTGTTGTTTTTTTTTCTTCACGCTGATTGTTACTCTCATACTGTTTGGGTCAATATGACCCGATAACATTTTATACTGTTCAACAAATCACTAATTATTTCTGCCTGCAAAACTTTTTTGTTTTTCTGTGTACTTCATCTCATTATTCAAAAAGTTGGAGGTTTCACTGTTCTTATCAGTAAGCAAGTACTCATCCAAAATTATATAATATTAGTGAAGATGTAACTGTCGAACAACTGGTGGCATTCTTAGGTAGGTGCCCGTTCAGACAATACATTCAACATAAGCCAGCAAAGTACGGCATCAAGATATGGACACTATGTGGCCGCAAAAATTCATGCGCTGTAAACTGTAAAGAGTGAATAGGACGAAACCCTGGAGGAAGCTGAAAAAAAAAAATCCGGGTATGCGAGTTGTTCTCAATTTGACTCGTGGAGTAAAAGGACAAATATCACATGTGACAACTTTTTCACATCCTACCAACTCGGCCAGATGTTGCAAAAAAGACAACTTACCATGCTGGGTACTAGAAGGAAAAACAAGCCAGAACTGCCGCAAGGTATCCTTAGTAAAAGATGTGTATAGTTCTACATTTCATTTTACTGGAAATACAACAGTTGTGTCGTGTCTTATGTTCCCAAAAACAACAATAAGGTCATTCTAATAAGCACAATGCATCATGACAAAGCAATAAATAATAGATATTAGATTATAATGCCACAATAGGGGCAATTGATACTCTAGATCAAGCAATATCAACACACACATGCAAACGCAAAGCCAATCTGTGGGCAATGATTATATTTTACAACATTCTGGATGTTTTTGCATACAATGCATTTGTTTTATGGAGAGAAAATCGACCCCAATTGGAACAGAAATAAAATTGCATAAAAGACGACTTTCTTGAAGAATTAGGAAAATCCCTAGTTAGGCTGTATATCAAAAAAGAAAAGTAAACCCCAGAAGTGAAGGAGCAGCAGCCATTGTGAATAGTGTCCAGCAGCCGGCCTCCACCAGCACCGCAACGATACCCACGGCCTGCACCAGCAGCGCTACGATACCCACGGCCTCCACCAGCAGCGCTACGTTACCCACGGCCTCCACCAGCAGCGCTACGATACCCACGGCCTCCACCAGCACCACTACGATACCCACGGCCTCCATCAGCACCACTACGATACCCATGGCCTCCATCAGCACCACTACGATACCCATGGCCTCCACCAGCACAGCTACAATATTCACGGCCTCCACCAGCACAGCTACGATATCCACGGCCTCCACCAGCACAGCTACGATATCCACGGCCTCCACCAGCACAGCTACGATATTTACGGCCTCCACCAGCACAGCTACCAGCCAAAAAAGGAAGAGATGGAGCTTCTATCCATCTTCTTAAGACAATAAAACAAATCTGACATATGCTGGGTGTGCAAAATATCTATGTAAAGGACGTGGTTTATTATTGTGTTCAATGTAAAAATGCATTAACCTGTTCAACCTTTTAAAGAAAAAAAATAAATAAGTTTTTATTATTTATCATTTGTTGTTTTATACAATGTTATCACAAAGTTAGCTTTACCGTATTTTTCAGACCATAAGACGCACTTTTTTCCCCCCAAATGTTGGGGGAAAGTTGGGGGTGCGTCTTATGGTCTGACTATAGGGCTGCGGCTGGGAATGAGGGTGCTGCGGGTCATCGGGGGAACGAGCAGGCAGCAGCAGCACCTGCCGTGACCACGTGGGCCCGCTCATTACATATGCACGCCCATCCTCCCGCCCATCTCTCAGCGCTGAAGCCGGCACTGACAGGTGGGCGGGAGGACGAGCGGGGACACGCGCATAGCAAAGAGCCGGCCGCATGATCACCCCTGGCAATTACAGCCTGGAGTGATCATGTGCGGCTGTATTCACTGCCCCCCGCGCGTCATTACCAGCACGGGGTGCAGTGAATCAGTACACTCACCCGTCCCCGTGTGTGGAGCCGCCCCCCTGCTGCACGCAATGTCTTCCTGTCTGTGCCGGTCAGCTGATCTGTGCTGGTCAGCTGATCGGCACAGACAGGAAGACATCGCGATCCAGCAGGGGAACGGCTCCACACACACAGGTCAGTGGCGCAGAGAGGAAGATGATCGGTGCTGGAGGGAGTGAGGAAAAGGTGAGTATAAACGTTTATTTTTTTCTCTATGCTATAGGATACAGGCCATATACCAGGATGGTATATGAGCACGATGGGGGCATATAGCAGGATGGGAGTATATGAGCAGGCAGGATGGGGGTATATGAACAGGATGGGAGTATATGAGCAGGCAGGATGGGGGTATATGAACAGGATGGGGGTATATGAACAGGATGGGGGTATATGAGCAGGCAGGATGGGGGTATATGAACAGGATGGATGGGGGAATATGAGCAGGATGGATGGGGGGTATACCAATAGGATGGGGGTATATCAATATTATCGGGGTATATGAACAGGATGGGAGTATATGAGCAGGATGGGGGAATATGAGCAGGATGCTGATATAGGAGCAGGATGGGGGCTTATAGCAGGATCATATACAAGGCAGGAGGATCATTACCAGGATGGGGTACCTTAGTAGAGAATTTGGGGACATTACCCCCATAACAGTGTCAGCAGCAGATCCTCGCCCCATAACAGTGTGTCATGACCACATTTTTTGCTTAAAGTTTTATTTTCCCATTTTCCTCCTCTAAAACCAGGGTGCGTCTTATAGTCCGGTGCGTCTTATAGTCCGAAAAGAAGGGAATTTTGTTACTTACCGTAAATTCCTTTTCTTCTAGCTCTTATTGGGAGACCCAGACGATTGGGGTATAGCTACTGCCCTCTGGAGGCCACACAAAGCACTACATTAAAAGTGCAAGGCCCCTCCCCCTCTGGCTATACCCCCCCGTGGTATCACGGGTTCTCCAGTTTTAGTGCCAAAGCAAGAAGGAGGAAGCCAATAACTGGTTTAAACAAATTAACTCCGAATAACATCGGAGAACTGAAAAACCGTTCAACATGAACAACATGTGTACCCGCAAACAACAAAAAAACATCCCGAAGGACAACAGGGCGGGTGCTGGGTCTCCCAATAAGAGCTAGAAGAAAAGGAATTTACGGTAAGTAACAAAATTCCCTTCTTCTTCAGCGCTCTATTGGGAGACCCAGACGATTGGGACGTCCAAAAGCTGTCCCTGGGTGGGTAAATAAATACCTCATGTTAGAGCTGCAAAACAGCCCTCCCCTATGGGGGTGTCACTGCCGCCTGCAGGACTCTTCTACCTAAGCTGGCATCCGCCGAAGCATAGGTATGCACCTGATAATGCTTGGTGAAAGTGTGCAGACTGGACCAGGTAGCTGCCTGGCACACCTGTTGAGCCGAAGCCTGGTGACGTAATGCCCAGGACGCACCCACGGCTCTGGTTGAGTGGGCTTTTAGCCCTGAAGGAACCGGAAGCCCCGCAGAACGGTAGGCCTCTAGAATTGGTTCTTTGATCCATCGAGCCAGGGTGGCTTTAGAAGCCTGCAACCCCTTGCGCGGACCAGCGACAAGGACAAAAAGTGCATCGGAACGGCGTATGGGCGCCGTGCGGGAAATGTAGATTCTGAGTGCTCTCACCAGATCTAGCAAACGTAAGTCCTTTTCATACCGGTGAACCGGATGAGGGCAAAAAGAAGGCAAGGAAATATCCTGATTAAGATGAAAAGAGGATACGACCTTAGGAAGAAACTCCGGAATGGGGCGCAGCACAACCTTGTCCTGGTGGAACACCAGGAAGGGAGCCTTGGATGACAGAGCTGCCAGCTCAGACACTCGCCGAAGCGATGTGATCGCAACAAGAAACGCCACTTTCTGCGACAGCCGAGAAAAGGAAACTTCCTTCAGAGGCTCGAAGGGCGGCTTCTGGAGAGCAACTAGTACCCTGTTCAGATCCCATGGATCTAACGGTCGCTTGTACGGGGGCACAATATGACAGACCCCCTGCAGGAACGTGCGCACCTTAGGAAGACGTGCTAGACGCTTCTGAAAAAACACGGATAGTGCCGAAACTTGCCCTTTAAGGGAGCTGAGCGACAAGCCCTTTTCTAACCCCGATTGCAGGAAGGAAAGAAACTTGGGTAATGCAAATGGCCAGGGAGACACTCCCTGGGCCGAGCACCAGGATAAGAAAATCTTCCACGTTCTGTGGTAGATCTTAGCAGAATTCGACTTTCTAGCTTGTCTCATTGTGGCAACCACTCCTTGAGATAATCCTGCAGATGCTAGGATCCAGGACTCAATGGCCACACAGTCAGGTTCAGGGCCGCAGAATTCTGATGGAAAAACGGCCCTTGGGACAGTAAGTCTGGTCGGTCTGGCAGTGACCACGGTCGACCGATCGTGAGATGCCACAGATCCGGATACCACGACCTCCTCGGCCAGTTTGGAGCGACGAGTATGATGCGGCTGCACTCGGATCTGATCTTGCGTAGCACTCTGGGCAAGAGCGCCAGAGGCGGAAACACGTAAGGGAGCTGAAACTGCGACCAATCTTGAACCAAGGCGTCTGCCGCCAGAGCTCTTTGATCGCGCGACCTCGCCATGAATGCCGGGACCTTGTTGTTGTGCCGGGATGCCATTAGGTCGACATCCGGCACTCCCCAGCGGCGACAGATTTCCTGAAACACGTCCGGGTGAAGGGACCATTCCCCTGCGTCCATGCCCTGGCGACTGAGGAAGTCTGCTTCCCAGTTTTCTACGCCTGGGATGTGAACCGCGGATATGGTGGATGCTCTGTCCTCCACCCACATTAGAATGCGCCGGACTTCTTGGCAGGCTTGCCGACTGCGCGTCCCTCCTTGGTGGTTGATGTATGCCACCGCTGTGGAGTTGTCCGATTGGATTCGGATCTGCTTTCCTTCCAGCCACTGCTGGAAGGCTAGTAGGGCAAGATACACTGCTCTGATTTCCAGAACATTGATCTGAAGGGTGGACTCCTGCGGAGTCCACGTCCCCTGAGCCCTGTGGTGGAGAAACACTGCTCCCCACCCCGACAGACTCGCATCTGTCGTAACTACTGCCCAGGATGGGGGCAGGAAGGATCTTCCCTGAGATAATGAGGTGGGAAGGAGCCACCATTGTAGAGAGTCCTTGGCCGTCTGGGAAAGCGAGACTTTCCTGTCCAGGGACGTTGACTTCCCGTCCCATTGGCGGAGAATGTCCCATTGAAGTGGGCGCAGATGAAACTGCGCAAAGGGAACTGCTTCCATGGCTGCCACCATCTTCCCTAGGAAATGCATGAGACGCCGCAAGGGATGCAACTGGCCCTGCAGGAGAGATTGCACCCCTGTCTGTAGTGACCGCTGCTTGTTCAGCGGCAGCTTCACTATCGCTGCTAGAGTATGAAACTCCATGCCAAGATACGTTAGTGACTGAGTCGGTGATAGGATCGACTTTGGAAAGTTGATGATCCATCCGAAAGACTGTAGAGTCTCCAGCGTAGCATTCAGGCTGTGCTGACATGCCTCCTGAGAGGGAGCTTTGACCAATAAGTCGTCTAGGTAAGGGATCACCGAGTGTCCCTGAGAGTGCAAGACTGCTACCACCGCCGCCATGACCTTGGTGAAGACCCGTGGGGCTGTCGCCAGACCAAATGGCAGAGCTACGAACTGAAAATGGTCGTCTCCTATCACAAAACGTAGAAAACGTTGATGTTCTGTAGCAATTGGCACGTGGAGATAAGCATCTTTGATGTCTATTGAGGCAAGGAAGTCTCCTCTGGACATTGAGGCAATGACAGAGCGGAGGGTTTCCATCCGGAACCTCCTGGCGTGCACATGTTTGTTGAGCCGTTTTAGGTCCAGAACAGGACGGAACGAGCCGTCCTTTTTTGGAACCACAAAGAGATTGGAGTAAAACCCTTGCCCTTGTTCCTGAGGAGGGACTGGGATCACCACTCCTTCCGCTCTTAGGGAATCCACCGCCTGCAGCAGAGCATCTGCTCGGTCTGGATGTGGGGAGGTTCTGAAGAACCGAGCTGGAGGACGAGAATTGAACTCGATTCTGTACCCGCGAGACAAAATGTCCGTCACCCACCGGTCTTTGACCTGTGACATCCAAATGCCGGAAAAGCGGGAGAGCCTGCCCCCGACCGGCGATGCGGAGGGGGGGGGCTGGAAGTCATGAGGTAGCCGCTTTGGAAGCGGTACCTCCATTTGCTTTCTTGGGGCGTGTGTGAGTCCGCCACGAATCTGAGTTTCTTTGCGTCCTCTGAGTCCCTTTGGACGAGGTAAATGGTGTCTTGCCCGAACCTCGAAAGGACTGAAACCTCTGCTGCCACTTTTTCTGCTGAGGTTTGGATGTTCTGGGTTGTGGTAAAGAGGAGTCTTTACCCTTGGACTGCTTAATGATGTCAGCCAATGGCTCGCCAAACAGTCTATCTCTAGACAAAGGCAAACTGGTTAAACATTTTTTGGAACCAGCATCTGCTTTCCAGTCCTTTAACCACAAGGCTCTGCGCAAAACTACCGAATTGGCGGACGCCATTGAGGTGCGACTGGTAGATTCTAGGACCGCATTGATAGCGTAAGACGCAAACGCCGACATCTGCGTGGTAAGGTGCGCCACTTGCGGCACTGCTGGATGCATGATAGCATCCACTTTTGCTAAGCCAGCTGAAATAGCCTGGAGTGCCCATACGGCTGCGAATGCCGGAGCAAACGACGCGCCGATAGCTTCATAGACAGATTTTAACCAAAGGTCCATCTGTCTGTCATTGGCATCTTTAAGTGAAGCGCCATCCTCCACTGCAACTATGGATCTAGCTGCAAGTTTGGAAATCGGGGGGTCTACCTTTGGACACTGTGTCCAGCGCTTGACCACCTCAGGGGGGAAAGGGAAACGCGTATCTTTAGATCGTTTAGAGAAACGCCTTTCTGGGTGAGCGTCGTGCTTCTGGATTGATTCTCTGAAGTCAGAGTGATCTAACAAAGCACTCAATTTACGCTTGGGATAAAGGAAACGAAACTTCTCCTGCTCCGCAGCCGCCTCTTCTGCTGAAGGGGCTGGGGGAGAAATATCCAACAGCCTATTGATGGCTGAGATAAGGTCGTTTACCATGGCATCCCCATCCGGGGTATCCAGGTTGAGAGGGGTTCCAGGAGTGGATTCCTGATCACTCTCATCAGACACATCACAGGGAGACTGATTGTGCTGAGACCCTGAGCAGTGTGAAGACGTCGAGGGTCTTTCCCAGCGAGCTCGCTTAGGGTGGCTGGGGCCATCATCTGAGTCATAATCCTCGGCCTGTGAAGCCGGGTACCCCCCTGTGGGCTGGATACATTCCAAGTAAGGGGGACCTGAGGACAGAGGCCTCGCCGTGCCCAGAGACTGAGCCCCATGCATAGATTGCAAGGTTTCAAGTATTTTTGCCATAGAGACAGACATACTATCAGCAAAAACTGCAAAGTCTGTCCCTGTCACCGGGGCAGAACTTACAAGCGTCTCAGCCTGGGTCGCTACCTCTCCTGACTCCGGCTGGCGAAGCAGCACCGGGTCGGAGCATTGCACACAATGGGGGTCATCGGAGCCTGCTGGTAGATTAGCCCCACATGCAGCACACGCAGTATACACAGCCCTTTTTGCCTTGGCCGCCTTGCGTTTTGAGGATGACATGTTGCTGCTTCCACAGAGCGATCTGGGATATGCAGCCAGAAGCGCACCTCACAGTGCAAGAAATACAATATCTATATATCTGTACCCAGTACACTGATACACAGTGAGGCACTAGAGGGACCAGCACAGAAAAATCGCTTACCGCCCGCTTAAAAAGCGGGTGTGTGGTCGCCAGATAGCCCCTAGTCCAGGTCTCCCAGAGCCTTGCGTCCTTCCTCCAGCCAGGCATGCATGTAATGGCTGCCGGCGTCTCGAGAGAGGAAGGGGGGCGGGCCCTGGGCGTTCCTGGCCAAGAGCGGGAAGCCTGCTTCCCTCTGTGCCAAGTGAGAGGGCTGGAGCATGTAAATCAGGCTCCAGCCCTCGTCGCTGCTAGCGAACAGCGTCTCTCCCCTACCCTGAATGACAGGGTGGGGGCGGGAACGAATCGGAGCTGCCGGCGTCCTAGGCCCAAAAAGCCGGGGACTAAATTTATAACCGCCGCCGCCGTAAAAGCGCGGACGGCGGATCTCCGGCGCACCACAAGTCACAGCAGCGCCGCCCGGTCCAGAGGGGGTCGGCGCTGCGTTCCCATACACAAAAAAGTCCCCCAGTAATCTGTAGGGACACCAACTCCACGTTGCGGTCCCCGGCGCACTACAACACCCAGCCAGCCCGGAGTGTGTCTGTGCCTGCCGGGGACACGGAGTACCTGTATGATGCAGGGCCTGTCCCTGATCGTACTCCTGCTCCGTCTCCATCAGGTTCTAATGGGTCTGTGGATGGAGCCCGGCATCAGAGCTGAGAGGCCGGCAGGATCCCACTTCCACAGAGCCCTACAAGGGGATGTGGAAGGAAAACAGCATGTCAGGCTCCAGCCCTGTACCAGCAATAGGTACCTCAACCTTACAACACCATCCAGGGGTGAGAAGGGAGCATGCTGGGGACACTATATGTGTCCTCTTTTCTTCCATCCGAAACAGTCAGCAGCTACTGCTGACTAAAATCTGTGGAGCTATGCATGGAATGTCTGACCTCCTTCGCACACAAAGCTAAAACTGGAGAACCCGTGATACCACGGGGGGGTATAGCCAGAGGGGGAGGGGCCTTGCACTTTTAATGTAGTGCTTTGTGTGGCCTCCAGAGGGCAGTAGCTATACCCCAATCGTCTGGGTCTCCCAATAGAGCGCTGAAGAAAAAACGGTAGATTTCATGTTATAGTAATAGAAATCTAAAGCATGTTTGTTATTTGTGTGCAGAATGCTGTAGAGCGAACATAATTGCAAACAGCCAGTGTAACCTTTTTCTTAAAAAAAAAAAAAAAACAATTTAATTTTTCATTTGTTTATGATGAACCATGTTCACATGCAGGTTAATAATGAAATAGGTATTCAAAAAAAACACTTACAGTAGCTATAAATCAAGATTTTAATAGATCGGGTCGTATTGACCCAAAACAGTACAAGTGTATAGTAAAACAGCATGGTTAATATTCTACATTGTCGAAGAATTAAAAATACAACACTTATACAATGCGGTTCCAACCCTTTTTAGTGTCTTAATCATGATGCTATGATTAAAAAAAAACTAAAAAAGGATTGGAAATGTGTTGGCCGAGTGTTCTATTTTCATTTTTAATTGTTTGATAATGTAGTATTTTAATATAGATAAAATAAATTGGTTGTTTTTACTTCAGCATGAGGACCCTTCCTGATCACAATAGAGGGTCCCAAAGTTCTCTATATGTATGAAGGGTTAGTGTGCATGTGCGACCACTGCACCTTTAAAGCAAATGTGACCAAATTAAAATTTCAACAACTGAAAAACTAAAGTTTTTTTGTTTTATTTATAATTGGTATACATATTTTTATGGTGTAAATATGAAAAATAACCTAAAAAGTTAGAGTTTTTTCACTTGCAAACACTAGTGGGGCAGGTCACAATTGTGACTGCAGTAAAAGTGGGCGAAGGCTGCTCACATCTGTGTGAGGTCACGCCTCCTCTCCTGTTTTGGATGTTTGCAAAAGGACAATGCTTGAAATTAGGATGGAATTTAGGATCACAGTGTAGGACGGTGACTGCAAAGTGACACGTAGACAGTTTCACCAAAAACGTGATCCCAAAATTTTCACTATCGCTAGCAATCCTTTATAGGTCTCGGTGGGAGGAAGGAAAAAAAAAAATAAAATAAAAATGTATCTACAATGTGGATGCTCGATTTTTTTCAGGACATAGTCTGGTACCGGTACGGCAGCTACATGGATGACCTGCTTTTCGTTTGGTTAGACTGCTTGGAGGCCGTGGCATATATTGTGGCTTATTTAAACAATGATCATAGAATGTTAGAGATAAATGGAACCTCCAGGGTCATCGTGTCCAACTCTCCGCTCAATGCAGGATTCACTAAACTCTCAGAAAGAGGTCATTCCAGCATCGGTTTGAAGACTTCCATTGAAGGAGAACTCCCCACCTCTTGTGGCAGCCTGTTCCACTCATTGATAATCCTCACTGTCAAAGTTTCTTTCTAATATCTAACTATCTTCTCCCTTTCAGTTTCATTCAATTACTTTTCCATGTAGAAATGAGAATAAGGATGATCACTGCCATTCCTGCAGATATTTGTAGACAGCTATTAAGTCATCTTAGCCTTCTTTTTAGCAAGTTAAACATTTCCATTTCCTTTAACCGTTCCTCGTAGGACATAGTTTGCAGTCCACTCACCATCCTGGTAGCTCTTCTCTGAACTTGCTTCAGTTTTTCAATGTTTCTTAAAATGTGTTACCCAGAACTGGATGAGGTCTGACCAACGAGGAGTAGAGGGGGATAGTTACCTCATGTGATCTAGACTTTATGCTTCTCTTAATACAACCCAGAATTGTGTTTGCCTTTTTGCTGCTGCACCACACTGTTGACTCATGTGCAGTCTGTGATCTATTAGTGTATCCAAGTCTTTCACACATGCTATTGCTTAGTTCTATTCCTTTCATTCTGTAAATATTTTCCTTTTCTTTCCCAGATGTAAAATTTTGCATTTATTCCTGTTAAATACCATTCTATTAGCGGCTGCCCATTGGCCCAGCTTATCTAGGCACTTCTGAATCCTGTCTTCTCCAGTCTCGGCTATACCTCCTAGTTTTGCATCGTCTGTAAATTTGATTAGTTTACCTAGAGTTCACTTATCTAGATCATTTATAAAAATGTTTAAAAACACTGGGGTTAAGAGAGAGCCTTGTGGTACCAAACTTGAAACACTTCCAATTGGATGTGCAACTAGATTACCACTCTGAGTTTGATCACTGAGCCAATTATGAATACATCTAACTGTAGCCTGTCAATCCCATACTTATCTGTATTGAAAAGTGACTAAGATACTTTATCAAATGTTTTCCTGAAGTCAAGATATAGTATATCTACTGCATTTCCCTGATTAACTAGTCAGATTCTAGCATACAAGGAAATTAGATTAGTCTGGCATGACATGTTTGTTGCAAACCCATGCTCGGTCTGGTTAATTGCTGTATTCTTATATAACATTTGTTCAAAGATCTTTCCTGGTATAGAAGTAAGCCTCACTAGCCTGTAATTTCATGGCTCCATGTTTTTCCTTTTGTGAAGATAGGGACATATTCTCTGGAACTTCTCCTGTTCTCCAGGAGTTTTCAAAGATTCTGGCTAGTGCTTCTGCAATTTCGTCTGCTATCTCTTTCAGCACCTTCGGATGTAGTTCATCTGAACCAGGAGATTTAAATTCGGCAAGTGTTTTCTCACCAACATCTTTCATGTTCTAAAAATCCTATAGTATCTTTGACTTTTCTTTTGCTAACCCCAAATATAAATCTTTTTTTATTGCTTCTGGTCTCCCTTGAAAGCCTCCTTTCATTAGTGGTGTTGACCCTTTTAACACTTGCCCTGCATCCCTGCAGACAGCATTATATTCTTTAGATATGCCTCCTTCATTGAATTTCATATACTTTTTTTTTTTTCTTTTTTAGTAAGGGTTTAAAGTTTTGTGTTCATCCATCCTGGTCTCTTAAAAAGCTTCAAATTCTTCCTTCTTTTAGAGATTGTTACGGATTGTGTGGTGAGAATTTCATTTAGCAAAAATCTCCCATCCTTCTTAAACATTTCTGTCCTTTAGATAACATCCAGATACTGAACCTTTCCTACCCTCTGTGTTCATTAAATTCTGACTGTCTGAAGTCCAACCTTGAAGTCCGATGCTTCACAGGTTCTTCTCCTCCTTCTTCTAATCCAAAATTCAAGATAGCATGATCACTGCCTCCTAATTTCCCAGCTATCTTTACTTTCTCAACCATTTCCTCCCCGTTGATAAGAATTAGGTCCAAAATGGCAGATCCTCTAGTTCTCTCTTCTACCCTTTGAAAGATAAAAGTGGTCAGCGAGAGAAGAAGAACATTTTTTGGATCCATTACTTTTGCCTGAAAAAGATTCCCAACAATTATCTGGATAGTTAAAGTTCACATGATCACTACATCATATTTTTTTTTTTTTTTTTTTTTTTTTAAAACAAAGATATCTGATGTAAAAAGAGTTCATCCAGATCTTCAATCTGTCCAGGTGTCCAACACCTACAATAGTGTCATTAGTTCATCTAGATCGTCAAACTGTCCAGGTGTCCTATAGTAAACACCTACAATAGTGTCCTTTCTGTCCTCTCTTTGTATTCTTACCTACTTTCTACATCGCTACAGTTTTCAGAAGCTCGGATTCTGTGGAGGAGATCTATGCTTTCCCAACACCACCTCTCTTGCTATTTTGACTTCATACAAATAAGTTGTAGCATTTAAAAGGTTTGTATTTCAATTATGTGTTTCAACCCACTAAGTTTTAGTGATGCCTATGACATCTCAGTTCCTGTGTTAGCAGCTCCAGTTCTTTTTTGTTTCTCATGCTCTGTACATTTGTATAGACACATTTTAGTTTGTATTCAGTATCTCTTGCTCCTTTATTTCACTCAGAATATCATGTCTTCTAATAGTAGGGTTCTCAAAAGAATTCATAAGCTGCATAGCTTTTTCCTGGTCACATATACCCCATCCCATAATGCTCTAGTTTAAAGCTTTTATAATGAGCAAGATGTCTACCAAATTGGTGTTTATAGGTTTTCGTAAGATGCAACCCATCTCTAGCAAGGAGTTTATCATACTGGTAATCCAATCCACAGTCAAGAAAACCAAAGTGTTGCTGACGTCCCCAATCCTGTCCAATCTCATGGTTCCATGTCCATCCACTGGGTGGGTGAATGAAAAGACGACCAGCGCGTCCAGTTGCTTCCCTTTCCAGCCCAGGTCTTCAAAGTCTCTGCATATACTGTAGTTTTCAGGTCCTTTTTCGCTGCGTTATTTATTCCTACATGTATTGGTAGAGGTGGGTAGGCGTCTTTAGCACTGAAGAGTCTTTAAGTGTCTACCTCTGATTTTGGCACCTGGGAGACAGCACACTTCATGCGGTGATGTTCAGTAGGCAGATCGTGGCTTCTGTTCTTCTTACAAGGGAATCTCCAACAACCACCATTCTCCTTTTCTTCTCCACAGAGCTTCTTTTTCTCCCTTCAAGTGGCTTCTGCTTTGCTACTGGATTATTCTTTGCGAGCAAAGCACTTTTTTGATGTACATCTTCGTAGTCCTGCGTGAGAGCCTGGTAGCGGTTCTTCAGCGATATGCGTGCTGACTGCCTTCCCATCCTCCTTTTGGTTGAATGCTTCCAATTCTCTTCTTCTGCAGGTACATTAATAGGTGCTACTCCTCGAACATTCTGAAGAGCTATTTCTGCTCTGACATTAGCTTCTGCAGGAACGCTGAAAAGGTCTTCTCTTGCAACACCCTGAAGAGATTCTTCTGCTCAGTCAAGGAAATACTCATCATCTTTGATGAACTTCAGTATAGCTAATCTCTCCTGAAGACTCTGCATCTTTTCCTCCAACAGGGTCACAAGCTTGCATTTCTGGCACGGAAAGTTTGACTGTAAACATAGCACACACTGCAGCTCACCATATCCCTGTTTTAGACATACGTCTTACAGGAGATGTGCTCACTCTGAAGGTACATACTTTTTTTTTTTTTTCAGGAAAGTAGTGTCAGGCAATATGATATTACTATCTTCCAGCTGTCGCCCCTTGCATACCACAAGAGCTATACCTTATGGTGAGTTTACAAGGGCCCGCCGCATCTGTTCTGATGACCCGGCCTTCTTCACAGAGGTCAGGGTAATTGAGGGCAGATTAACAGGTAGGCGGCATATTAAAAAAATCAATTTGCTCGGTTTCAAACAAGGTTTATAGCATTGCCAGGCAATCTTCAAAAAGGAACATAATCGTCAAGAAAACCATGATCTTCCAGTGACCTTTAGCACATTGTACAGCCTTCAGTTTGGCAATGTAAAAAACATTATTGCTAAATATAGTTGAAACCAGAAGTTTACATACACTATCTAAAAAGACACATCTGCATGTTTTTCTCACCATCTATAGCAGGTTCCTACATGCCCATACCCAGGAGTTTGTTTTTTTTTTTTTAAACCCAGAGAGAGGATTAAGTTCAGAGTAGGTATCCAGTATACGAGGTATGCCTTGACGCGGCACTGGGCAGATATGAAAGAGGCCATTTTGTATGCTAAATAGCTCATTTTTTCCTAGATTCCCTATAGCAGTAATGCATGTCTATACTGTTACATTCATGGTTTTCATGCTTTAGCATTTCAGAGTGTAACTGTCTTTTTATGCCATGTTCAGTTATGTACCTGTTCACATTACAATTTTGGGAGTGTCATCAGTCTTTGTCTATGAAATCAGCATTAACCTTTCCTATTTTGGTCAATTAGGATTACTGAAATTATTTGTATGTGCCACAATAATGAAATAGAGAGTAAAAATAAACAATTGGCGTATACATAGGCGCTGCAGAACAACATGGGTAAAGAATAGGGATGATCAAATACCTCAAATATCCGACAAATAGGTCGCCACTAGGCGAATATTCGATGCTCAATGCAAGTCTATGGGAAGCTCGAATAGTTCTGAATAGTTGTTATTCGGGTTTCCCATAGACTTACATTGCACATCGAATATTCACGAATAGTCGAATAGCGGCAACCTAGTCAGCAAATATTCGCAAAGCCGAATATTTGAGGTATTCGATCATCCCTAGAAAAGAGGTGAAAGGCTTTATTCGGCTTGGCACTACGCATTTCTGGGACTGCAGTATTCCCTTCCCCAGGTGCTAACACAAACACTGTGTGGTATTAAATTGTAAAAAAAAACAACTTGCAAACAATTACCTAATTAGCAATTAACATGCAGCATAAAAAGAAAAAAAAAAACTTTATAGAAATTTTTAAAAACAAAATATGCAATGTACAATGATTATATATATATATATATATATATATATATATATATATATATATATATATATATATATATATATATATATATATAAATATATATATAAATATATATATAAATATATATATATATATTTTGTATCTCAATTAAAATTTTAATAAATGTAAAAATACCAATATATAAGTAATTGTCAACCATACAAAATTCAACTAACAATTTCAATGCGGATTTTCAAAGCCTCTGGTGTTAATGTTCCTATAAATCCAATAGTGCTCCTTCTTTATAAGTTTCCTAAATTTATATGGGACATGGTTGAGAATTCGTTCGATAATGGCAAGGTATAAATTATCAGGGGTTTTTTTGCTGTTCAAAAGCAAGATGCTTGGACACACTGTGGTTAAGGACTCCATGTCTAATATTATGGCGGTGTTTGGTATTGGCTGGATGGTACAACCGATGTATTGGAGGCCACAACTACACACCAGTAAATAGATGACATAAGATGAATTACAATTGAGTGTTTGCTTAATACAGAAAACTTTACCATTGGCCACAGAGCTGAATGTGTTGCTGCCTTGTGCAATGGCCTTGCAACATACATTTCTGATTGCCACACATGAAAACCCCTTCAGGTTTCAGTAATGATTAATCAATAGAACTATTGACGATATAATCATTCTTTTTAGACCCAAGAAGTTATCACATTCTTGAGGTTTTGATTCCTTCTAAAAATAATCAGGAGGATTTTTTGGTATTTTGTTTCCCCAAGGACAGGATCATTTTCTAGTAAAAAAACAAATACTTATGGATTTATATTTAAATGGTCTGGTGCGAATTACTAAAAGTAGTAATCAGACTACATCCATATTGGTCAAACTTATCATTTGTGGGTAGTTTACTAGTGTTAGGGTACATGCCCACGATCAGGACCCCTTGCATCCTGAACGTGGCGGGTCCTGACCTTCAGGGCCACAAATCTCCGCAGAAGAACGCGGCTGCTCATGACCAGGATCCGGGCTTGAGCAGTTGCAGTCTCTCATTTGGGTTCTCCCTGCAGAGGACGTTTTCGACTACGCAGCAAAAATTGACAAGCTGCAACTCGGAAAGTTGCACCGCAGGTCAGTGTTTGCTATGGGAAGGGAAAAAAAAAAAAAAAAAAAAAGCACAGTGGGAAATCCCATCCACTGTGCTTGCACTGTGCATCACAGTGTTTTGGACACAGCTGAAGCATACTGCACCCAAAACACTGTGGAAACTGACCATGGGCACGCACCCTAAGGGGCACTTTGCACACTGCGACATCGCAGGTGCGATGTCGGTGGGGTCAAATTGAAAATGACGCACTTCCGGCATCGCATGCGACATCGCAGTGTGTAAAGGCTGGATGATACGATTAACGAGCGCAAAAGCGTCGTAATCGTATCATCGGTGCAGCGTCGGCGTAATCCATGATTACGCTGACGCGACGGTCCGATGTTGTTCCTCGCTCCTGCGGCAGCACACATCGCTGTGTGTGAAGTCGCAGGAGCGAGGAACGTCTCCTACCGGCCTCACTGCGGCTTCCGTAGGATATGCGGAAGGAAGGAGGTGGGCAGGATGTTTACATCCTGCTCATCTCCGCCCCTCCGCTCTGATTGGCCGGCTGCCGTGTGACGTCGCAGTGACGCCGCACGACCCGCCCCCTTAACAAGGAGGCGGGTCGCCGGCCACAGGGACGTCGCACGGCAGGTGAGTGTGTGTGTGAAGCTGGCGTAGCGATAACTTTCGCTACGCCAGCTATCACCACATATCGCTGCTGCGACGGGGGCGGGGACTATCGCACTCGGCATCGCAGCATCGGCCTGCGATGTCTTAGTGTGCAAACCCCGCCTAAGTCTTCATTTTAGATAGACACTCCTCTTGACTAAAAGGACTTAATCTTAATAAACGCATCATTAAGTAATTTTTTGGGGTACCCTTTGTCAAAGAACCTAGACTGGTGTAGCTTGGATTCAATAGTTAAAGTGAATCTGTCACCAGGTTTTTGCTTCCCACATCTGACAGAAGCATAATGTAGAGTCAGACCCTGATTCCAGCGATGTGTCACTTATTGAGCCATTTGCTGTCATTTTGATAAAAAAAAAATCAATGTTTTCTCTGCTGCAGATCTAGCAGTTACAGAGCTCATGAATATGCTGGACTGCCTGGCAGCACGCCAAGTAGTCCTCTAAAGCTAAAAATCAATGTGTAATCGGCAGTAGGTTATCAAAACTACACTAAGCAGCCCAGTAAGTGACATCACTGAAATCAGGGTCTCTGCCTCTACATTATGCTG
Organism: Anomaloglossus baeobatrachus; assembly: GCF_048569485.1. Classification (NCBI taxonomy): domain Eukaryota; kingdom Metazoa; phylum Chordata; class Amphibia; order Anura; family Aromobatidae; genus Anomaloglossus; species Anomaloglossus baeobatrachus. The sequence goes on from NC_134354.1 coordinate 72,345,886, forward strand.
CTCTCAGATTAGGTGGCAAAAACCTGGTGACAGATTCTCTTTAATATTATCAGTCTTTTTCAAACTCAAAACAGATAATTAAACTTAATTAGCTTTAAAAGTTTTTCAAATGAGCAGAATTACAAAAAAAAATATTCTCATCGCAAGGTTTCTCTCCACCCATAAATTATAGGGGGTTTTTTTTTACCCAAAGAGAGGAATTAGTTTGATAGGGACCCAAAAAAAAAAAATGATCACCCTGCCGCTGGCCATTTTTGTGTGTCAAGTATCTCAATTTTTACATGTTTTTTCATAGCAGTAATGCATGTCTATATTCCCATATTCATTGTCTCACATATCTTAGCACTGCAGGGTTCAACTGTCTCCTATTTGTTACCATGTTTCATGTTCAGTCTGCATCTAATCACATTAGAAGGTAGGATGTGCCTTCAGTCTTTCTTAGATTATGGAGATGATTGCATGGAAGAATGCAGCTTTGTGTTTACCCTTATCTGTAGAGGAGGAACTTGACTACTTGTATCCTGAAGCTGAAGTGCAGCACAGATTCATCTCAACTAAAAGCAGAGATTGTTTGATCAGGAAAAGAACAGACATTTATAGGACATTTCATACCTTTCCCAAATGCGTATGATAAAATATTCATCGCATACTGCATTGAACTGCTGTGCCAAGTTTATTATATATTTTAGGAGTATGAGTCGGTCCATTTTATACGGATTCCAGCTCCAAAAAAATAGACACTGACTCCGAATCCATGACTCAAACTCCATAGCCCTGGTGCCAACGACCAGGGTTCACAGTGTTTTGGATGTAGAGAGTTTTCGCTGTGTTGTACAGTACAAGCAAACTGGATGGGATTTATAGAAATCTCCAGCATACTGTACTTGACTTTCCTGCAGCGTAAACAGACCTGTGAGCCTGGCTTCCCGAGCCACAGGGTGTCAATTTATTGCTGTGGAGTCACGAGTGTTCTCTGTAAGGAAAAAGAGAGAATGTCCACAGTGGCCTGAACCCTGATCGTGGGCACAAGCAGCTGCAGAGAACACTCGCAGCCCCGCAGGAGAGGACACGCTACATCCAGGAAGCAGCATGTCTGGATCGTGGGCACGTAGCCTTATGCAACTCTATGGGGAAGTTTTGGACAGAAAACTCAGCGTACCCGCAAGAGAGTGACCTGCTGCGGACTAGAATAACGCACGGCAGGTCAGTTTACACGGTGTGAAAAAGAAGCACAATGGGCAAGAGATTTCTATAAATCCCATCAACTTTCCTTCAACTGCAAGAAGCTGCATTTCAATGCAGCGAAAAATATGTAGTGTATTGAACGCTACCCTAAAACAACTATGAAAAACATTTTAAGCTCCATGTGTTTAACACTAGAAGTCCCAGAGAGGGGTAATTTGACATTTCTACCATTGGAACTCTATGGAGCTCGAAATTTCTGGGACTTCTAGTGTTAAAGTCACCAGATTTGAGGCCTGTAAGCTGCGGCCACCACCAGTGGGCTCTTATATACAGCATTCTAACATGCTGTATATAAGAGCCCAGGCCGCTGTGTAGAGCGTAAAAATCACTTTATAATACTCACCTAAACGGTCGGTATGGTGCAGATGGGCGTCTCCGTTCTCCGGGTGTCGGGTCTCCTCTTTCGGTCATCTGCGTCCTCCTTCTTCTGAAGCCAGGGTGCATAACGCGTCCTACGTCATGCACACAGGCGGGCATTGAGGTCCCACTCAGGCGCACTACAATACTTTGATCTGCGTTGCTCAGGGCAGATGAAAGTGCGTCTGCGCAGGACCTCAATGCCCGCCTGTGTGCATGACGTAGGACGCGTCATGCACCCCGGCTTCAGAAGAAGGAGGACAAAGATGGCCGAAAGAGAAGGCGCCACACCCAGAGAACAGAGCCACCCATCTGAGCCATCTGCACCGTACTAACCCTTTAGGTATTATAAAGTGATTTTTCCGCTCTACACAGAGGCCTGGGCTCTTATATATAGCATGTTAGAATGGTGGTGGTGGCCGCAGCTTATAGTCACCAAATCTGGTGGTAGGTTCCCTTTAAAGTGCAAATATGATCGTTCTACCTTTTTATACTATGCCAAGTTATTCTGACAAAGCACGGGTAGTGTCTCACTATGTAGATGGCAGTGTCTGCCAGGGAGTGTCGCCATATATATTTGCAGATTTCAATGACAAACCACGTCGGTTCAAGGAAACTCGTAGCCTCGAGCTCCCTGCAATCAAGTCTCCAGATTTAGGTTTTTTTAGCATTGCAGGATGGAGTATGTAAAAAAGTTGCTTTAGATTTAAAGTGTAGCCGTGTATCCAGCGCCTGGAGCAGCCACTTTTATCAGTCCATCACTTTAGAAGTGAAGATAAATGTACCGGTCAGTAGAGATTTATAGCTCTTCGCCCTCAGCCTCAAAAACAATTTCAGGGAATAATACAGCATTTTGGAATACAAAAAAAACAGGCGCGATCCGAGCAGAATCCTTGAATCTGTAAAGAATCTGATACAATAGAAAAACAATGACATTTCGAACAAAAGTTTTATCTTTTTTTTTCATTTTCCTAAAGATGTTAACACTATAGAAATAACATGTTGACAGAAGAAGACAAATAAACACATAGGAAGCCAATAATCCAGTGTGTCCTTGATGCCTTAAACCCACGGCGGATGTCACAGCGCAGATTCTATAGGAGTATATAATAAGGTGACATTGACCTGTGCCCCTCACATTCCTGCCATGCTAGACGCATCACAGTCATACCGGCAATCTCTTAACCCTTTTCAGCCCGTGTTATGACGAGCGGACAACCAATATCCACAGCACTAACTGGTGAGCAGAAAACCCCAACCACGATGCAGACAAATGCCCCATCTAACACAGATTTTATGTTTATCGGACTGGTAAAAGGCAATTGTTAGCGGATCAGTACTTTATAAAATTACATTTTATAAGTATAACTAATTTAGGAGAAAAAAAAACTATTCCCCATGATATGTAATAAGGGATGGACTCACGTCATGCAAATAAGTGCATAAGATCAATTTTAGACTCAAGATATTTCCGTACAGAACTATTAAAGGGAACCTGTCAGCAGTTTTTTGGCCTATCAGCTGCGGTCACCACCACCGGGCTCTTATATACAGCATTCTAACATGTGCTGTATATAAGAGCCCAGGCTGGGGGTAGAACATAAAAAACACTTTATAATATTTACCTAACGGTCACGCTGTGGGCCTTATGGGCGTCTCCATTGTCCAGTGCCGGAGCCGCCTCTTTTGTTCATCTTCGTCCTCCTTATCTAGCGGCGGTGCACGACGTTTCCGACGTCATCCACACTCGCCGGCATTCAGGTCCTGAGCAGGGCAGATCAAATTATTGTAGTGCGCCTGCGTAGGACCGGCGAGTGTGTATGACGTAGCCGCATCATGCACACAGGAGTCAGAAGGAGGATGAAGATGACCAAAAGAGGAGGCGCCGGCACCAGAGAACAGAGACGCCCATCTGGCCAACCGAGCGACCGTTAGGTGAGTATTATAAAGTGTTTTTTATGTTATACCCCCGGCCTGGGCTCTTCTATACAGCATGTTAGAATGGTGACTTGTTCCCTCTAAAGGGGGTTGTGCATTTTAAAAATGGTTCGTATATGACCAATTGGGAAAATAAAAATAATTCAATCTTCCCAACACCAGGTGAGAAGATTAGCAATGCATTAGCAGGATGCAGCAGGTCCTCATGATAAGAGGTGGGAGCAGCACAGGTACAAAATACTAATGCGGTAGGCACTCAACTAGAGATGAGCGAACTCGAGGTTCAGTGTTCGTACCAAAAACACACTTTTCTTATTAAAAAAAAAGTTTGGGTTCCGAATTCGGTTGCTTTACGTATGAACACCACTCGTATAGCATAGGTCAAGGTATAGGTATACGGTCAAGTACTCTCGGTGCTCAGCCGAGTGTGAGCCGCTTGCAGTGTTCAATCGGGTCACACTGGGGGTAACAACTGAGGGATCAGATGTAGTATGCACAAACAAATGTGGAAAAACCCCGACCACTCAGCCTCGCAAGTGTTTTGTTTCTGGCTGGCTGTATGTGGGCAGAGACCCGAACTGCCCAATCAGTGACTTCCATTGGGGTTCAGGTCAAGTCCGGGTCCCAATCTGAACTTTATCTAAAGTCCTGATGAACCCACCAAACCAAACTTCCAAGGGTCCGCTCATCTCTAATCACAATGTAACAATTTATGGAGGAGGCGTTTGCTAGTATTAAGCATACACACAGTTGAGGCTGCATAGGGCACCAGTCACACAGATACGACTGATGCACAGTGTACGGCTTACAGCCTATTGATGACAGCCATAATAATAGATTAGGTGGGCTGCACAGCAGTATATGAGCGCGCCCCACAGTACAGACACCCAACCAACACTTAAGAGCCTGGCTATATCCTACACAAAAAAAAATGTGTTATAAGAAGATAAAGAAATTAGGCATTAAATACAAGAACTGGTCCATATTTTGGCCAAAATAAGCAAGCTCGCATCCCACAGCTACAGTGCCTACAAGTAGTATTCAACCCCCTGCAGATTTAGCAGGTTTACACATTCGGAATTAACTTGGCATTGTGACATTTGGACTGTAGATCAGCCTGGAAGTGTGAAATGCACTGCAGCAAAAAAGAATGTTATTTCTTTTTTTATTTTTTTATTTTTTTTTTTTTTTTTAAATTGTGAAAAGTTTATTCAGAGGGTCATTTATTTATTCAACCCCTCAAACCCCCAGAATTCTGTTTGGTTCCCCTAAAGTATTAAGAAGTATTTCAGGCACAAAGAACAATGAGCTTCACATGTTTGGATTAATTATCTCTTTTTCCAGCCTTTTCTGACTAATTAAGACCCTCCCCAAACTTGTGAACAGCACTCATACTTTGTCAACATGGGAAAGACAAAAGGAGCATTCCAAGGCCATCAGAGACAAGATCGTGGAGGGTCACAAGGCTGGCAAGGGGTACAAAACCCTTTAAAAGGAGTTGGGCCTACCTGTCTCCGCTGTTGGTAGCATTATCCGGAAGTGGAAGGCTTATGGAACTACTGTTAGCCTTCCACGGCCTGGACAGCCTTTGAAAGTTTCCACCCGTGCCGAGGCCAGGCTTGTCCGAAGAGTCAAGGCTAACCCAAGGACAACAAGGAAGGAGCTCCGGGAAGATCTCATGGCAGTGGGGACATTGGTTTCAGTCAATGCCATAAGTAACGTACTCCACCGCAATGGTCTCCGTTCCAGACGAGCCCGTCAGGTACCTTTGCTTTCAAAGCATCATGTCAAGGCTCGTCTACAGTTTGCTCATGATCACTTGGAGGACTCTGAGACAGACTGGTTCAAAGTTCTCTGGTCTAATGAGACCAAGATCGAGATCTTTGGTGCCAACCACACACGTGACGTTTGGAGACTGGATGGCACTGCATACGACCCCAAGAATACCATCCCTACAGTCAAGCATGGTGGTGGCAGCATCATACTGTGGGGCTGTTTCTCAGCCAAGGGGCCTGGCCATCTGGTCCGCATCCATGGGAAGATGGATAGCACGGCCTACCTGGAAATTTTGGGCAAGAACCTCCGGCTCCTCCATCAAGGATCTTAAGATGGGTCGTCATTTCATCTTCCAACAAGACAAACGACCCAAAGCACACAGCCAAGAAAACCAAGGCCTGGTTCAAGAGGGAAAAAATCAAGGTGTTGCAGTGGCCTAGTCAGTCTCCTGACCTTAACCCAATTGAAAACTTGTGGAAGGAGCTCAAGATTAAAGTCCACATGAGACACCCAAAGAACCTAGATAACTTGGAGAAGATCTGCATGGAGGAGTGGGCCAAGATAACTCCAGAGACCTGTGCCGGCCTGATCAGGTCTTATAAAAGATGATTATTAGCTGTAATTGCAAACAAGGGTTATTCCACAAAATATTAAACCTAGGGGTTGAATAATAATTGACCCACACTTATGTTGAAAATTTATTAAAATTTAACTGAGCAACATTACTTGTTGGTTTGTAAGATTTATGCATCTGTTAATAAATCCTGTTCTTGTTTGAAGTTTGCAGGCTCTAACGTATTTGCATCTTATCAAACCTGCTAAATCTGCAGGGGGTTGAAGACTACTTGTAGGCACTGTATGTGAACCATATTTTTATTTCAGTGCAGGGACTCAAGTATGGAGACCCTTGACGTGGGCTGCGGGTTTATTTCTTTTGGCCAACGCACTTATTTGCAAGGAAAATGAGAGGTGCATCTTATAATGCTAACGTAGCTTACCAGGCACTGGAGAATGGGGGCTCTGCTGGCTGCATTCGGGGCTCTGCTGGCTGCGGTCAGGGCTGTGCAGTGGGTGAGATGCTCTGTCAGCGGTGGGGGCTTCAAATAATGGCGCCCCGAGTCGGTGCGTTTGTAGATGGAGCTCTCGGCTCAAGATCCCATCTGCGTACGCGTCACCTCCGGCCCACTGATCTCCCAGCAGCGGACTTAAGGAAAATGGAGCCCGGAGGCAGCACGTGTGCAGTTGAGATCACGGCTCATCATTGAGCTGGGAGCTCAATCTGTGCACGCGTTGACTCATGGCACTATTTCTTTGATGCCCACACCGCCGACAGAGCATCTGTGACACCCGTTGCACCGCCCTGCTCCACACAGCCAGCACAGCATCGCCCTACTCTAGCACTGCCGCTGCCTCCTGTGACCCCGCTCCACCACTGCTGACGCCCCCCTCCGGTAAGACACCACCGGAGTATAAGAAGGACCCCCTTTTTTTTTACCTTTTTTAAATCTCTAAATTTGGGGTGCGTCTTGTAAAACGAAAAATATGGTTTGCCGCGGTTTGATGCGATTTAACCACGGTATTGCCGCGGTTTTGCCGCATGCGGGTTGGTAAATGTGCTTTAATGCATTCAATGAAAAAAAAAAAAATAATTTCCTTCTGAGATAGATAGACAGATAAATAAATAGACAGATAGAAGAATAGATAGAGGGATAGATAGATAGATAGATAGATAGATAGATAGATAGATAGATAGATAGATAGATAGATAGAGTCCCTGTGAGCACACGCTGCATTTCTCCCTAGCGGTAATGTGTGTTCACATTACCGGCCGTGGGAAATGACCTCTCTGCTGTCTCGTTGCGAGTCTGCATTCAGCGCTGTGTGTCAGTCGCGGCTGGATGCAAGCATCGCAGGACGTGGATTACACCAGAGCTGTGTGTTTCGGGGGGTTAATAAAAAGGGGTGAACCAGTGAGGCTTTTTTGTGTTTTATTTAAAATAAAGGATTTTTAGGTGTGTGTTTTTTTAACTTAACTTACGGGTTGATAATGTCAGCTGTCTCATAGACGCTGCCCTGATCAAGCCTGGACTTAGTGGCGGCGATCCGCCGCCATTAACTCCTTATATTACCCCGATTGCCACCGCATCACGGCAACAGGAAGAGCCGGGGACACTCCGGGACTGCCGCATAATGGATGCGACAGTCCCGGGGCAGCTGATATTCTTGGCATTAACCCTGGCCCTCACCCTCCCCAGCCTCAGAATACCGGGCCGCCGCTGTGTGCTTACCTCGGCTGGACGGTAAAAATACGGCGGAGCCCACGTGTTTTTTTTTTTCTATATGTCTGTTAGGTTTCTATGTGTATTCTATATGTCTGTGTGTGAGTGTGATGTGTGTGTATTCTATGTCTGTGTCTGTGATGTGTGTCTGTGCTCCGCTTCCTGTCATAATGACATTACTTCCCTGCAAACCGCAGGGCAGCGATGAATATTACCGCAGGTATACCGCGAAATACCGGAGGGAACGCAGGAAAACGCAATGAACCGCACAGAATTTGCTGCCTGCGTTATTCCCTGCGGGATTTCACGATTCCATTGCAGTCAATGGAGTGAAATCCCACAGCGACGTGCGAAAAAGAAGTGACATGCAATTGTTTTTGCTGCAGGAATCCCTCAGCAAAACATGCAGCTGTCAAAATCCGCATAGTGTGCACAGCATTTTTTTCCCCCCATAGGTTTTGCTTGTGAATCACTGCAGAGATGTTATGAACATAACATATAGCGAAAGACGCAGCAAAACCGCAGGAAATCCGCGGCAAAAACCGGCAAGTGCGCACAGGGCCTAAGAATGTTGAGAATGATTCGTCAATAGGAAGAGAGAAGCAGATTTAATAAGATTTAATAATAAGGTTTCTCAATTTCTCACTTACTGTTTGCTTATGAAAAAAATTAAACGAAAGTTACTCTAACACCTAAGGTAATATCACATGCAGGTATGTGATTGTGGGGGTCATAACGAGGGAAGGGGGGGGGGATGTTCAGGAGCAGAGCTCACTCTACACAGAGCAGATACGGTCTATAATATTACATAGCCGACATCAGAACTTAACAGATGTGGCCGGAAAAGTGCTCCAGCCGCAGCTGTTAACCTTCTAAAATCAGGATTGTCGAACACGCGGCCCCCTCAGGCAGCTTCTTGTGGCTCACAGGCCCGTGGACCCAATGATGATCGGGCCGGTGACAGGGGCCTCAGTATTCAGCATTTTATTTCTTTTGAATGAACTGCTGACACCGCGTAGAGAAGCTCTCGGCAGATCTATACCTGGCAGACGCCGGCCAATCACAAGCCAGCAGCTGACGGAGACATATGACATCAGCTGCTGGCCTGTGATTGGTCGGCGGCTGCCATCGTTTTAGGGCTGCAGAGAGCTCTGCACGGCACTAGTAGTTCATTCAAATGAAATAAACTGCTGACTACTGCGACCCTCGGCACAGGCCATGATGATCATGGTGTCCACGGGACTGCAGGCCGCAAAAAAAAAAAGGACACAGAGGGAACGGAGGACAGGTGATAAGAATCTTTTTTATGTGTACATTAAGAACGGCATATAAGGCAAATTACTATAGGAAGAGACATTACTAATTAAAGGGGACAAGGATGGTCACATTGTTACAGGATGAGGACCTGGATGGGCACATTACTACAAGAAGAGGACTTATGGGAACGTTGCTACGAGATGTTGGCTAAAATTACTATATGGTGCCAATTGAAAAACAATATTATTTACAAGAAGGGGATAAAATGTAAAAAAATAAATAAATAATTCGAAATAAAAAAGCATGGAAATTGTTTTTACCATTAAAGATGCTTTTTTATATATCAGCTACAATAAACAAAAAAAAATGTGCAACATTCATAACGATTCAAGCTATAAAACCGTACAATAACAGATACGATGAATGTCATTTAGTAATAAAAAAAGTAAAACATTTTTTTTAAAAAAGTGATCCAAAAGGTGTATAGAAAAATAAATATGGTATTACTAAAAATTTCACTTTGTTCTGCCAAGAATGTGGCCTGCCAAATAGAAAAAAAACTTATGTGCGGCCCATATACCCAGCAGAGTTTGAGACCCCTGTTTTAAATGCTGTCGATCACGGTCAGCAACATTTAAATGGACCATGTGCCTGTGAGTTCTGCCAGCAGCTTACTATTGCAGCCTGGGGTCTACGGAAAGCTTGTAGCCGAATTTCAGAGATCGATACTTAGGCCGGGGCCACACTGGGCACTACTGCTAAATATGTTAAAAAAAAAAATGTTCAGCTCGTCACACAAAATACGAGCCCTTGCTTAATCATTCAATGGCGAAACAAAATGCTATGGGTACTAAAAAATGGCAACAAACCAAAACCAATTCTCTGATAACTCATTTTGCCACCATTAGTAACCGGTGTAACTCAGGGGCTATAGAGGGTCAAATACGCAAAATTGGAAAAGGAAAAAGACAAAAAAAAAAAAAATCAAAATGCCTTCAATTACCCAATTTTTATCAATGTGGTGTTATCATAGGTACGGGGAAGTACCAAGCAAACTGCAAAAGGGAAACCCTGTGTCTAGGGAATAGGAGGATTGTGACCCCTGACTATACCTACCGCTGGTCCCTCACCACCTTAAAATAGGTTCTGCACCCATGCAACGAGCTGGATACCTGACCCTATGTATCCCTAGTGCTGGGCCCTAAATATGGAACAGATGAAGGGAGCTGTTCATGAACCCCACTAACCACTATAGAAGACACAAGAACACAGACACAATGTGCATGAACTACTTATCCACAGATGACTCCGGTAGAAGTTCAGCAAAGTTACAGCACAGATACCACAGAGGAGTACAAGCCACCTGCTTGCAACCAGAGATGAATGAACTGAATAATATCACCAGCACAAGCCCAGGGAAAATGAGAGTATTTAAGCACAAGGGGAATACTGATTATTAGCAGCTGGCTGGAAGGAGCGCTCCCCTGGGTCCTAAACGGGGAGAGATGAAAATCTATCATTAAAACCACCTAGTACAGTGAATCCTGACAGCGTGAACAATAGAAAGTCAGGGAGCATTCTGTGCTGCCAAACGCTGTGACCTTCCATTGCCAGAAACCACATGACATGTGGTCCATCACTGTGATGCGCTGTATTATGTACTATACTCCTGTACCTGCGGAGGCTTGGTTAGTTTTATTTTTCTTTCCCGAAAGGGTTATTTATTTTGTTCATATAATAATAATAAGTTTACAATTTTTTTTATTTTATTTTTTTTAAATGACTTGTGCTTCATAATTTAGCAATTTCTAAAAGAAGACGACGTGTTATGATGTGTTACCATTAACAATATTTGGAATTACATTTTATTCCCCACAAAAATGGTGTCTATAATTAGGAGAGCAACAATGCTGAATACAACTCCATTTAGTGGACTATATTTGCACTTTGATTGCTAAAGAAAACGGAAAATAGTAAAAGATAACTAAAAAAAAATTTCTTCCTACGGGGCAGGCAAGTTTTGATGAAATGCAATTCTGCCATTCATACAAAAGCTACGTACATAGCTAACTAATCAAAGCCGCGTCCTGTGCGGCAGGTGTAATTGGTTGGCGCATAAAGTGATCTTGAAGGGAGATTTAAACAATTACCAAAAGCTCCACAAATTGTAAGACGGAGTTAGAAAAAAAAGACATCAAAACTAAACAAAAGACCAAAATGATTCTCTATGGGAAAAATAAGCTGTTACCGGTAATAGCCGATCGACTGCAGACCCAAAAGTAGTAATAATAAAAAAAAAAAAAAAAATTGTTTACTTGCCAGAATAATCAGTTTTAGTAAAAAGGTGTCTAAATAAAGAAATAAATAAATATATAAATATATATATATATATATATATATATATATATACATATACATACACACACACACACACACACACACACAAACACACACACACATACATAAAAATAATAGAAAAATTAATGTACCTTTATTTTAGAACCATGATGTACGACGGGAGATTTGTCTTCCTTTGGTGGAATGTATAATTCCCATTTCCCAAAATCCAACTTCTTATACGGATGCGAAAAGGGATTCCAGTCATCTGAAAGGCAAGAAGAGTTCCTGATTTTTTGAGGAATGGATTTGCATATTTAATGGTTTTGGAGATCCCTCAAGATTCGGTTAATCTTGACGTAAGAAACATTTCTAGAGTGGCAAAAATCTGTGGCTGGAACATGGATCGCAAAGACGGCCATGTGAAGGTGTCCTTCAGGTCTACTACGGCACTAGATCACCAGAGATCTAAGCTAGGTTATGATGAACCAAAGTCTGCACAACTGGAATCAAACCATTCCAATGCTGCTGTATTCGTGTACTTTGAAACAAACCTTATTCTCGTGAGATGTAGTCAAGAGGTTGATAATTTTTTAATATTAGGAGCTGCTAGAGCGGAGAAGATTAATGGCCCCAAACACAGACTATAGTCGATAGGAGTAATGACAGTGTAATGTGTATGGAGGCCCGCCAAGGTAACATTTCAATTTGTTTCCCTTCCACATTGCTTTAGTCCCTGTGCAGGACATGAATGGTTAATAAACTGCTTGAGTGGAATTTTGAGCAGTTTGAGGGATGCAGTTCTTGAGAATGGTGTCAATTTGGGTATTTTTTGTCACATAGGCCACTCAGTCACTTCAAATTGATATGATCCCTAAAAAAAAACAAGGCTTTAACGTTTGTTGGAAAAATGAAAAATTTGTGATAAACTTAACTCTAACTTCATAACAAAAAACAAATAAAAAAAAAAAAAAAGTGGTTTCAAAAATGGTGCTGATGCAAAGTAGACACTATTATTATCTATCTTGTGTGACATAACTATGGTTTAAAGGGAATCTGTCAGCAGGTTTTTGCATTGTAATCTGAATACAGTATGCTGCAAGGGTTAACATTCAGATTACAGCCTAGTGGCTCTTATCACAAAGGGTGTTTTTGGTTAACTGCAATATTAGTTTAAAAGGGAACCAATCACCCGGATTTTCATATATAACCTAAAGCCAGTGCTATACTGGCACTCTCAGGCTGATTCTCTACATACCCTGTAATGGTCAGCTCGGATGTTTAGGTTTTGAAATCCAAAAAAGTAAAACTTTATACAATTAGTTGCTTGGTGAGTGACAATTGCACTGGAGCAGATAATATATTCATAGTCATCCCCTCCCTCTGTTATAATTAGCATAAGCATTATACAAACGATTCACTTTGTCTGTGGAAGGACCTGTGTGAGGTCATACCCATGTGACCAGGTATCCAGCTTTGGTGGCTGAGGCCCCGCCCCTTCTGGTCACTAGTCTGAGGAGCCTATGAGCTGATGTCAGACTCTGACCTCTTCTGTGATTAACAGCTGTCTATGGAAATGTACATTGAAAGCCTGGCATGGACGACGGCAACTTGTTAGGCTTTGCTATATGTAAAAATTAAAATCATTGATTATATCAGAACAGATGCACCCAGTAATCTAAGTGATACATCATTAAAATCAGAATCTCTTGCCTCCATTATGCTGCTCTCAGATGAGGTAGCAAAAACTTGCTGACAGATTTCCTTTAAATGGCATAACCAATAAAAGCTAAGAAAGACAGCGAAATTTTCAAAACTGACGGCAAATTTTAGATATTTTCACAAATAGAAATGCAAAAAAAAAAAAATATCCTAAATTTAGTACAAAAAAAAAAAAAATAATCTCAAATCACTGGAATCCCTTGAAGTGTACCATCAAAGTGACACTGGTCAGAATTGAAGAAAAGGATAAAAAAAAAAAAAAAAAAAAAAAGAAGAAGAAAAACAAACATGGCCTGGCCAGGAAGGTGAAAACAGTCTCTGGGTGAAGGGGTTAAATCTCAATATCCGGCTCCCAAATGCAATATTCCTAGGAGTCTGGGAAGAAAAGATATGAGGAGCGGTCTGCTGCGACAAAATGATGACTAAGCCTGGCCTGTCATGGGATGCTAGAAATTGAAGACATGCAACAACCAGCACAAGACCATCACAACCACTAAACTCTTTTTCGTAGTTTTTTTTGGTTTTTTTGTAGAAAGTTGAGTTTCTATAATATTGATGACCTATCATTAAGATAGGTTGTCAGTATCAAATTGGTGGAGACCTCACAACCCCCTCCCCCCCCCTCATGTGTATAGGAGCTGATCTGCAGTACCGAGCAGCGGTCACTGTACTCCTCACCACATCATTTACATCCGGCCACTGATGGAAGTGAGGACTACTGATCGGTGGGGGCTATCAAGTGTGAGATCCCCACTGATAAGAAGATATGTTATGAACATCTTATCTGATCTAAGCCTAACCGTAAAAAAAGAGGTCATCAATATCACAGTGGCGAAAAACCCCTGTAGTACGATCTCCCTGAGTGTCATCTACACAATACACAGCAGTGATACACAAGGTCATTTGTAGAAATGGTCTACTATCTCTGTGCGTTTGTATACACATACACACACGTGATACTTTGTATAATATGATACTTTTGTTTGCTTTTTGGATTCTATTGCACCATATTTACATGAAAGATTTCCATTAATATTTTAGCTCGAGGCAAGGGACAAACGTACGGGTACTGAAGGATTTAAATTCCTCTGTTCCAGACAAATAGAAAGCTACCCACAGTGAATAGGGGAATGGTACAGGGAACAATAATCTATATGCAATAGGTAGAAAATGTACAAGCAGCATCAATTTTACTGCGGCACCAGCAGGTTTCAGAGTAAATGTGATAGGTTCCCTGCAGGAAACCTCTCTGCTGGCCTAGAACGCAGAGATAAAGGGCTGACAGTTACATTTTTTTTATTATTTTTTTTATGAAATGAGGAAAATAAGTTCCAAAAGAAGTATTCTTCATAAGGACGTACTTTGCACATGAAATATAAATTGTATTAAAAACCACTGTAAAACTATACAAAAACAAACAAATTTTCGAAACCAATTGTAGGTCCTTTTTCAATTCCACTTTGAGTATTTCTTTTTCTGGAATTTTTGGAACAGAAACTTCTTAAACCCAAAGAGTTAAAAAAGTTTCCAAAGAGTAACAATCGTTATAAATAATAAAATAAACTAACCATGGCCCTGCAATCATCAGGTCCTATTGATCGCTGCTGCCAATATTTGTCAGCAGTCATGAGAACACTGTTCTGACATCAAGACCACATGACCGGCAGGGGGTCTCTAGGGAGGTAGACCTAAATTGACTACCGATTTAACATCTTCACGCCTACGCCGATTTTCACCTTCTTCACTAGGCCAAATTTTACAACTCTGACCAGCGTCAATCTATGTGGTAATAACTCTGGAACGCTTCGGTATATCCCAGTGATTCGAGGAATGGTTTTTCGTGACATACTTCACGTTAGTGGTAAGTTTTTGTCAATCTGATTTGCGTTTATTTACAAAAATATCAAAAAAAAGAAAAAAAAATAATTAAAAAAAAGTGCAATTGTCCAATTTTGAATTTTTCTGCCCTTAAATCAGATAGTTATACCACACAAAATCAAGGGAACGTAAAAAACCCCTTTATAATATTTACCTAGGAGGTGGTCTATTCCGACACACCTTTATTTACCTAGGAGGTGGTCAGGTCCAATGGGTGTCACTGGTCTCAGTCCAACGCCTCCTCCATCTTCTGTGATCGCAGTCCCACTGCCCAGCCCCATGTGCATGATGCATCCTACTTCATCCACACAGAGGCCATCATTGTGCTCTTGTGCAGGCACACTGCCCGACTGAGGGCAGATCAAAGTATTGTAGTGCGCATGTGGTCTTTAACTTTTTATCGCGCCTGCACATTACAGTACTGTGCTCTGCCCTCAGGCACTGGTCTTATAGCTGAAGGCAGGCTCAGATATACAATGGGTTTCTTACTTTTAGCAGAAAGACCAGACACATTGGTGAGACAGAAGTAACGGTCAGTCACATGATCTTTCTTTCCCCACCAGATCATTGGGACAGCAAACGTCATTGACTTACAAGAACCTCTCAGCCAACTTCTATGATCAACAGCACATCTTGCACAAAATATGTGAGCAGCTCAGGATTTGTCTTGATCACAAATCTTGGGTCCAAAGTACAGCTCAGAGATCTCATCATAAAGCCTGTCATGCTGCGTCTTTGAAGCTTAAGAGAGTACTCTCTACTAGAGATGAGCGAACCTGAGATTCGGTTTTTGAACCGAACACCAAATTTAAAAATCAAGTTTCAGGTTCGTGGATCGGATGCTGGACATGCAAACAAAACTCGTGGAAGCAACGCTGTGCTCCGGTAGGCTTGGTGCTCAGCCATGCGCGAGCAGCTTGCAGTGTTTGAACGGTGCACACTGGGGTTAACAACCGCATGCTCGGATGTAGTGTGCAAAAAAAAAAAAAAAGTTTGAAAAAAGTCCACCCACCCTCCCTTGGAAGTGATCTGCTTATGGTTGGCTGTATGTGGGTGGAAACTCAAACTGCCAATCACTGACTTGATCTAGGGTTTGGGTCAAGCTTGAGCCTATGGAGCTAGGCTCATTTACTGCCAGTGAACCGAGCCTAGGCGGACACTTATATCTACTCTCCACAAATGTAACAGAAGGCATCATGAGTGTTTCGACACTGGAGAGACATTTTAGCTGTATCAGATCGTACTGTGGTAGTTTATACCTCCTTTGATTTGAACTAGCAGAATCTTTGCAAGCAAATTTTATAGCCTCCAAAGACAGCGTCCATGTGTATGTGTTAAAGAAAACCCAAAATAAGAATAATATGAAAATACACCCTTCTGTAACTAAACAAAAGCATGGATGAGCTGAGCAATTCATCCATTGCATCCCATGGCTGTGTGCCTATAGTTGGGACCCAGCCATTCTTTCCCTTATTCAGATTGACATCTGTTGACACATAATGAGGTTTTAATATTAGAGAGTGTAGGTACCGTCCCAATATGGGTACACCTTGTCGCGGTGGGATGGCTTTACTCTTTTTTGATCAAAAATAGTGTTTACCAAGTACCCCATGTTTATTTATACACATTATGCTTTTACTTAGTTACAGCAGGGTATATGTTCATATTATTCTTATTTTGGGTTTTCTTTGTCTCATGGCCAGTGTGAACATGCGCTTACAACATGCATGTGTACCAACTCACGCTCCGGCTCATTTGATTGGTTTTTATTTGTATATGTGTGCCTAGTCTAAGGTTATGTGCGTACGTAGCGTTTATCCCTGCAGAAATTTCTGCAGCGATTTGAACAGCACACATGCGCTTCAAATCGCTGCAGAAAGAGTCCGTAATGAAGAAAAAAAAGCAGATTCCATGCGCTCTGAGTGCAGCCCCTCCCATAGACAGAGCGGGGGATGCATGCAGAGCGCAGGAAAGAAGTGACATGTCACTTCTTAGAACGCGCGCTTCGGGCAGCAGCCGAAGCGCTGCGCTCTAATACACCACGTGCGCACGTCTCCTGCATAATCTTCATAGATTATGCTGGGGACGCAGGACACATGCAGTTATGCTGTGGTGCAGATCGCAGCGTAACTGCATGCAAATACGCAACGTGCGCACATAGCCTAACAATTCCACTGAAGTTTTGCAACTTCAATGACATGCAAGGAACTTGCGTTTACTTGCCTATAAATTAAATGTTTTTTTCTGTGAAATATTATTCTTTTATTTATCAAATGAGTTGCGTAATGAATAGAAAATATAGTCCAGACATTGAAGAGGTTAGAAATAATGATTTTCACTGGAAATAATATTTTTCTCCTTCAAACTTTACACTCATCGTAGAATGCTCCTTTGCAGACCTTTGGCATTCTAGCTGATAATTTGATGATTTAATCTGGTGATATTTCCCCCCATGCTTCCAGAATCCCCTCCCACAAGTTGGATTGGCTTGATGGGCCCTTTTTGCGTACCATACGGTCAAGCTGCTCCCATAACAGCTCAATAGGGTTGAGATCTGGTGACTGCGCTGGCCACTCCATTACAGATAGAATACCAGCTGCCTGCTTCTTCCCTAAATAGTTCATGCATAATTTGGAGATGTGCTTTGGGTAATTGCCTTGTTGTAGGATGAAATCCGCTCCAATCAAGCGCTGTCCACAGGGTATGGCATGGCATTGCAAAATGGAGTGATAGCCTTCCTTATTCAAAATCCCTTTTACACTGTACAAATCTCACACTTTACCAGCAACAAAGCAACCCCAGACCATCACATTACCTCCACCATGCTTGACAGATGGCGTCAGGCACTTTTCCAGCATCTTTTCAGTTGTTCTGCGTCTCACAAATGTTCTTCTGTGTGATCCAAAATACTTAAAACTTCGATTTGTCTGCCCATAACACTTTTTTCCCAATCTTCCTCTGTCCAATGTCTGTTCTTTTGCCCATATTAATCTTTTCTTTTTATTAGCCAGTTAGCCAGTCTCAGATATGGCTTTTTCTTTGCCACTCTGCCCTGAAGGCCAGCATCTCGGAGTCGGGTCTTCAGTGTAGACGTTGACACTGACGTTTAGCAGGTACTATTTAAAGAAGTTGCCAGTTGAGGACCTGTGAGGCGTCGATTTCTCAAACTAGAGTCTCTAATGTACTTGTTTTGTTGCTCAGTTGTGCAGCGAGGCCTCACACTTCTCTTTCTACTCTGGTTAGAGCCCGTTTATGCTCTCCTCAGTTTCTTGGCATTTTCTCGCATGGAATATCCTTAATTTCTAAAAACAAGAATAGACTGTCGAGTTTCACATGAAAATAATCTTTTTCTGGGCCATTTTGAGAGTTGAATGGAACAAACAACAGTAATACTCCAGATTCTCAACTACCTCAAAGGAAGGTCAGTTTTATGGCTTCTCTAATCAGCAAAACCTTTCAGCTGTGCTAACATACTTGCACAAGGGTTTCAAGGGATTTCCAAACATCCATTAGCCTTCTAACACAGTTAGCAAACACAATGTACCATTAGATCACTGGAGTGGAGGTTGTTGGAAATGGGCCTCTATACACCTATGTAGATATTGCATTCAAAACCAGACGTTTGACGCTAAAATAGTCATTTACCACATGAACAATGTATAGAGTGTATTTCTGTTTAATTTAATGATGGCTTGATTGAAGAAAAAAAAGTGCTTCTCTTTCAAAAATAAGGAAATATTTAAGTGATCCTAAACCTTTGAACTGTAGTGTTAAAATGTATATTTATTTTTTTTTCTCCTTTCAATGGGAGACTTCAGAAAGAAAAAAAAAAAAAAGCGTATGACAGGAAAATAAAGGTGATTTTTGCAATTAGTAGCTCAAATTGCATAAGATACACCCAAAACTGTTCAGTGAGCAACAGTTTTGGGTGTGTGTATCTTATGCAATTCGAGCTACTAATTGCAAGAGTCACCTTGATATTTTCCTGTCATATGCATTTTTTTATCTGAAATCTCCCCTTGGAAGGAGGAAATTAATAATATATCTATATATATCTATATCTATATCTATATCTATATCTATATCTATATATATATATTCTATACCACACACACATATATATACCACACACACATACATAAGCATGTGCACACGCACACACATATACATATGTATGTGTGTGTATATGTTTATGTATATGTGTGTGCAGAATATATATATTATATATATATATACACATACATACACACACACACATATATATACATATACATACACATATACATATATATTATACAAATACATACATATACATTATATATATATTAATATTATTAAGATTATACAAATAGATATATTATATTATCTACATATACATATACACACACACACACACTAATTTAAAAATATCATTGGTCTGTTTAAAGCAGTGACAATCTGTCACTCATGTTATTGTTTATCCCTTTGGTATAATATTCTGTATCACATATCTCGAATTATAATGAGTATTACCATTTAACTTAAGGTCCAGTCACACTAAGCAACTTACCAGCGATCCCAACAACGATAGGGATCGCTGGTAAGTTGCTAGGAGGTTGCTGGTGAGCTGTCACACTGCGACGCTCCAGCGATCCCACCAGCAACCTGACCTGGCAGGGATCGCTGGAGCGTGGCTACACGAGTTGCTGGTGAGCTCACCAGCAACCAGTGACCAGCCCCCAGTCTCCTAGTTACAGCACACATCAGGTTAATTAACCCGATGTGTGCTGCAGCTAAATGTGCACAGAGCAGGGAGCAGCGCACAATGCTTAGCGCTGGCTCCTTGCTCTCCTAGTTACAGCACACATCGGGTTAATTGCCTGATGTGTGCTGCAGCTAAATGTGCACAGAGCAGGGAGCAGCGCACAATGCTTAGCGCTGGCTCCTTGCTCTCCTAGTTACAGCACACATCGGGTTAATTACCTGATGTGTGCTGCAGCTACATGTGCACAGAGCAGGAGCCGGCAGCACAGGCAGTGAGAGCAGGAGACTGGTATCAAAGGTAAATATCGGGTAACCAAGGACAGGGCTTCTTGGTTACCCGATGTTTACATTAGTTACCAGCCTCAGCAGAAGCTGGCTCCCTGCTCACTGCACATTAGTTGTTGCTGTCTCGCTGTCACACACAGCGATCTGTGCTTCACAGCAGGACAGCAACAACTAAAAAATGGCCCAGGACATTCAGCAACAACCAACGACCTCACAGCAGGGGCCAGGTTGTTGCTGGATGTCACACACAGCAACATCGCTAGCAACGTCACAAAAGTTGTTCGTTACCAGCGATGTTGCTAGCGATGTTGCTTAGTGTGACGGGGCCTTAAGACCAAAGCTGCAAATTAAAGACAATGCCCCCCTGGAGGGTACTTCAAATGCACTGAAAACTTTTCTAATGTTTCGGAGAATGTATTTATTCCAGTCTACCAAACATGGTTGTAATTCAGAGTGAGTTTTCTCCATTATATTTTTCTAGACTCCTTTGTCTAACAGATTAGCCTAAAACAATAATTGTGTCGCACGTTTTACTTTCATCGTAAATCAGATTCAGACTCCGTTGAACCAGCACTCACATTGCTGTACAAATGCAAACAAAAATATATTAAATATGGTTCGTTGGATCAATTATTTTTAGCAATGAACCCAACTTCAGACAGGATCATTGGGCCTTTTCCATTTTGTTCCTCATGAATAGCTTTGTATATTAAACAAAATAGTAAAATTAAAATCGTAACAAAAGGCAAAAAAAAAAACACAACCCAAGGCAAATACATTCCGTAGGGTTAGACACATGGTGGTGTGTCTGTGTGTGTCTGTGTGTGTCTGTGTGTGTCTGTGTGTGTCTGTGTGTGTCTGTGTGTGTCTGCGCGCGCGCGTGTGTGTGTGTGTGTGTGGGGGGCAATTAATTAGGATGCAACACATTTCAACAAGCATGAAGCAACGTGGATCATTTTGTCTCTATGCTGTTTTTTAACCCTTGCAAAATCAAAATTAAAAGCTAAAATATGGTTTTATGCCATAGTCCGTGAAAATGTTGTTTCACCCAGCCTTCCCACCCCCAGATGTAAAAGCACCAACATGCAGCCACTATTCCCTGGGCTTGCCGCTTGTCTTTTATAACCAAACATCTAATTTACCAAATAGAATATTACTTTAGTTTTTCATAGTAGATTGATACCAATATTAGTATAGTACAGTGTTTTTCCAAAAATAAGACCTTGCCCCAAAATAAGACCTAGCAGGGATTTTCAGCATATTTAGTGCATGGCTTAAATATAAGCCCTAACCCGAAAATAAGTCCTAGTCGCGGTTCAATAATGAAGTGTCCGTGCAGCTAAAAAAGTTAAAGAATACTGCAGGACACTTCATTATAGACCATGGACACCCTGCAATCATACTCACCAAACGCCGAGCAGAGGACCTGCAGTGATCGCACCCCGGCACATCAGATCACACACACACACACACACACACACACGCACACGCACACGCACACGCACACGCACACGCACACGCATACGCACACGCACACAAACAAACACATCCATCCATCCATCAGATCGCACACACACAATCAGATCGCACCACCGCACACATCCGATCTCACACACACACTCACCACATACAGCGACAACGATTTCTTCTGGCAGAATCCTAAGAGGCGAGGCAGTGCAGTGGAGCGCAAGGACCTGCCGCAATGCTACCTTACAGGACCTGTGGACACGTTACTTTCTCTCATCATAACCTGCAGCTGGAAGCTATCTGTAACGCTGGATGTGATGTTTGTGTGTTTGTGTGCACGTCAGCCAGAAGCAGGGGAGGATGGCGTGCAGCACACACCGGAGATCACAGGGAGGATCTGGGAGCCACGCAGTTATCCAGGCCCTGGTAAGTATGAGTCTCCTGAGAAGTGGGGTGTCTGCTTTTTGTGGGGCGTAAACTTACCCCCTACCATGTTTCTCCAAGAATAAGACCTTCTCCAAAAATAAGCCCTAGTGGGGTTTTTGGTTTTGGAGGGGGGGCAAAAAAAAAAAAAAAAAAAAAAGTATAAGACATTGTCTTATGTCTTATTTTTGGAAAAACACGGTACTTACCCCTGGACACAGTCATTATGGGCAAAATAAATACCTTATTTTTCCAAAAATAAGACCTCCCGGGTCTCCGTTAAATAGGAACCTGACAGCTGATACATGCTGCTCGATCCATGGACACCAGGCACTCAATGCAGGATTTTAGTCATATAAAAAATTTAACTCTGAGAAAAACAGTTTAATGGCTGCCGGGGACTGAACTGCACGGGATGCTAGCTGGACAGGAGTGACCCCGGAGACCCCGGCGGTATGTCCCACATAGGACATAGGCCTATCCCTATACATGCACACAGGTAGAGACCTATCATTCCAAGGCAGTAGGGAGGAAGAAACCAGTAGGGACCTGCTCGCCCACCTTGTCACCCATGCAGATTGGTCCCCAGAAACTATTAGGCCCTGTGCGCACACTGCGTTTTTTTTGCCACGGATTTAACATGTTTTTTTGGTGCAGTTTTTGTTCATAACCTTCCTGCAGTCTTTGCCCAGCAACGTCTATGAGAAATCCAAAATGCATTTTTTTTCCTTACAGGTTTTGCTGCAGAATTTCTACAGGAAAAAGAAGTAGCATGTGACTTCTTTTCTGCATTTTTCCCTTTGTTCAATGTTAAAAAACCACAGGGACAAAACCGCAGGGACAAAACCGCAGACAAAAATGCGGTACATCTGCACCAAAAACAATATATATATAATTTTATTTTTTTGGGAGTAGTTTAAGAACCTACATTATGTGGCAGGGGCATTGAAGAAAAGCCCTACTTTATTTCAAGTGTTAATGATTATAATGATTACAATGTAAGCTTTGATTTATATATTTAATAAATAGAATTGGTTACTTTCTTCTGAGCATAAGAACGTAGCATAAAATTATTAGTTTTTTTAATAAAAAAAAAACACTGAAAAAGAGCAACTCAAAATATTGTAAAAGGTGTTCCCTTTTTGGTAGAACCTATATTGCATATTAAACTTTTTTTTTCTATTTTCTATGAGGCATGGCAGCAAATAGCAATTCTAGGTTTTTTCTTCTCTCATGCTATTTTTGTTATTTTTTTTTTTA
This sequence comes from Anomaloglossus baeobatrachus, assembly GCF_048569485.1. NCBI lineage: Eukaryota > Metazoa > Chordata > Amphibia > Anura > Aromobatidae > Anomaloglossus > Anomaloglossus baeobatrachus. The sequence continues at coordinate 72,368,853 of NC_134354.1, forward strand.
GAAATTGTACACACTGTGTTCCCCACAAGGTGTTTTAGGACCTTCGGGGGTCTTTTGAACACAGACATTTGTTTTACTGTGGATTTCCACTGTAAATGAGGATGATATATTAGCCTCAGTCACAGGAGAAAATCTGTCTATTCCATGCCCAGTAGAGTTAATTGCGCTTCCTATGATTCAGTATCTTCTGTTCCCTCCTTAAAACGTAGAGATCACATGATTTCTGGTTTCAGAGGAGAAAGCACAGTAAGGGGTGCTTCACACACAGCGAGCTCGCTGCCGAGATCGCTGCTGAGTCACGCTTTTTGTGATGCAGCAGTGACCTCATTAGCGATCTCGCTGTGTGTGACACTGAGCAGCGATCTGGCCCCTGCTGCGAGATCGCTGCTCGTTACACACAGCCCTGGTTCGTTTTCTTCAAAGCCGCTCTCCTGCTGTGACACACAGATCGCTGTGTGTGACAGCAAGAGAGCGACAAATGAAGCGAGCAGGGAGCAGGAGCCGGCGTCTGACAGCTGAGGTAAGCTGTATCCAAGATAAACATCGGGTAACCAAGGTGGTTACCCGATATTTACCTTAGTTACCAGCCTCTGCAGCTCTCACGCTGCCTGTGCTGCCGGCTCCGGCTCTCTGCACATGTAGCTGCTGTACACATCGGGTTAATTAACCCGATGTGTACAGCAGCTAGGAGAGCAAGGAGCCAGCGCTAAGCAGTGTGCGCGGCTCCCTGCTCTCTGCACATGTAGCTGCATTACACATCGGGTTAATTAACCCGATGTGTACTGTAGCTATGGTAGGAGAGCAAGGAGCCAGCGCTCAGTGTGCGCGGCTCCCTGCTCCCTGCACACACAGCTGTGCGCTGGTAACTAATGTAAACATCGGGTAACCATACCCGATGTTTACCTTAGTTACCAGTCTCCGCAGCTTCCAGACGGCAGCTCCGTGCAAGCGCAGCGTCGCTTGCACGTCGCTGCTGGCTGGGGGCTGTTCACTGGTCGCTGGTGAGATCTGCCTGTTTGACAGCTCACCAGCGACCATGTAGCGATGCAGCAGCGATCCTGACCAGGTCAGATCGCTGGTCGGATCGCTGCTGCATCGCTAAGTGTGAAGGTACCCTAAGTGATTCGTAATCTGTATACATTGCTTGTTCGGAACTGTGTATACAGAGATAGAGACGAATAGAGATTGAAAATCTGATAGAGTGCAGCTATGAAATTTCATATACTTACTGAAATCACCAGTAAGAAAAACCCCTTCAGCCCCTGGAGCCCATTCCTTGCAATAAATCCCACCATCGGGCTGGGTATGGATGCCAAACGACTGATAACTTCTTGAGAACTTTTCCAGGCCACCTTCACATCCTTCAAGTTTATTCAAAAGTTCTAGAAACAGAGCATACCTGCAAAGCAAGTAGTGAAAATAAATACACATTTTTAGTAGTAATTACTTTGTAATATTTTAAAACTAGACTAAAACTTTTTAATAATTGCAAATCATTTTCTGTACAATGTTGACCAAGCTTTTGTTTACAGCACGTATGGGTATGCTAGACAGGCGATGACTTGTTGACTTCTATGGGAGAGAACGGAGACGGAGACTGAGCCATATTTATATTATATATATGAATGATTATATTATATATATGAATGATTACACTGGGGCACGCAATTTTTTTTAGGAGTTAGGTCAGACAACTGTTCTTAATTAATTTTTGGATGATGAATCCAGAAATGATCTCAGTTTTTCTCTATCACGTCAAGTTTTTGAACTATAGGATTTTTGTCTTCTCAAAAATATGTAAACTACTGTACCTAAAAAGTGTTGTTTTTTTTTTGTTTTTTTAAATAGTACAAACATGAACAAAAAATGAAATATATAAGAAATAGGCATGACAAATATGTTTTTTAACACTATCATGTTTTTTTACAAAGGAGATATCTATATCTATATATATATATATATATATATATATATATATATATATATATATATATATATATATATATATATATATATATATATTGCAAGTATTTTAGGTAAAAATGTACATTTATAGCTTTTTCTGAAGTGTTTAACTTGAGGACAATCACGTTTGATGCTCCAGCAATAGTAAGCCATCATGTGTACATCCCATCTACCCTGGTAACAGTCTTCCATAACCTTCAAATCTTGGTGAAATCGTTCACCATGCTCATCGCTAACAGCACCAAGATTTTCCGGAAAGTTGGCAAGATGGCAATGCAGAAAATGTAGTTTAATACTCATGTTGCAACCAAGCACTTTGTAGCTCTCCAATAGTTTCTGAACAATTTCTTTTTAATTACTTGCACGTGTATTTCCAAGAAAGTTCTTGACGACGTCTTTGAATGATAACCAAGCATTCTTCTCAAGATCTGACATAGTCCCAGTGAAATGTTCATCTTTGATGAGCTGTCGAATTTGTGGACCATCAAACACACCAGCCTTGATTTTTTCAATGGACAGTCCAGGAAGTGCCAACATGATGTACTTAAAACAGTCGCCGTCAGTTGGCAATGCTTTTACAAATTGCTTTATGAGACCTAGTTTTATGTGCAGAGGAGGGAATAGTATATTCTTCCTGTCAACAAGTGGCTGATGTAGAATGTTAGGATCTCCAGGTTTAAGACCAGATCTTTGAGGCCAATTCGACTCAACCCAATGCGTTTCTCGAGCTCTGCTATCCCACATACAGAGAAAGCAGGGATACTTTGTGTACCCACGTTGCTGACCAAGAAGGAAGCAAACCATTTTAAGGTCAACACAGATGATCCAATTGTGTGTGTCATGTTTCAATAACTCAATAACTCTTTACATCTCCATGTTCTTCACGAAGAGAGACAGAATGCCCAATAGGGACTGCACCAAATAAATTGCCATTATGTAGAAGGACACACTTAAGACTCCGCTTTGAGCTATCAATAAACAGTCGCCATTCATTTGGATTGTACATTAAAAGCCCTAATTCTTGTAGTAAACCAGGAATATTATGGCAAAACACAAAACCGCTGTCACACCGAAAGTACTGCAAAAATGTACTTTCTCTAGTACGAAAGTATGATACCTTCGCTCCTTGTTCAAGTAACTGTTTCTCATTCAGCCTTGATGCTAGTAATTCTGAAGCTTTTTTTGATAAGCCCAATTCACGTGCTAAATCATTTAACTCGTGCTGATCAAATACCTTACGAACTGAATCCTTGTGAATTTCAAATTCTGCATCATTGCTGTCACTGTGTTCGTCAACATCACTCAGAACTTCTAGAGATGGTAGCTGTTCACTGGCACTGGAATTTCAGCTGAATGAGGCATTGGTCTGATAGCTGTCGGTAGATTTGGATATTCTATTTTACTTTTATTTTTCCTGTTAAATCCTGATGTTTTCACTAAACAGAAGTAACAGTCTGTGGAATGACTTTTTTGCTCTCTCCACACCATGGGGATACCAAATGCCAACTTTTCACGTATTCCTTTGGTCCACATCCGTAAACTCTCGACACACTGCTTACACACTATGTGAGGGGCCCATGGCTTATCTTGATCACCGAGTTTTACTTTAAAATATGCAAAATATGCTTGTTTGACAAATGCACTGATGTTTGCCCTTTGAACTGGAATGGTGAAAACACCACAAATATAGCAGAAGGAGTCAGGGTTGTTTAGGCATTTACAACGAGAGGAAGAAGGAGCAGACATGATCTGAAACAAAGGAAATATGTACGTAAGAAAATAAAAACACTGAGATGGAAAGTTACAAGCTTTGAAAACTAACAAAGAAAAAAATCATAAAAGATATATAAATTACAACTAAGCGCCAAATGTAAAGAGAAAAGCCATCACAAATCCTATTTATTCCTACTATGATACATTTTTTTGTGTAATGATATTGATAATTATGACGTATTGGGAGCTGCACACACCTCTCACCACACTGTCTCAGTTGTGACTACTCTTACAAGTTGCCACGTAGCTCTATATGAGTCGAATTGTACTCAGATAACAAGTCTTATTACAGAAATCAGTGCAATTGTGCTTCTATGGCAGGTAAGTTGAGGAGGAAAAGCTTGACGTGATAGAAAAAAAACTGACTACATTTTTGGAATCAGCATGCCAATTTTAGTATAAATCAGCTCAAAAACCTAACTGAACAGAAATTTTTCTTCAAATTGTTCCCTAGTGTATTATTAATTATATATATATTAATATATATATATATATATATATATATATATATATATTAATATATATATATATTATATATATATATATATATATTATAGCGAGGTGGCGACCACCAATGTTGTGGATGGTCGCAGTGGAGAAGGATCCCCCTGCGATATTGAACTGAAGGTGTGACTGTGGGACCTGTAGTTCCACAGAACTTGGGTTGTAATTAAGGGTTAGGTTCCCTTTAAACTGTGACCAGTGTGATGGACAGAGCTGGAGAATCACATACCTCCACCTGTGGGTGTATCCGGTTGGGTTTTAAGAGACTGTTAGTTTTAGAAACAGGGGGAAGCCTGAGAGTGCTGCACATGGAGGATGTGTGCTGGAGATCTCAGTCTGTGTGAAGACTGAAGAGAGACTCCTGGAAATAAGTCCAGGTGAGGACTGGGGAAAAAACGGCAGCCTGACTGGAGAGGGCTGGAAGTGACTTGTGTTCGCTGGCTGGAGCCAGAGTGTGGAGAATCCACTATGGACATTTAATTGGACTGGAAGCCCACGGTATGTGGATGTTATATTTTCCTTTAAGCCAGGAGAGGCTTTGTTACATTTTGTTTAGCAGTTTATGTTGAGTCTAATAAATAAACGGCTGCATTTTATAAGAGACGGTGATACCTATGCTGTCTAAGCTGCCTAGCGCCGCTGCAAGCGAGTGAAACCCCCGGGTTGCGGTAAGCAACATTTACATATGGTGCTAGACTGCGGGCAGCAATCCAGGCAGCACGTCTAGCAACTGCAGAGGTGTTGTTCCTGTGGATCAGCCGGGTCCACAAAGGTTTTTTTTCTCTACTGTCTACACACTGCAAGGAAGTGTTGCCTGACGGCGCACTCAAGCGGCTTGCGGTGGATCGGCAGGTCCACGAAGGTCCATGGGAGCTGAGCGACCATGACTGGAGCAGCTTGTGTGGATGAGATACTGATAAAGTAGCTGGTGCGGGTCGGTGAGCAGCGACTGCAGGAGACTGGGTGCCAGGAGGTAAAGCAGCATGAGCTGCAGCGGCGACAGGAGTCGCTGGCAGAGCGTCTGGACTTGGTGGCGCTGGACAAGTGGGTACAGTCCCTTGTGGGGCCAGTGCACACACAGGGTGCTCAGAAGGATACCTGGGGCACCGGAGGTACTGTGTGGTTTGGGACATGCGTTTTCCATGGAAAGGCCATGGAATGTACCCTCTCGGGACTGGGTTGCCCAAAAGGGGGTGGAATCCCATGAAGGGGTGGTTGCCCAAAAGGGGGTGGAGGATCCCATAGACAAGGGCGCAGTGGCGCAGATGGACAGAAATCAAGCACAAGGGTGTTCATGCTGCAGGTGTCCTGTCTGCAGTGTAAACCACCCATCTGACGATAGGCCACGTCTGTGTACCGTGGAAGTGGATGGAGAATCCGTAACTGGACTCGTAGACTCACGGAGTTTGGTGACCCTGGTGAGGGCCACAACTAATGTCTACCTGATTCCTGGAAAGAAGTTCCACGCCAACTGCACCCACAATAATGATAAAGAATACCTAATGTCCAGCATGGTCATTAAGACAGACAGGGACATTGGTTCTCATGATGTTGGTGTAGTTTCAGATTTACAGCACCCAATTATTATAGGTTGGGACGCTAAATTATTTGTGGACTTGTGGAAGCAGGGGGAAGTGTCCGGGTGCTTGTGTAAGAGCCGGAACGGTCCAAAGGAAGCTCCACCACAGCGGGGAGTAAAAAAAGAGTCCTTGTGGGGTGGTTATGTGTGGTAAGGTGAAGATAGCACCCCCTAAAGTTAACTGTCCTAAGTTAGGGGGGAGCAAAGAAAAAAAGGTGGACATGCCCAACTTAGTGACATGATGGGTAAGAAAATAAATGACAATATGACCGTTAGTGACGGGGGAGCTCCAGAAAAGGGAGCCAACACCTGGTTAGGTGGGAACACGTTAGTCCAGGACACCAGGGCGAGTGACGACTCCAGTAAAGACACTGACTCTACTAAAGTGACAAACAAGTACAGTGACGTACTGATGAGCAAAGAGGGGAAAACCTCCTCCTGTCGCCGAAGGCGCAACAGGCGTAGAGAGGTGGCGCAAGCTACAACCTCTGAAAATATGGTCCAGGTAGAGACAGTGTCATGTATTTCTGCCCAAAGTGTGGATTCCCTTCCAGATCTGAGTGTGCAGAGAAGGTTGAGAAAGGCACATTGCCGATAGCAACCGCTAATGTAGAGTCGGACAGAAAAATCATGCAAAAGAAAGAGGAGCCTGAGCTAGAACTGACACATTGTAACGACAGAAATCAGCAGGGTGAAAATGCAGAAAAGGAGCTGACCAAAACAGTAGTGGTGATGTCCCCTATCATTTCGTGGTGTGAAGCTGATGGTCTGGTCTGTTGAGTGAGAACACTATAGGAGAAGAAATCCTGGAGGCTGTTGGTGGAGGAAAAATCCACAAAGGTCATGGTGAGCAGACCAGTGATCCACCCAGTGCTGGGGTGAATAATAGTGCAAACGGCACAAAAGCTATAGACTCCATAGAATCTGAGGTTGAAGGTATGGAGTGCAAGAAAGCCTCTGAAGTTGCAGAAAATCAAGAGGAAATTGAGGGAAATGCTGCAAAGTCCCAAGAGATGGCTGAAGCTGCAGAAGTTGAGAGAACCCTTAAAGTAGGGAAATCTAGCCCAGAAATCCCATCAGCAGCTGAGAGCTTAACTGAACTTACTGGTAAGACCAAGATGGAGGCCATAAAGATGGACTTGGTTCAGAAGATTGAGAATCTGGAGGTCAAAGATGAGGAAAAATTCAAAAGGCTCTGAGGCTATGGAAAATCCTGAGGAGAATGCAACTCCAAAGGTGGAGCCTGTGATAAGAAAAGAGGATGGATGTGGAAGACCCAAGGAACGGTCCCATGGCCTTACAGGTAAAGAAATTCGGCCAGTCTTTAGGTGCATGGTAGAAGTCCCTGCAGACTTGAGAAAAGCCTGTGCCAGTACATGAAAAATTCAAGACGGCCGTAGGAGCCTATAAAATGTACTTTGCCCCAGAGTCTTGTCGGTTGGTGGTATGCTCTGTAAGTGATGTCACAAAGAAGCGGGTGGCTATCCTGAGTGGCATGCACCTACAGTGTCTTCGCTCAAAGTGGCTCATCTCTACAAAGATGGAAGAAGACAGCAGAAGATTGGTGCATATGAAGCAGCTCACCACAGCATTTCAGGAAGTGGTGGTTGTGAAGAAACCATTAATTGGGCTTGCAATAAGAGCGCTGAGAAGTAACATTCAGCAAGCCAGGAAGGTTCCAGGTATTACAGCTATTTAAGTGGAAAAAACCAGTGGAACATTCCAAATCTATGGGAAAACTGCAGAAGCAGTCAAGACAGCTCGAAGGTTGTTGGAGGTTGTGGAGGAGGTCACACAAGTGCCAAGAGAACTGGTCAAGAAGCTGATTGGAAGAAATGGAAGCGTTCTGCAAGAGATGGTTGATAAGTCCGGTGTTACGAGAGTAAGAATTGATATTCATAATGAAGCCAAGATACTCTGTGAAGTTGGTATGGTTCCATGTGTCATTGTGGGAACAAAGGAGTGTGTTGAAAATGTACGAGTCCTCCTAGAGTACCGCCTGGGTTACCTGGAAGAACTAAGGCAGTTGAACCTAAAAAGGCAGAATATTGCAGAACAACTCCATCAAGTGGGTATGAGGTGGAGACCGCTTTCAGGCTGAGCCAGGAGAAGGGTTACCCACCTGATAAAGGTGTTGCTTCAGTTGGCACAGAAAGTAGGTCCTATAATGAAAGGAACCAAGGTCATGGAAGACCTAACTACACTTTGGGCTATAGCATAGACTCTGAATGGTCCAAGTCCTCTACTCTAAACTCCAAAAGAAAAGGATGAAGGGAGTGATGCATCTACAGCGAAGGATGGTCTTGAGAGAACACACCAACAGAGCGATGACAACTGAAGACTCCATCGCAGAACAAGCCATAGTAAATCTGCAAAAAGAGAATGCAGACGGTCTAGATATAGCAGATCGTCTATCCGCCCAGTGCTGTGGTGCCCAGACAGTAGCCCTTCTAGTGGATTAGATAGCTCGGAGTCAGACCAGACAGTAGTTTCGACTGGAAGAGACTTTCGCTACTACACTAGCCGTTGGAGACAGTCATGGAGAGATAGGTCTGACCGGGGGGCGTATCTGACAAGGGGGTTGACTGAGACGAGTCTGGTGACAATGACCGACTTTATGTCAGGAGCTAAAGCTCAAATTTATCAGAGAGGGCCCTCTCGACTTGTAGGGCAAAGTAACACTAATGCCCTGTCTCAGGGCCCCTGTGGGTTATCAAATGTTCAACCCTACAAGTTTGAACAGAGGGGGGGGGGGATATGTGAGGTAGCGACCACCAATGTTGTGGATGGTCGCAGTGGAGAAGGATCCCCCTGCGATATTGAACTGAAGGTGTGACTGTGGGACCTGTAGTTCCACAGAACTTAGGTTGTAATTAAGGGTTAGCTTCCCTTTAAACTGTGACCAGTGTGATGGACAGAGCTGGAGAATCACATACCTCCACCTGTGGGTGTATCCGGTTGGGTTTAAGGCCATGTGCCCAAGGGACGCTCGTACCTGCGTATGTATCCGCAGGTACGGCCGCATGTTTCCTGCAGCTGCCCGCCGGCATCCGCAGCTATTTTTAGCTGCGAGTTTCCAGCGGAATAGCTGCGGGAAACATGCGGAGTTTCACGCGACTTACCTGCGGACGTCCCGGCCTCTATCTCCATAGTGGAGGGCCGGGATCTCCGCAAGTAAATCCGCATGAATAATTGACATGCAGTTCGGGATCTCCGCAGGAGATTCCGCAGCCGCACTTTCCGCAGCGTGGACACAGACACTCCCAATGTCCCATAGGGTAACATGGGGAGTGCCTGTACATGCTAGAACCTGCGGATTTATCTGGAAAATCCAGAAAAATCTGCAGGTTTTCCGCGGAAAACTCCGCAGCAAAAAGCTCCCGTGGGCACATGGCCTAAGAGACTGATAGTTTTAGAAACAGAGAGAAGCCTGAGAGTGCTGCACATGGAGGATGTGTGCTGGAGGTCTCAGTCTGTGTGAATCAATGTAGTAATAATTCTGGCACACTGAAAAAATTCATGACATGTGAAGCAATATTTTGAATGCTGAATCAATTTATTCGTGCACAAAGTTGACGATAATTCATCCACAAGGTTGACAATAATTCATCCAACGTTTCGACCGTAAAATTTTTTGGTCGTTATCAAGGATCAATATTATCTATGTCAACAATGCGAAAGTATAGGCTCAATGATAAATGGTCATCGCCTTTAAATGTAATGGGATCAAAAATTGTGATCCTCATGCATTTGTCAGTTGACAATGAACAGGGTGGTTGTTACCATAGGACTTGAAGTGACAAGTATAAATAGTAGTTTCTGGATTATTAGGCAGTGACCATGGAAACAATGTTTGGAATTATTCTGACTCCCTCACTGAGAGAATCTCAGTTGCCTCAAAATGTTAGAAATGAAGGATGCACTTTTTGCAGCGTTTCTAGATAATGGCTATTGGGTACTATTTTCATAGGGAAAAATTCGTCTGCCCCTTTAAGATTCTGAGGTATATGGAACAACATGCAACATATTCTCAAGTGGAGTGTGGGAGAGAAAATATCTCTATGATGGTGGTATCGGGTATAGGCCCCTGGATGGTGTGTGAAAATCCAGAAAAATCTGCAGGTTTTCCGCGGAAAACTCCGCAGCAAAAAGCTCCCGTGGGCACATGGCCTAAGAGACTGATAGTTTTAGAAACAGAGAGAAGCCTGAGAGTGCTGCACATGGAGGATGTGTGCTGGAGGTCTCAGTCTGTGTGAAGACTGAAGAGAGACGTTTGGAAATCAGTCCAGGTGAGGACTGGGGAAAATACTGCAGCCTGGCTGGAGGCTGCAGGTTGCAACCACAGTGACTTGTGTTCGCTGGCTGGAGCCAGAGTGTGGAGAATCCACTATGGACATTTAATTGGACTGGAACCCCACGGTATGTGGATGTTATATTTTCCTTTAAGCCAGGAGAGGCTTTGTTACATTTTGTTTAGCAGTTTATGTTGAGTCTAATAAACGGCTGCGCTTTATAAGAGACGGGGATACCTATGTTGTCTAAGCTGCGTAGCACCGCTGCAAGCGAGTGAAACCACCGGGTTGCGGTAAGCAATGTTTACAAAAATATATATATATATATATATATATATATATATATATATATATATATATATATATATATATATATATAATATATAATAATATATATATAATAATATATATATATAACTATATATATATATATATATATATATATATATATATATATATATATATATATATATATATATATATATATATATATATATATATATATATATATATATATATATATATATATATATATATATATATATATATATATATATATATATATATATACACACACACACACACACACATACACACACACACACCACTGTTGTTTTCAGACCAAAACACATAACGTGGAAAAGAAAAGGAGAACAAGGTTTGTTTTAAAAATAAATTTAAAAATAAGCAAAAGAAAAAAAAAAAAAAGTAGTCATGGTGCACTGTTCTGGGTAGGATCTTCTGCGGAGATTTTTACAAAGGTAACGTCTCCCAATTATGTACTTATGTCCCCCACCCTGGTAAAATATGTGGTCCATCCTGATATATACAGTATGTGCCAATTCTGGTATATACACAGTCATGGCCGTAAATGTTGGCACCCTTGAAATAGTTCCAGAAATTAGAGAGTATTTCTCCACGAAAACAATGGAGGGAAAAAAAGGCAAATTTGACATAAATTTCACACAGTTCTCCAAAAATGTTACAGACAATTGTTGGCACCCTCAACTTTATATTTGGTTGCACACCCTTAGGAATAATTACTGCAATCACTTCCTATAACCATAAACAAACTTCTAAAACCTCAGCTGGAATTTTGGACTCTTTTGCAAACTGCTCCAGGTCTCTCATCTCAACACCAATTTTAAGATCTCTCCACAGGTGGTCAATGGGATTAGCTCCACTCATTGCTGCCTCTTCAGAACTCCCCAGCGCTTTGTTTCTATCCATTTCTGGGGCCTCCTTGAAGTATATTTAGGATCACTGTCCTTCTGGAAGACCCATGAGCTAGGATGCAAACCCAGATTTCTGACACTGGACACTACATTGCGAAACAATCTTCAGATTTAATGATGCCTTGCATAGAGTCAAGGTACCCAGTGCCAGAGGCAGCAAAACAATCCCAAAACATCTCTGAACCTCCATCACATGAGACTGTAGGTATTGTGTTCTTTATTGAAGGGTGAATGAGGCCTACAAAAAGGTAAACCGTAGAATGATTTGCTATACCAAAAAGCTCAATCTGTCCACAAAACGCTTTCCCAGAAGGAATTTTGCTTATTCACGTACATTCTGGCAGACTGCAGTGTAGCTTTTTCATGTCTCTATATCAGCAGTGGGGGCCTCCTGGGTCTCCTGTCATAGCATTTCACTGAAATGTCAACAGATCAATCGCGTTGATACTGACGCTCCCTGAGCCTGCAGAACAGCTTTAATTTTTTTTGAAACTTGATTGGGGCTGCTTATCAAACATCCGGACTATCCTATGTTGCAACCTTTCATCAACTTTTTTGTGCTGTCCACATCCAGGGAGATTAGCTACACTTTGTTAGTTCTAGATTATGTTAAACACCGTGGACGAATAAACATCAAGATCTCTGGAACAGGCTTGTAATCTCGAGATTGTTGATTTTCAACAATTTTGGTTTCCAAGTCCGCAGACAATTCTCTTTCTCTTCTCCGTGCACAGTGTGACACACACACACACACTTCAAAGATTGAATCAACTTCTCCCATTTATATCTGATTTCAGGTGTGATTTTCATATTGCCCACAATTTTTAATTGCCCTAGGTGAGTTTCAACGATCATAACATTGTGTGTACACAAGATTTCTGGCATGTCAGGTTTTGCTGTAACTGTAGAAAGCAGCTTTTTATTAGCATGTATATGCGTAAAACCAATAGAAGAAAAAAGAATTCACAGAAAAATAAAAAGCAGCATAAACAAACACTGAATGTAGCCTTAGTCTGTTAATAAAAGTTAAAATATACAAAGCTAGACAAATGTCTATACCGGTTTTATTAGAAGATACCCATCTGTTGTGCCGATGATTGGACTAAGATAACAGATTTACCATATATTCCAAATCTTATCCTTTTTCCCCCCTCTATAAAATATAATTTATTTCTTCAGTCCAAACAGTGGACTTCTCAAGCACAGATCAATTCATTATTGACTACGTACATAAAAGCAATTATACAAGTCAATAACAGATTATCGGGCAATTTATCAGACTGTGTCTGAAGAGACCCAATAGGTACTTGGCTGTGGGGGATGACTACCTAAGAAGACTTCAATGTTCACATGGCAGCTGATAGTCCAAAAAAACCCTGTCACCCCACTAGTGCCAAACAGTGGCTGCCCTCTAAGTGCCAAGGTGTTACTGAGAACGGCGATAAATGGTTATGATAGGCCAACAATATTTGATTTGTGGAGTTGTGACACCAGACATCCCTGCCGGTCATTAGTTCTCGGATGCTGCTGGAACACAACAACCCTATCATTTCTACATTGGCTGTGGCTGGGTACTGCAGAATCACCTCCTAATAAGATGACTAGGGGGTAGATCTAAAGTACCTGGCTATGGCCACCAGAGTTTTGGAGGGAGCTGTTGTGTTGCAGCAGCTTCCAAAAACTTATGGTCGCCACCAGTAACAGCTCACTGCAGCCCCTACTATCAACTATTGATAGCTTATCTTAAAAAGGGAACCAATCACCAGGATTTTCACATATAACCTAAAGCCAGTGCAGTACTGGCACTATCAGGCTTATTCTATACATGCAAAATCTAATAATCCCTCCACCGAGTATAGGCGTGTAACCCGTGGAGAGAAAACGTGACCAATAAAAATTAGATATAAAAATATTTTATAAATAAAAAAATTAAAATCATGCAACAACAACATCACAAGAAAAGTAAGAGACAGGGAAATTCCCAGCGGAAGACAAAATCCAAAAGTGACAGTGCATGTACAGAACCTTTTACATAATACCAAATAACGTACATTAATAAGCAAGTGCCAATAGTGCTGTGCAAAAAATGCCAACAAATATATTTATAATGTAGGTTAGTGGTAGAGGTAGAAAAAGGGGAGTGTACTGTGTAAATATAATATATTATATATATATGGTATATTAGTGCCCTCCACAAGGTGAATGTATGGGTGGGGAGCCGAAGGAGTAAACCTGTGGGCAACAACGGGGGTGGGGGTTATGTGTGTGTGCTAGATTTAGCAGAAAAATCGCTGTGTGAGTATACCTCTGAGTAAGGGTCTGTACGGTCCAAGTGGTCGGGACATCTGCTGCCAGCCCCGACACGTGTTTCGTGACTTCCTCAGGGGGTGCTGATTCTATACATACCTGTAATGGTCAGCTCGGATGTTTAGGTTTTGAAATCCAAGAAAGTGAAGTTTCTAAAATGAGCTGCTTCTTGAGTGACAGTTGCACTGGAGCAGATAATATATTCATAGTTATCCCCTCCCTCTGTTAGAATTAGCAAATTAGCATAAGTATTATACAAATGACTCACTTTGTCTAGCAGGACCTGTGTGAGGTCATACCCATGTGACCAGAAGGGGTGGGGCCTCAGCCAAAGCTGGATACTAGGTCACATGGGTATGACCTCACCACAGGTCCTGCTAAACAAAGTGAGTCATTTGTATAATACTTATGCTAATTCTAACAGAGGGAGGGGATAACTATGAATATATTATCTGCTCCAGTGCAATTGTCACTCAACAAGCAGCTCATTTTACAAACTTCACTTTCTTGGATTTTAAAACCTAAACATCCGAGCTGACCACTACAGGTATGTATAGAATCAGCCTAATAGTATAGCACTGGCTTTAGGTTGTATACAAAAATCCTCGTCATAGGTTCCCTATAAGTATTAATAGTGGCCAAACTCTAGACTCGGATCAGTGAGGTTGTAAATCCTATGGAGACAGGAGAAGGCTATATATCACAGGCAGCACTCGTCATCAAAGTGGAATTCCAGTTACCTTCACTCTCTCCTAGAAATATATTAGACCAGAAGTTTGGACACACCTCATTCAAAGAGTGTTCTTTAGTTTCATGACTCTGAAAATTGTAGATTCACATCGAAGGCATCAAAACTATGAATTAAAACATGTGGAATGAAATGCTTAAAGTGTGAAACAACTGAAAATATGTCTTATATTCTAGGTTCCCCAAAGTAGCCACCTTTTGCTTTGATTACTGCTTTGCACACTCTTGGCATTCTCTTGATGAGCTTCAAGAGGTAGTCACATGTGTTAATTCATAGTTTTGATGCATTCAATGTGAATCTACAATTTTCAGAGTCATGAAAACTCTTTGAATGAGAAGCTGTATATTATATTATTATTATAATATATATATATATATATATATATATATATATATATACACATACACACACACTCATACATACATATATATCTCTAGATGTCAGCCAGTATATTCCTACCAACAAGGTTGTCAAAAATGACATTATGCTGACAGCAGACAAGCGCTAAAGGGGTCCGACAGCAGCCATAAGCACAGCGATCTGCATTATTAATCAGATTTTTCTAAAAATAAATTTAGCCTAAAAAAAGTAAAATAATAAATCTCCTTGCAGACGACTTGCTCACAACCAAGAACTTCAGCTGAGAATTTCAAGTGTTTAATTTATTCCTTTTAGGTAACCTGGCACAGAATCAACCAGGACATTCACGTGGGTGAAAATCAATCTGCACAAAATTACTAGTTCTCATTGATTCTAATTTGGTTTTGCAATTTTAGCAATAGGAGTTTAGCAATCAGCAGAAGTTACGAAGAGGTAATACACTCGCATCCTCTATAACCATCAAATCCGCACAGCCAGAACACAATCTTTATGGGAAGTCTGCTCTTTCAGACATTTTACTGAAAAGTGGGAAAATTTGCTGCTACATAACTTGCTGCCATTTGCCTTCTCGGATAGGAAAAAGAGCGGTAAGTTATAGTGTGGATAGAATAAAATATTTAGGCCCATAATACCGTAACTAAAAACGCATAATAGGCAACAAATCTTTACATTTGCTCACTTCAACTCCGCTACTCGATATTTGTCAAATGTTGCACCTTAATGACAAATTTGGTGCAAATTATGCCAGAGCCTTTTTTCCAATACTTTGATGTGCCTTACTGTACTTAAGGAGTGGTTCACCCATATTTTTTTGTCTAGAACGATATACTGAGAAACAATGTTTCTCTCAAATACCTTGTGTTGGCAATAGTGCCTGTGAGAGGCGCTATTGCAGACTGCTGTTTCCCGCGCCAGTGACGTCACGTCAAGTGCCGCACACGTCACATCCGTGCAGCCGGCTGCATTCTTTCAGACTCCCTAAGCTGTGAGCTGTGTTTCACCGCTTGTAACAGCCCGACTGCTCCCTGCTCCCTCCTCCCTTACAGCACAGCCAGTCTTATTCCTTATCCCTCCTCCCTCACAGCACAGCCCGTCTCCTCCCTTCTCCCTCACAGCACAGCCCGTCTGCTCCCTGCTCCCCCCCCTCCCTCACAGCACAGCCCGCCTCCTCCCTTCTCCCTCACAGCACAGCCCGTCTGCTCCCTGCTCCCCCCTCCCTTACAGCACAGCCCGTCTGCTCCCTGCTCCCCCCCTCCCTCACAGCACAGCCCGTCTGCTCCCCCCCTCCCTCACAGCACAGCCCGTCTGCTCCCTGCTCCCCCCCCTCCCTCACAGCACAGCCCGTCTGCTCCCTGCTCCCCCCTCCCTCACAGCACAGCCCGTCTGCTCCCTGCTCCCCCCCTCCCTCACAGCCCGTCTGCTCCCTCCCTCCCTCACAGCCCGTCTGCTCCCTCCCTCCCTCACAGCACAGCCCGTCTGCTCCCTCCCTCCCTCACAGCACAGCCCATCTGCTCCCTGCTCCCCCCTCCCTCACAGCACAGCCCGTCTGCTCCCTGCTCCCCCCCTCCCTCACAGCACAGCCCGTCTGCTCCCTGCTCCCCCCTCCCTCACAGCACAGCCCGTCTGCTCCCTGCTCCCCCCCCTCACAGCACAGTCCGTCTGCTCCCTGCCCTGCCCCCCTCCCTCACAGCACAGCCCGTCTGCTCCCTGCTCCTCCCCTCCCTCACAGCCCGTCTGCTCCCCCCCTCTCACAGCACCGCCCGTCTGCTCCCCCCTCCCTCACAGCAAAACGCTGCAAGCCAGAGAGGCGACGCACTGTGCTGTGAGGGAGGAGGAAGCAGTCGGGCTGTTACAAGCGGTGAAACGCCACTCACAGCTCAGTGAGTCTGGAAGAATGCAGCTGGCTGCACGGATGTGACGTGTGCGGCAGATGACGTGACGTCACCGGAGCGGGGAACAGCGGCCTGCAATAGCGCCTCTCAGGCACTATTGCCAAAACAAGGTATTTGAGAGAAACATTGTTTCTCAATATAATATTGATCTAGACAATAAAAAATATGGGTGAACCACCCATTTATTTAAAGACTGAGCCGAAGACCAATGTTTCAATGTCAAACTAATGTTATAAAGGCATATTTTGTGCATAAAACTTTAAATTTAAACCTAAATTAAATTAACAAACTTGTAGGTTTCAGGCCTTTTTAAAGATGGATAAGACTTGTCTAATATACAACTTCATTTTTTGTTTTAGTGGAACTGCAAGAAACATACTGTATTTCACTCCAAAAACATTAACTATGTCCCCACGTCATGCGTTCATTTTAGAGTAGGCACAAAAAAAAAATATAAAATAAATTAATTTACAGATCTTGGTACTGAGCTTTAACTCCATCCTTTTACAGATAAATGTATGGTGCATTGTTACAGTTTGGGAACCTTGGAAGACAGTAGCAATTAATTACCACTTATGTCTTCACTTTTACCAGCTACATTGTGTTCAGTGAGTGCTCGAATTAAACAGAAGCATGAGCACCGCGTATGCCTCTGTAGGACCTGCCGATCACATGATCACAGGCAGACTGGCTAGCATAGCAGATATGTGAGCGCCTAGAAGATCCAGATTACCTCTGTCAGTGGCAAGGAACATTCCCCTGTAAATGAAGGCTCCAATGGCTGCAGAGGGGGAGAAAAAAAAAAAACAACATAGTGTATGTACGGTATGTGTACATATACTGTATGTTAGGGTGTTCCATTTTTCTGAAGTTAAAGGGAACCTGTGACCTAAATTTTCGCTATGAAGCTAAAAGATTTCCCTTCTGCAGCTCCTGGGCTGCATTCTAGAAAGGTTCATCTTGCTACTGGCCCTCCTTTCACACCTAAACAAACACTTTATAAAATCTTACCTTTTGGTATGCTAATGAGCTTTGCTGGCCACGCAGGTGGCTGTATTTCTTCCGTTATTCCCCCTCCTGCCGCTGTCCCCCTGTGTTGATTTACATCGATGAGGCCGCCGCCCTCCTGTTACGCAAGGCTCCTGAAGTCTCGCACATGCCCAGTGGCACTATCGCGGGACTGAGCGCTGTTCAAATCGCTAGCGCCAGTGATGTAATTGCGCAAGCGCGAGATTATGGGCGGCGCTGTGAATGTCATCACTTGCGTAATCCAAGTACCCGGCGCCATGTTTCTAAAGCCCGCTGTACTTAGTATTTGGCAGGAGAGGGCGGCGCATGCATCCTCGCTTCTTCAGATCCCGTTGTGACCGCGGGAGCGCGCGTGGTCACAAAAGGACTGCAGAACAGCTGATGAGAGGACGCGATTAGCTGCAGGTCCACGCCCGGACATTAGGAGAGAGGTGCACATGTCAATCAAAAAGTCCACGAATTTTCAAACTTTATAAAGTTGGATTTCACTGACTAAACACCCGAACTGCCCACTAATGGTATGTACACAATGTGCCTGATAGTGCCAGTACTGCACTGGCTGCACCTTATACATGAAAATCCTGATGTTTGGTTCCCTTTAAGGGTGGTGAATGACACTGCGGAAAGGGGCACTGCTCTGATAAGTTTAATAATTCAATCAGAGATGAACAACAGAAACAGTTCTTAAGAGCTGTCGAGTATCATAGAAAAGCCGTCACCAACCGAACAAAAAAAAAGGAGTTGCATTTTCACAGCACATTAGTGTAAATCATTTAATACGTATGATACTGCCTATCAATGTTACTGTTTATGGTCACTATTATTCTAAGTTTTCAATTGGTTGAATTTCTAATAAAAAATACTTAACATCGAAAATCTGTTTTTTTGCGTACTTTTATTAAACTGATAAAAGTGTGCAACCTCTAAATATTGCTCGATAGTCTTGAAATTTGGCATATATACTTTTAACATTAGCGAGCCTCCGGGGCGTAAGCAAAGTCTGCAAAAATTTGACATTTTAATTTTTACCATACAAAATGAAACACCCTAATATATAATATATTGGAGAGATAGATAGACACACACTTCACAGAACAGTGATGATAACCCCCGAGAATTAGTTTGATGCATTATAATTATACTAAAAGGTGAATAGTAAAATCTATACATAAATAGCATAACTGTTGTCTTCTATATTTACTATAATAATACAATATGAATCATACACCGACTACACAATTTTAGACGGTACCGTATTTTTCAGATTATAAGACGCACTTTTCCTGTCAAAAATTTTGTAAAATGAGGGGGTGTGTCTTATAGTCCGAATGTTTGTTTACCGAGGATGGTGGAGCGGGGGTCGCAGAAGCAATATTATGGGCGCGTGTCGCTGGACGGCTGCCGGGCACCATCTTTAAAATGTTGTCGGTCGGTATAGACTTTAAATAATGGCACCCCTGAGTCAGCACAAGCGCAGATGGATATCTCGGCTCAAGATCTCAATGGCGCACACACAGTCTCCGACCCACTGATCTCCCAGCAGCTGACTTAAGCAAAATGGCGCCAGGAGGTGGCGCATGTGCAGATGAGATCATGAACTGACAGCTCCATCTGCGCACACCGCCGACTCCGGCGCCATTTCTTTGAAGCCCGCACCCCCGACAGTTTTCCGGAAGTTGGCTGTCTCACTGCGCCCGCAGTGAGCATCTGGGACACCAGCCATGACGCCCCGATAGCATCACCCTACTCCACCACCGCCTCTACCTCCTTTGATCCAGCTACATCGCCGTTGCCGCTCTCGGTAAGATATCACCGGATTGGAGGATGGACACCCACCTTTTTTTCTCCTGTAGATTTGGGGTGAGTCTTATAAACCGAAAAATATGGTATATGTTCTCTGAAACTTTGCAGTCTTCCAGATAAAACCTACTTCTGAAAGGCCAACAAGAAGACTGTCTTTCTTGATTAATTTGAGGCATGTCCACTGCAGGCATCACACTATGTATTAAGGAGAAGAATTTCTTCAGCTCACCTGCTGCCCGGGCTGCTGATCCTTGCGGGGGGCCCAGGAATCCACCGGTGAGTCCCAACCGGGTCAGAAACAATGGAAAAGGAAGGAAAGGATCCGGCAACAACCTCTTCTTAGAATAAAAACATCATAATCTTTATTTCAAAGTATTAAAAATACCATCCGTGAAAACCGAACGAGATGTTAATCCATGGGAGCTTTACCGCGTTTCGGACTTCAGTATAAAAACAAAAAGAGTCCTTAATCATAAGTTATCCCATGTACACCACAGAGCTACTAAAATAGACTGGCTTGTCAAATGGACACAAGGGAGGGGCAGGCCTTACCTAATTACATGCATCTACAGGTGAGTGCTGCACAACATACAAAATCAGTGTCAGCAGTATAATCAAGTGATAAATTGGGTTTACAAAAATACATGTATGTAAATACGTCAATCTGGATATATGCATCCAATGCTGGAAGAGCCAATCTGATAAACAATAATGTTGAAGGATAAAGAAGAAAATAAAAAATATTGTATATATAAAATTAAAACTAAATTATATATAATAGAACACCCAAATATAGGCATATATGCACATAGGAAAAAAAATAAATAAATAAATATATATATGCACATAAAAATATATATGAATTTGGATTAACAATGTACAAAAATCCAAAATGTATCCAAAAATATGTATATAAAGAGTGGCTCATCCAACATAGGGAAGAATCCCCGACAAATGTAAGGATACAATCCAACCATATAAGCGCATACAATATGAAAAAGATCCAAAATTCTAAAGTATGAGCAGCATGTCCAAGAAACGACAATTAAATGGCTATGAGCAGTTTTCAACACTAAATCCACCAAAAAGAAACATATGAGGAATACCCATCAAGGGATCTCCAGACAGCAAGACGTCCAAAAAGGGAGCTGATTCCATGTAAAGATTCATTGTAAATCTCAAATTGAGAGAATTTCCATTAAAATAAGTATTGAGAGCCTCCATGGCCTGCTGGGGGGAATCATAACTATCTGCTTTACATATCAAGATCTGGTTACCAAGAAATTAAATCTAAAAATGGGTGGTTACTCACATAGATCTATTGTTCCTCCCAGTAGGCCATGTAAATATTGGCTAAGGCACATGAAAAATTGCCCCCATAGGGCATCCAGCTGTCTAGAGAAAAAAAAGACGCTGTTAAATTGAAAAAAGTTATGGGTCAACAAAAAACCAGCGGTCATAAGAATAAATTCTTTGGAAATATCGTCCAAAGGACTATATCTCTCCAAATGGAAATATAGGGCCTGAAGGGCTTCCCTGTGCGGTATGCTAGGATATAATGATATTACATCGCTCGTTATCCAGAAAGAATTGTTAGTCCACGGTATCTGCTCTAAACATTGTAATAGACTTTTGGTATCTCTGATGTAACCTGTAGTTCGTTTCATGAGAGGCTGGATATGATGATCCAGCCAATCACTCAGGTTACCAGTCAGGGATCCGGTACTGGCTGCTGTGTATCTGAGTGATACTTCCACCTATAGGCGGCTGCCTTGTGACCCTACGTCTGATTTTTCCTCCAAGCTACATACCCTTTTATCACGGGGCCTTGAATGGGGGGTGTTCTTAGTAAAAAAAAAACCTATGAATATCTTTTTGTGGACTCTCCGGTATGTCCCATTTTCCAGGGCCTCCCGAAAGTTCATAAAGGCATCTTCCCCCCCCCCCGCTGAGACCCATAGTAGCCAGTACCAGATTCCTGACTGGTAACCTGAGTGATTGGCTGGATCATCATATCCAGCCTCTCATGAAACAAACTACAGGTTACATCAGAGATACCAAAAGTCTATTACAATGTTTAGAGCAGATACCGTGGACTAACAATTCTTTCTGGATAACGAGCGATGTAATATCATTATATCCTAGCATACCGCACAGGGAAGCCCTTCAGGCCCTATATTTCCATTTGAAGAGATATAGTCCTTTTGGACGATATTTCCAAAGAATTTATTCTTATGACCGCTGTTTTTTTGTTGACCCATAACTTTTTTCAATTTAACAGCGTCTTTTTTCTCCAGACAGCAAGATGCCCTATGGGGGCAAGTTTTTCATGTGCCTAAGGCTAAGTTCACATTTCCGTTGTTTTGTATCAGTCACATGCGTCGCTTGACGCATGTGACTGATGCGCTGTTCAACGCTGTACAACGGATGACAAAGAACAGAATTCTTTGTCGGATTCCGTTGTGTGCGGGGGCGGAGTTCGGGGGGGAGGGGAGCCGAGCGGGGCCGTGGCACTGAGGACGTCAGTGCCTCAGGGACTGCAGGACAGGTGAGAGAGAGAGAGAGAGAGAAGAGAGAGAGAGAGAGAGAGAGAGAGAGAGAGAGAGAGAGAGAGAGAGAGAGAGAGAGAGAGAGAGAGAGAGAGAGAGAGAGAGAGAGAGAGAGAGAGAATGTGCATGTATGTATGTATGTATGTATGTATGTATGTATGTATGTATGTATGTATGTATGTATGTGCACATGCAAAGTGCGGGAGGGGGCGGAGCCGAGCGGGGGGGCGGGGCCAGGCGCTGAGGATGTCAGTGGAAGTGCTGCGGTCTGCATGGCTGGGGACAGGTGAGTGTATGTGTGAGTGTGTGTGTATGTGCATGTATGTATGTATGTATATGTGTGTGTGCACATGCAAAGTGCGGGAGGGGGCGGAGCCGAGCGGGGGG
The DNA here is from genome assembly GCF_048569485.1 of Anomaloglossus baeobatrachus. Classification (NCBI taxonomy): domain Eukaryota; kingdom Metazoa; phylum Chordata; class Amphibia; order Anura; family Aromobatidae; genus Anomaloglossus; species Anomaloglossus baeobatrachus. Next base: position 72,391,297 of record NC_134354.1, read on the forward strand.
CGGGGCCAGACGAGGGTGTCAGTGGCAGTGCTTGTCTGCATGGCTGGGGACAGGTGTGTGTGTGTGTGTGTGTGTGTGTGTGTGTGTGTGTGTGTGTACATACATGTGCGGAGTGCGGGAGGGGGCGGGGCCGAGCGGGGAAGTGTCGGCCTCCCTGCACACGTAACCAGCCTAAATATCGGGTAACAGCAAAGCACCCGATGTTTACCTTGGTTACCCGATATTTACCTTGGTTACGGGCCTACACCGCTTAGCGCTGGCTCCTTGCACCGTAACCAGGGTAAATATCGGGTAACCAACCAAAGCTGGTGACGTGTGCAGGGAGCCAGAGAGCATGCGCAGCGAAATCCGACGGATCTCGCTGCTCAAAAAACGTTACATGCTGCGTTCCCCCCCGCCCGGCGGTCAGTCGTTCCACGACTGATCAGTCGGTCGGAGGGTGCAACGCAGCATCATCAGTCACAATCCGCTGCTCATACAAGTCTATGGGAGCAACGGAATCCGCTAAACGGATTCCGTTGTTTACAAGAGCAGCGGATTGTGACTGATAGATTTTAGCGGAAATGTGAACTTAGCCTTAGCCAATATTTACATGGCCTACTGGGAGGAACAATATATCTATGTGAGTAACAACCCATTTTTAGATTTAATTTCTTGGTACGCTAGATATATAGATGACCAGATCTTGATATGTAAAGCAGATGGTTATGATTCCCCCCAGCAGGCCATGGAGGCTCTCAATACTTATTTTAATGGAAATTCTCTCAATTTGAGATTTACAATGAATCTTTACATGGAATCAGCTCCCTTTTTGGACGTCTTGCTGTCTGGAGATCCCTTGACGGGTACCATTCATTCTGCTTTATACAGGAAGCCCATTTGTGGAAACACCTCCCTCCATGCTAGTAGCTGCCATATGCCCCACACTCTATACAACTTACCTGTGGGTGAATTCCTGCGAGCAAAACGGTCAGGTTCATCAGAGGTGTCTTAGGCCCGTTTCACACGTCAGTGAAAAACACAGACGTTTTTCACTGGCGTGTAAAACACGCACATGTCCCTGCGTGTGCCGAAAATCACGGCACACGTGGGTTGTCTAAGTGCAATCCGGGCTCCGTTCTCCGTGGCCCGTGATTGCACTTAGAGATTCACTCACCTGCACCCGCTCCCGCTGTCCTTGGTGCTGAATCCTCCCGCGACGCAGCGTCCGGCCGGCGGTGATCCCTGCAGGAGCTGCTTCCGGGTCGGCTGTGTCGCGCATAATGAATATGCGCGACAGTAATCAGCCGGCACAGAAGGAGCAGGGAGAACGGGCTGCAGAGGACATCGCTGGACGCCGGGTGAGTTAAAATGTTTATTATTTTAAAAGCACGTTTTTTTCTGGCACGTGTTTCACGGACCACACCACTGCGTGGTCCGTGAAACATCAGTGATGCCAGAAAAAAATGGACATGTCTCCGTGCAGCAATCACGCACACGCAGGTAAGCTGCACGGAGACACATGCAGTGGCAAATCACTGACGTGTGAGCAGACCCATTCATTATATTGGGTCTGCGTATGTCAGTGATTCTGGTACGTTTAAAAAAAAAAGCACAAACGTACCAGAATCACTGACGTGTGAAAGGGGCCTTATAGTGATGAAGCTGCCCGCATTAGACAGACTTAGCAAAAGGGGATATTTGGATCGTGTTTTGAATAGGGCTACTTCTATTGCTGCCAATAGGTCCAGATCTGATTTATTAAAGGATCGCTCTGCCACGACTACTGTTAAAAATAGGGTCACTTTTTCTACTCCTTTTAGTACTGACTTTTTTCAGATTAAGCGGATCATTCAGCGGTTTATTCCCCTGTTATGCCAGGATGCTGTCTTAAAAACAGTTCTTCATCCGGGAATAAATATAGTAGCTAGAAAGGCTTGTACTATTGGTAATCTAGTGGCTCCCAGCATGTATTCTTCTGAAAAACCTAAAAAATCCAATAGAACTTGGCTCAGTGTCACCGGCTCTTACAAGTGTGGGTCCAGTCGTTGTGGCCTTTGTCGATTTATGCGCAACAATAAATTCTTTTTGAGCAGTAATGGGGAGAATATTGACATCCATTCTTTCATTAATTGTGCTTCCACGCATGTGGTTTATATAGCCACATGCACATTATGCGGTAAAAATTACGTAGGCTGCACATCAAGAACACTCAGGACCAGAATTTCAGAGCATGTTCGGATACCGCCAGCGGCCCAGGATAAGACCTCTTTGAGGTATGTGGCATTAGTTAAGAAACTAAGAAACGTTCTTTATCTGGTTTAACCAGGCATTACCGTATTTTTCGGACCATAAGACGCACTTTTTTTCCCCCAAATGTTGGGGGAAAGTGGGGGGGTGCGTCTTATGGTCTGAATGTGGCTGCGGGGAATGTGGGTGCTGCGGTGGAGCGGATCATCAGGGGCACGAGCAGGCTGTAGCAGCCTGCCGTGACCACGTGGACCCGCTCATTTAATATGCACGCCCATCCCCCGCCCATCATCCCTCAGCGCTGAAGCCGGCGCTGACAGGTGGGCGGGAGATAAACAGCCGGCTCGCATGATCACCCCTGGCAACTACGGCCTGGAGTGATCATGTGCGGCTGTATTCACTGATCCCCGTGCATCATCATCAGCGCGGGGAGCAGTGAATCAGAGTACAGTACTCACCGTTCCCCTGCAGCATCGCTCGTCCTCCCGTCTGTGTCAGCGGCAGCGCCGCTGATTGGAGCCGTCCCCATTACCCTGCTGGATCGCGATCATCTCCTGTGTTTGTGCCGGCGGCTGAGTGGAGACTAGCGGCGCGCACAGCGATGACGTCATCGCTGTGCGCACGTGTCCACACGCAGCCGCCGGGACACTGGCACAGACACAGGAGATGATCGCGATCCAGCAGGGTAATGGGTCGGCTCCAATCAGCGCTGCCGCTGACACAGACGGGAGGACGAGCGATGCTGCATGGAGTGAGGTAAAAGTGAGGTGAGTATGAACATTTTTTTTATGTGCCACAGGATACGGCCATACACCAGGATGGGGGCATATTATGAGCCAGATGGGGGCATATTATGAGCCAGATGGGGGCATATTATGAGCCGGATGGGGGCATATTATGAGCCGGATGGGGGCATATTATGAGCCAGATGGGGGCATATTATGAGCCAGATGGGGGCATATTATGAGCCAGATGGGGGCATATTATGAGCCAGATGGGGGCATATTATGAGCCAGATGGGGGCATATTATGAGCCAGATGGGGGAATATTATGAGCCAGATGGGGGAATATTATGAGCCAGATGGGGGCATATTATGAGCCAGATGGGGGCATATTATGAGCCGGATGGGGGGCATATTATGAGCCAGATGGGGGCATATTATGAGCCGGATGGGGGCATATTATGAGCCAGATGGGGACATATTATGAGCCGGATGGGGGCATATTATGAGCCGCATGGGGGCATATTATGAGCCGGATGGGGGCATATTATGAGCCGGATGGGGGCATATTATGAGCCGGATGGGGGCATATTATGAGCCGGATGGGGGCATATTATGAGCCGGATGGGGGCATATTATGAGCAGGATGGGGGCATATTATGAGCAGGATGGGGACATATTATGAGCCAGATGGGGGCATATTATGAACCAGATGGGGGCATATTATGAACCAGATGGGGGCATATTATGAGCCAGATGGGGCCATATGCCATGATGGGTTATATAACAGGATGCGGCCACATGCCAGTATATAGCAGGATGCGGCCATATGGCAGGATTACTGTATATAGCAGGATGAGGGACATATACTGTATATACCAGGCAGGGAGGATCATTACCAGGATGCGGCACCTTAGTAGAGAATTTGAGGACATTACCCCCATAAAAGTGTCAGCAGCAGATCCTCGCCCCATGACAGTGTGTCATGACCACATTTTTTGCTTAAAATTTTATTTTCCTATTTTCCTCCTCTAAAACCAGGGTGCGTCTTATAGTCCGGTGCGTCTTATACTCCGAAAAATACGGTATATTGAATGCCACTCAGCGGACTTTTCATCTCTGATAATCACAGGTGTAGAGTCTGTCCCCAGACCCCCCGCGGGGGGGACTGGTTCCAGGCTCTCTTATTATCGGAGGCTAAATGGATCCTGAAATTAGATTCAAGATATCCTGGCGGTTTTAACTATCGCTCTGATTTACGTTATATTTTTTAGAGAAAAATCTGGGTAACCTTAAAACCTTTTATGCGCAATTGCCAGTGATATTCATGGTAAGGTTTGATTCCTCATATGTTTCTTTTTGGTGGATTTAGTGTTGAAAACTGCTCACAGCTATTTAATTGTCGTTTCTTGGACATGCTGCTCATACTTTAGAATTTTGGATCTTTTTCATATTGTATGCGCTTATATGGTTGGATTGTATCCTTACATTTGTCGGGGATTCTTCCCTATGTTGGATGAGCCACTCTTTATATACGTATTTTTGGATAAATTTTGGATTTTTGTACATTGTTAATCCAAATTCATATATATTTTTATGTGCATATATATAATTTTTTTTTTTCTTTTTCCTATGTGCATATATGCCTATATTTGGGTGTTCTATTATATATATCATTTAGTTTTAATTTTATATATACAATATTTTTTATTTTTTTCTTTATCCTTCAACAGATTGGCTCTTCCAGCATTGGATGCATATATCCAGATTGACGTATTTACATACATGTATTTTTGTAAACCCAGTTTATCACTTGATTATACTGCTGGTTGTAATTTTGAATGTTGTGCAGCACTCACCTGTAGATGCATGTAATTAGGTAAGGCCTGCTCCTCCCTTGTGTCCATTTGACAAGCTAGTCTATTTTAGTAGCTCTGTGGTATACATGGGATACTTATGATTAAGGACTCTTTTTGTATTTATACTGAAGTTCGAAACGCGTAAAGCTCCCATGGATTAACATCTCTTTCGGTTTTCACGGATGGCATTTTTAATACTTTGAAATAAAGATTATGATGTTTTTATTCTAAGAAGAGGTTGTGCCGGATCCTTTCCTTCCTTTTCAATTATCACACTATGTATATACTTTTAAAAGACCTGGAAGGTATAACATAACTTGGATGCAATCACACAGCCAGTGTCTGATTCATGCTGGCTGTGGTTTGGGTAACAAACCTTATGACAAGGTCTCTTTGAATGGATTTCAGCCGTTTCAGCTTGGTCATTAAGGGGCTTAGGCTGCTTTCACACTACGTCTTTTTAACATGCGTCCTGAACGTTTTTTTAACGCAGAAACGGATCCAGTGCAAATGCGTTTTCATTTCAATGCATTTGCAATGGACTCACGTTAACATGCGTTCACCTGCGTTTGCGTGCGTTATAGTGAGGATCAGGCGACTTGCAGTTTTTTAACATCTTTCAAAAACGCTACTTGTAGCGTTTTTGAGCTGCATCCAACTTCTGCAAATTGCTGGATCCTGACTAAACAGCACGCAAACGCATGTGAACGCTGGCGTGCTGATAGGCAGGATCCTGCTTGCTCTACTGAGCATGCCCAGAAGCCAGCCTCCGTGATCAGTCTCTCTCTCTCCTCCCTCTCTCTCTCTGTCTCTCCCCCTCTCTCTCCTCCCTCTCTCTCTGTCTCTCCCCCTCCCTGTCCCCCACCTGAGAGCTGCGGACACTCGTAACCAAGGTAAACATCGGGTAACCACTTCTCTTAGTTACCCGATGTTTACGTTGGTAACGTGTGCAGGGAGCCCGGCTCCTAGCAGCTGCAGACGCTTGTAACCAAAGTAAATATCGGGTATCCAAGCAAGTATACCCGATGTTTACCTTGGTTACGAGCCTCGCAGCTGTCAGATGCCGGCTCCCAGTCTGGCACGTTTAGTTCCCCTCACTCCCGATCACATGACTCCAATGCCCGCCCCTAAACATCCAGTGACAGGATCCTGCAAAGTAACACATGCGTTTGCATGCGTTTTTTGCTGTAAAAGCAGGATCCGCTTTTGCAGCAAAAAAACGTTCAGGACGCATGTTAAAAAGACGTAGTGTGAAAGCAGCCTTACACTTCTGTACCTGATAGCTTTTTTTCTTCAAAGTGACAACATTACATCTATAATTCAAAACTAGAGGCGTGAGGCCCCTGCTCACACAGCTAAAATGTATAAAGAAATAGGGGGTGGTACTAAAGGGTATGCAGGTGAAATATGTATTAACTGGTCACTAAACTGTATCTAATGTATAAACTGCTATTGAGTACATCGAGATTTTGGGAAACTGATGAAAAGGATCAAATTCTGACAACAAACGTAAGAAGGAAGAAGCTAAAAAGTTAGATTAGCGAGATGATGGGATTGCTTAAAAAAGGTGAATTTTACAGCATCCGAGTACTGTGTACAAAAGGAATTTACCTGATTGTCTCTGGTAACACATTCCATAGAACTGATGCAGCACGAAAATGCTTTTTATACTAGAGTCAGAAAAATGTATGTTGTATTCTGTAGTGGATGGGCAACCAGTGCAATTACTGGCACAGGGTGGGGTCAATAGTGTAGCAGCTGGACAGAGATCAGCCAGACAGCTGCATTTTGGAAAGACTGGAGAGGGGAGAGTTTTGAGAGAGGAAGACCGATCAGTATTACCAAGAAAATGAAGAGTTACAGCACGTTTTTACAGCTTAAAACAATGAACTTCAAGAACTGATTGGGAAGAGAACATATTGGGCATTACTTGAACAAACATGTGCAATTGTCATAAAATAGTCCATATTATTCATTTCACGTCTCAGTGGTTAGAACACTTAATGACAGATACATGTATGTGTGGGAGTAATATAAATGTATGTACATACAAACGCAACAATGCCAGAGCGCTCATTTTAATCTTTTTCTCCAACATTTCATAAAATGCGCTAAACAATCTCCTTTTCTTAAAGGCATCTACTCCCTATAAATGCTGTCCGTTAAGGAGACCGCTGGAGAAATCACGGAGATTTCCCAACCCTGACAACAATTTGCAAAGAACAGCACTTTGCCGCCTTCAATCGTCAAGACAATACGTAATTGACATTTAATGGACGAGGCGACGTCTGCTTTCGCGACTAGGCTGATTATTGGACGCTTTCACAGTGCACAACTTTATCGCCTTGCATCTTATTGGTGTTGAGGTTTTCTGTCTAGTATTGAACAAAGGTGTCAACCCAAAATCTGTTTTATTAAAAGGAGAGTCACTCCCACATACCGCCCCCTTGGTGACATCAGATGGGGCTTGTCATGGGATTTGGCTCTAATCTCTAGAAAATTATGGCATCCCCAATTTTCTGAATACAGTCACCCATCCAGAGGTCCCATTTGGAGCGAATACATCGATAGCACAATTATTGAAAATAGGAGCTGAAGGGTTAAAATCTAGGCTGACTACAGACAAAAATGTGAAGAGGATGAGCCAGGTAAGTATATTTCAAGTAGTTTTTAGTGTGTTTCGACATATAAACTACTTCTTCAGTAAAATAAACTACTACAAATGTAATTTCTGTCCTGAAGAAGTTTATACTTCGAAACGCATAGACCCAATATAAGCTACTTGGAATATACTTACCTGGCTTGACTTCTTCACATCTTGTCCATTGGCAGCCTGGATTTTAGCCCTTCATCTCTTGCTTTCTATTTCAAATCAATGGGCAGCAGCAGCAGCAACAGCAACACCTTTGACGGATTCCTGTGGTTGTGGGTACATAACCCCCAACAGATGAGCATTCTGGAATTCAGCATCACCGATTTTCTTTCAGATAAGACCCTATAGCGATGGTCTTTCATGTAGTGTCTTTGATTGCACAATTATGCAATAACATGTATGTTATTTCACTTGGGATCACGATGCCAAAAATGTGTCTCCCATAACTAAGATCTACGCTTTTCACAACAACAAAAAAAAAACACGATGCCTGTCAGGCTACCATCAGTCTTTTGAATACAATGAAAGCTCTGGTATATACAGACCCCAGACCTTGTGTCTGTTTTCAAGTAGATGTACCAGTTCAATAACCTATTCACATCAGGAGGTCCTAACTGAAAAGTGGCCAGATGGTAGAGTGCAATCTAGTTTAGTTTCCAATTTATGATGAAGCCATGTTCCATTTCTCAATACATTGTGAAACTCCCTTTTTATTATCTCCAATCATAATGATTACTTTGAACTTGGCTTCTTCATCTCCTTCACAAATTGACAATTCGCCTTGCCTTTCTAGTCCATTCTTGTGTCTAAGGGCTGCTTCTCACTTGCGAGTTTCTCGCAGTAGAGCAATGCGAGAAAATCTCGCATTGGAATCGGACACATGTTAGTGAATGATTCTCATCTGCGATTTTTTTCTCAGTCCAAATCGGACTGAGAAAAAAATCGCAGCATGCTGCTTTTTTGCGAGTTTCTACTGCGAGTCTCTCCAATGCAAGTCTATGGGAGCGTGTAAAAAAATCGGATGTCACGGGACGGCACTCACACCATCCTAGTGACATCCGATTTTCTAAATACATTTCTCGCATGTTTTCTAAAACACTGGAAACGAGTGATGTCTCCCAATGTCTGGCAATCACTATTCTCTGTCAGTCGGTCTTTCCCTCTCGGTGTCTATTCTCTCTCTGTCGGTCCGTCACTATCTCTGTCCCTCTCTCACAGTCTGTCGGTCATTTTCCCCTCCTCTCTCATACTCACCGCTCCCCGATCTCCGGCGCGGCGCTGCACGGCATTCACACTGCTGTGGCGGCTTTTACTATTTTGAAAAAGCCGGCCGCCCATTAAACAATCTCGTATTCCCTGCTTTCCCCGCCCACAGGCGCCTATGATTGGTTGCAGTGAGACACGCCCCCACGCTGAGTGACAGGTGTCTCACTGCAACCAATCACAGCAGCCGGTGGGCGTGTCTATACTGTGCAGTGAAATAAATAAATAATTAAAAAAAAATGGCGTGCGGTCCCCCCCAATTTTAATACCAGCCAGATAAAGCCATACGGCTGAAGGCTGGTATTCTCAGGATGGGGAGCTCCACATTATGGGGAGCCCCCCAGCCTAACAATATCAGCCAGCAGCCGCCCAGAATTGCCGCATACATTATATGCGACAGTTCTGGGACTGTACCCGGCTCTTCCCGATTTACCCTGGTGCGTTGGCAAATCGGGGTAATAAGGAGTTAATGGCAGCCCATAGCTGCCACTAAATCCTAGATTAATCATGTCAGGCGTCTATGAGACACCCTCCATGATTAATCTGTAAATTACAGTAAATAAAACACACACACCCGAAAAAATCATTAGAAATAAAAAACACAAACAAATTCCCTCATTACCAATTTATTAACCCCGACAAACCCTCCATGTCCGGCGTAATCCACGGACCTCCAGCGTCGCTTCCAGCATGAAGGTGACAAGAGCTGCAGCAGACACCGCCGCTCCGGTCACCTCCACGCAGAAACTGAGGTGAGTATCGCGATCAGCTGAGCTGTCACTGAGGTTAATCGTGGCCACCGCTGGATCCAGTGGCGGCCACCGGGTAACCTCAGTGACACCTCAGCAGATAGCGATACTCACCTCAGTTGCTGCGTGGAGGTGACCGGAGCGGCGGTGTCTGCTGCAGCTCCTGTCACCTTCATGCTGGAAGCGACGCTGGAGGTCCGTGGATTACGCCGGACATGGAGGGTTTGTCGGGGTTAATAAATTGGTAATGAGGGAATTTGTTTGTGTTTTTTATTTCTAATAAATGTTTTTTTCATGTGTGTGTGTTTATTTACTGTAATTTACAGATTAATCATGGAAGGTGTCTCATAGACGCCTGACATGATTAATCTAGGATTTAGTGGCAGCTATGGGCTGCCATTAACTCCTTATTACCCCGATTTGCCAACGCACCAGGGTAAATCGGGAAGAGCCGGGTACAGTCCCAGAACTGTCGCATATAATGTATGCGGCAATTCTGGGCGGCTGCTGGCTGATATTGTTAGGCTGGGGGGCTCCCCATAACGTGGAGCTCCCCATCCTGAGAATACCAGCCTTCAGCCGTATGGCTTTATCTGGCCGGTATTAAAATTGGGGGGGACCGCACGCCATTTTTTTAATTTATTTATTTCACTGCACAGTATAGACACGCCCACCGGCTGCTGTGATTGGTTGCAGTGAGACACCTGTCACTCAGCGTGGGGGCGTGTCTCACTGCAACCAATCATAGGCGCCTGTGGGCGGGGAAAGCAGGGAATACGAAATTGTTTAATGAGCGGCCGGCTTTTTCAAAATAGTAAAAGCCGCCGGAGCAGTGTGAATGCCGTGCAGCGCCGGGGATCGGTATGAGAGAGGGCTTCTAACTTCAGTCACTCAGGAGATTAGCGGTCACCGGTGAGTCCTTCACTGGTGACCGCTAATCAGGACGCGACACAGACAGAGCCGCAGCATGGCAATGAAGTCGGGTGAAGTTCACCCGAGTTCATTCTGATTGTGCGGCTCTGTCTGTGTCTGCTGTCATCTGCCATTAAGCTCTGCTGCATGGCTGTCTGTGTCTGCTGTCATCTGCCATGTAGCAGCGCTGAATGGCAGATGACATAGTAAAAAATATGCATTACACACGCATTACACACGCTAGTAAAATCATTAATTTATTCAGAAAAAGCATCTCACTTGCGTTGCACTCGCACCTAACGTGAACTAAAATCAGCCGAGTTTTTTTCAGCCCAGTCGGACCGATTTTACTCGCATAGATGTGTTTCCACCCTCAGGCTTAAGACACACGGCATGAAAATATCGGAGCAAGTGGAATGCAATAAAACATTGCATTCCACTCAGACCAATATTAGCCTATGAGAAACAGGAGGACAAGAGTAAAGTGCAAAAATTAACAAAATTTTATTGAATACACAACAAGACATACGGTATATATCATTAAAATGGTGCACTACCAGTATATCCTGGGGATGCCAACATAGAATAGACCAGTGTTAATAGCCAAAAAAGGTCAGAGAGACAAACTAGTCACAGTCTATATGTATGTGGCTACAACTAGCCTAAACAGGTCACAATAATTGGGAACATACCCAGTAACAAGGGAACTGTTAAATGGAAAGTGTAGGTCAAATCAAACCATGGTTGCCCACCATGTAAGGGTGGGGAATCATGGTGATGCCGCTGGCTATGCTGCAAGTAACCATGATAATGCAGCAGGGAATAAACATGCAATAACAATCCATTGGATGGAGACCTTTTGAAACCTGAGGATGCCTTCCCACACTCCTTAGGAACCGTTTGTGTCCACGGCTGGCCGTCCTGCATTGGCTCAGTTTGCACTCTAGCACTTTAGGTAAGGGAATACTTCTTAATTGCACACTTGTGCTATATTGTTATTGCATGTTTATTCCCTGCTGCATTATCATGGTTACTTGCAGCATAGCCAGCGGCATCACCATGATTCCCCACCCTTACATGGTGGGCAACCATGGTTTGATTTGACCTACACTTTCCATTTAACAGTTCCCTTGTTACTGGGTATGTTCCCAATTATTGTGACCTGTTTAGGCTAGTTGTAGCCACATACATATAGACTGTGACTAGTTTGTCTCTCTGACCTTTTTTGGCTATTAACACTGGTCTATTCTATGTTGGCATCCCCAGGATATACTGGTAGTGCACCATTTTAATGATATATATGTCTTGTTGTGTATTCAATAAAATTTTGTTAATTTTTGCACTTTACTCTTGTCCTCCTGTTTCTCATTCCTGTTATGAGTAGTGCTCGCACCTTCCCTGCCTAATTGAGGGAGGCTTGGTGCTCATTTTCTTATGGCTCTTGATGTGAGTTATGTTATGTCAATATTAGCCTATGTGCTAGCACCCATGAGCGATTATTTTCTCAGCCCAAATCGAACCGAGAAAACAGTCGCAGCATGCTGCAATTGTAATGCGATCCTTGTTTCTCTCACACCCATTCAAGTCTGTGGGGCGAGAAAAACATCGCACTGCGAGTGCAGAGCGAGAACGGCAATAGCCGGCAACAGAGGAGAGAGGGAGATAAATCCCTCCCTCCCCAGTGCCGGCCCGTCCCTCGTAGCTGTGGTCCGATCGCATGATCGGACCTCAGTCGCAGGGACACTCACATGACACTCGGCTCCTGCTGTGCTGCGAGCGTGAGCAGAGTGTCATGCGAGGATCGCTGTAGCCCCCTGTGTGGGCCCCATCCTAAGAAGAGACCTATTCACATAAAAATAAAAAAACTGATTTAAAAAAAAAAAAAAAAAATCAAATGCTTTCCAGGATTATAAAGATTGTCAAGGTCAAGATAGATCAGATCTACCCTAAAAGTTTAGGTTTGTACATATTTCTATAAAAATTGTTTCTACATTTAGTAATAAGTTATACCCACTCGTGGTCCTACAAACTAAAATGTTTTCAGAGATCAGTTGTGAGTTGGGTACGAAAAATAGATCTTTGTGAATTACCTTGGACGTTTAATATTGTTTTAGAAAATATTTGGATAGATTTGCAAGTAAAAGTCAAAAGTCTCTTTGTAATCGATACTTTTGCAATGATTGCAAATAAAATGTCATCTAATTTTGTGACTTGGGGCTTAGAGATGTGACCAGTACTACTTTCTAGGTGTATCTAAGGGTATGTGCCCACAATCACGACCCTCTGTGTCTTGGAGACCGCAGCTGCTCATGCCCACGATCAGGGTTCAGGGGGCTGCGGTCTCTCGCTTGTGTTCTCCCTATGGAGGACGCTTGCGACTCCGCAGCAAAGATTTTACATGCTTGCAGCTCGGAAATCCGCACTACAGGTCAGTTTTCGGTGCAGGCCGTATATATACACCCAGTAGGCTTGGGATTTCTATAAATCCCACCCACTTTGCTTGAAACGTACCAAACCGCGTATTGGACGCGGCGAAAACACGCGGCATCCAAAGCGCTGCAAACACTGATCGTGGGCACATACTCAAATTCTCTAACCATGTTGAGTACATATTGTATGTGTAGCAACGGTGTAAAACAGTGTAGGAAAGAACAAGTAAATGAACTCTTAAAAAAAGGGCGAGACAATCCTCTCTCATTCCCCATGTTTCCCCACTGTTAAAAGAAAGAAAGCTTATACTCTCCTCCTGTGCCGACACCTTTCCAGCGAGGCCGGCACCTGGTTTCCTGTGACGTTGTTACGTGAAGAAAGTCCCGTGCCCAATCAGAGCCTGCTTCACTCTCCCGCCAATGGATGTATAAGTAATCAAGAGGAAATGAGAGCTGTTGCTGGCGCTCACATCCCCCTGATTACTCACACGTCTGAAGGCGGGAGAGGGAAGCCAGGCCTGATTGGGTGCGGGACTCATGTCAAGTAAAAACTTCACAGGAGAGCAGGTGATGACATCGCTGGAATGGCGCCAGCACAGGAGGAGAGTATAAGCTTTTTCAATTTAACAGTGGAGCGGGAAGGGGGGACACGGCATGGGAAATGAGAAGGGTTTGTCCAAGTTATGGGCAACACCTTTAAAATTTAAAATATAGTAGAACCTTGGTTTATGAGAACAATCGGTTCTGGGAGTGTGCTTGTGAACCAATTTACTCGTCTAGCAAAGCAAGATTTCCCATAGGAAATCATTGGAATGCAGACAATTATTTCTGCTAACCAGTACAGAACATTGCCTGTACTGTAATTAATTGCCTGTGCAATATTCTTACCCCATATTTTGCCCATATTTGGGGGAGAATAGATTTGGGGTGGTTTTTGTGTATTGTACTAGAATAAAGGTTGTCATAGTTATACATCATTTTTTCCTCTATAGTACCTCCCGTACACAAACAATTCTATTGTAACCTAACGTGCAGTTTAAAGGGAACCTGTCAGCAGAAATTTCGACTAAAACCTAACAGATTCCCCCTCTGCAGCTCCTGGGCTGCATTCTAGAAAGGTCCCTGTTACTATTGTGCCCCCTTTCTGACCAAAAAAAAAGAGTTTATGTAGAGGTACCTTTTTGGCTTCGGATTCTCTAAATGTGTCACGGGGGCGGGCTGCCTGATGGCCGTTATTCTGCCCCCTGGTCCTGTATGCCGCCCCCATCGCCGATTTCCATACTTCTGGACGCCGCCCACTGCTCCAGCCATCCACGCGCATGCCCAGTGCCAGTCTCACGGGACTGAGCAGTGTGACCGCTGGTGACGTGTGCGCAGACAAGTGATTATGGGCGGGACTGTGACTGTTATCAGCAAGTACCCGCCCATAATCTCGTGAGCGCGCAAACCTCTCCAGCGGTCACACTGAGCTCAGTGTAGATGCTAGACTGTATGGGCTGCTTCCAGGGATGACGTCCTTTTGTCACGTGATAGTATTTTGAACACGCCCCTATCACGTGACAAAGGGACGTCATCCCTGGAAGCAGCCCATACAGTCTAGCATCTACACTGAGCTCAGTGTGACCGCTGGAGAGGTTTGCGCGCTCATGAGATTATGGGCGGGTACTTGCTGATAACAGTCACAGTCCCGCCCATAATCACTTGTCTGCGCATACGTCACCAGCGGTCACACTGCTCAGTCCCGTGAGACTGGCACTGGGCATGCGCGTGGATGGCTGTGCTCAGTCCCGTGAGACTGGCACTGGGCATGCGCGTGGATGGCTGGAGCAGTGGGCGGCGTCCAGAAGTATGGAAATCGGCGATGGGGGCGGCATACAGGACCAGGGGGCAGAATAACGGCCATCAGGCAGCCCGCCCCCGTGACACATTTAGAGAATCCGAAGCCAAAAAGGTACCTCGATATAAACTCTTTTTTTTGGTCAGAAAGGGGGCACAATAGTAACAGGGACCTTTCTAGAATGCAGCCCAGGAGCTGCAGAGGGGGAATCTGTTAGGTTTTAGTCGAAATTTCTGCTGACAGGTTCCCTTTAATTTGTTTTATATTTTTTTTATTGTACTGTACAGTATTGTGTTCGTGTACTGTAATAATTTTATATGAATACATTATTTTGTATTACTGTAATACTTTTGTATAAATACAGGAAATATTTTTGGGCTGTGGAACGAATTGTCTGCGTTTCAATGATTTCTTATGGGAAAATTTGCTTTGATATAAGAGTAACTTAAGAGCACACTCTCGGAATGAATTATGCTCGTAATCCAAGATTTCACGGTATACAGTTATAGCGCCACTCCTGTGTACAGGTTGTGAGTGGTACTGCAGAAGAGTTCCATTTACTATAATGATGCCATGTTGTAGTACCAGTCAATACATGAACAAAAGTGGCGCTGTTTTTTTGTAGGTGAGCAACCATATTTTTCTAATCCTGGACAACAAAAAAAAAAAAGCAAACGTTTCATTTGCATAACACCCTGAAAAGGCTGTCAAATTCACTGCCAACGTTAGTGAATACATAAGCATAAAAGAGGATATTTTTCTATTATAGAGACTGAATCTGAAAATATTCCACTGTTGAAAAGCTTATTTTTCATTTCTGCAGTATTTTCTCATGACCCATGATTTAGTCTAGATGTATTTTTTATTTTTTTATTTTTTACTATTTTCAATAAATGCATTAAACACACGCAAATCCTAATGGGGGTCAAAACAGAAAATGAAAAAGTACCGTATAATACAAAATGGTTTAGGATGAATAAGCAGAGGAACATAAAATATCTCCGGCAGCGTATTCTTGTCTGGAATAATAGTTATTGAATTGTGTGTCCGACACGGAGGAATTACAAACAGTTTCTATCACATATACTGTAAAACAGATCTTAATTTGAGTGGGGAAAAAAAGAGGAATATTAAGTGAGAAAAATCAGACGACGAGAGCTGTTAGCCCGTGCTTCATATTACACAGGAGAAAATAAACTGAAAGGTCAGCCGAACAGTTACAGCGCTGCCCTTTTCCAAGATAATCAGCAGAGCATGTAGCACAGACGCGGATGGGAACGTGACTGGAAAGAAAGTTAATAAAGCGCCAGACTACCGGGAGCGGTGAGGCAGGAGCTCGGGGCCCACCGGCTTAAGGCACGGAAGTCCCATCTACACAAAATGTATAAATAAAACAATTTGATTTCAAAAAGGAAATTTAAAATTTTTGAATTCTGAACTTTGGCGCAAAAGAGTTTGAAAAGTTACAAAATAATGGCACAATACGAGATGGTTCAAAAATTTTGCAAGTTAGGCTGCTTTCACACTACTTTTTTTAACATACGTCCTGAACGTTTTTTTAACGCAAAAACGGATCCAGTGCAAATGCGTTTTCAGTTCAATGCATTTGCAATGGACTTCCGTCAACATGCGTTCACATGCGTTTGCGTGCGTTATAGTGAGGATCCAGCGAGTTGCAGTTTAACATTTTTCAAAAATGCTACTTGTAGCGTTTTTGAGCTGTGTCCAAATACTGCAAATTGCTGGATCCTGACTATACTGCATGCAAACGCATCTGAACGCTGGCATGCTGATAGACAGGTTCCTGCTTACTCTACTGAGCATGCCCAGAAACCAGCCTCGGGTGATCAGTCCCTCTCTGCCTCTCTCCCCCTCCCTCTCCTCTCTCCCCCTCCTGAGAGCTGCGGACACTCATATCGGGTAACCAAGCAAAGCGCTACTCTTAGTTACCCGATGTTTACGTGTGCAGGGAGCAGGCAGCCGGCTCCTAGCACCTGCGGATGCTCGTAACCAATGTAAATATCGGGTATCCAAGAAAGTTACCCGATGTTTACCTTGTTTACGAGTCTCCGCAGCTTTCAGAAGCCAGCTCCCAGTCTATCACGTTCAGTTCCACTGACTCCTGATCACATGACTCCAATGCCCGCCCATAAACTTAAAGTGACAGGATCCTGCAAAATAGCACATGCATGCGTTTTTTTGCTGTAAAAGCAGGATCCGCTTTTACAGCAAAAAAAAAAAAAAAACGTTCATGACGCATGTTAAAAAAAACTGAGTACAACAGCCTCTTTGTGCAATTACAATAGCCTGGAAACTTACTTGATATCACTAGTACACAATTTTACTCACACGAGTATTAGGCTAAGGCTGGGGCCACACGGGCACTACTGCGATCCACTTGCATGAGACTCTGCTCGTGCTGGCAGTACAGCAGAGCCGAGTGTCATGCCTGTGTCCTTGCAACTGAGGTCCGTTCGTGCGAGCAGACCTCAGCTGCGGGGGGCGGGCCGGCACTCAGGAGGGGAGGGAGGGATTTCTCTCCCTCTCTACTGCATAGCCTGCTATTGCCATTCTCGCACTGCACTAGCAGTACACCGGTGTACCGCGAGTGCAGTGCGATTTTTCTCTCGCCCCATTCACTTGAATGGGTGCGAGAGAAAGGCTATGTGCGCACGTTGCGTAAAAACATGCAGTTACGCTGCGCTTTGTAGCGCAGCGTAACTGCATGCGTCCTGCGGCCCCTGCACAGTCTATGGAGATTGTGCAGGGGCCGTGCGCACGTGGCGTCTAAGAGCGCAGCGCTTCGGCTACTGCCGAAGCGCTGCGCAAAAAGAAGTGACATGTCACTTCTTTCCTGCGCTTTGCCGGCAGCTCCTGCTCTGTCTATGGCAGGAGCTGCAGGCAGAGCGCATGGAATCGGCGCTCACTACGGACATTTCTGCAGCGATCTAAAGCGCACATGTGCTCTTCAGATCGCTGCAGAAATTTCTGCAGGGCTTGTACGCAACGTGCGCACATAGCCAAAGAGACTCAGCTTACAATCGCAGCATGCTGCGATTGTTTTCTCAGTCCGATTAGGGCTGAGAAAATAATCGCCCATGTGTGCTGACACACAGGCTAGAATTGGTCCGAGGGGAATGCGATGTTTTATCGCACTCCACTCGCACTGTTTTTCTCGCCGTGTGGCTTAGGCCTAAAAAGTTATATATTTTATTGAAAAAAAAATTTTGACATACAAGGAAAAAACATTTATATTAAAAACAAACACAGAGCTGCTAATATCCATGTGTGGTGGTTGGATTAATTATACATATAAATGTGGCCAGTTATAATGAAAATGATAATATCAATTAGTATAGCTCACAGTTGGTCACATTCAAATGATATGTAGTTGCTAACCAAAGGGTATCATATATCAAAAGGCAAGCTGTATTATTTAAACAATGGTGGTAAGCAGTCATATACAATTGCTAGTTAGTATTAGAATAAATGAGGTCTTATATGCCACAAAGGGAACTCCCAATAAATCTGTGATTAGGTTTAGGGCATAAACAGCCATATACAGCATAGATATACCACCAGCACAAATGTAAAAGTGCCTACAGAAACAGCATGCATAAAGCATAAACGTAGCAATTGCATATGTTTATCTGCCAAGGAGATTACAGCCTGTCTACATAAGAGTTGTGCAACTTACAATTAAGCGTATTCCCACCACGTGTGGTCACCTCAACATATGTTTCAATGCTTATATCTTCGTCAGGAGGTGTGGTTCTAGTTTACACATGTTAGGTATTTAAAGAGCGTTTAAGCCAATCACAATTGCGATTAGATAACACATGTCCATCTAATCAGCTGTGTGTATTTTAAACAGCAAGGGGGTTGTACGATGTGAGCCTGACATTCGTATCTGTGGGCGTTTACATTGTTTCAGCCTATAAGCACTGTTAATGAATCTTGCGTTCCACTGAGTTTGTTAGGTGGAACGCACACATGACATTTCTGGAGGCTGTACCGAAGTGGTCACATGAGCGGGTTATGCGGCGCATGCGCATTGCGCCGTGTTCCATATATGGAAGCGCCAGGCCCCGGATCATCGGAAAGGAGCGTCCGCCGTCGCTAAGCAACCAGCAGACGCACTCACCCCTGTGCGCCGGAGCTCTGCACTTCACGGAAGACAGACACAAGGTAATGCGCCGCTCGCCCATACTACCAGCACGGTGTTATAATTCAGCCATCATTTAATTTTTAAAGATTAAATAGTATGTTGACAATTATTGAATACAGTGCATTACAGTGTTATATATCACAGACAATGTATTGACAGAAAATCTACTATGCATTCTATAAAATCTATGACAAAAATTACATAGGATGTATATTATAAGGAAGTCCTGATTGAAGCTGAATAGTATCAAAATATGTAGATTAGTCCACTGAAGAGAAAGCTTCACTGCTCACATCAATTGCGCACAGCCTAAAAGTTTGAAACAAGGCCAAAAAGATCTAAAAATGAAAGGATACACAGAAAAATAAATTAAAATTTTGTGTTTGTTTTTAATATAAATGTTTTTTCCTTGTATATCAAAAAAAAAATTCAATAAAAATATATAACTTTTTAGCCTAATACTTGTGTGAGTAAAATTGTGTACTGTTAAAAAAAAAAAAAAGAAACGTAGTGTGAAAACAGCCTTATTCTCACATTTTTTCATCCAGCTCCCACAAAAACAAAAAAATTAAAAAAAAAAAAAATAATATTTCATTGTTTTATTTTGTTTCCTTAATTTTTGGTTCGCCTAGGGCAGTCATGGCAAACCTTTAGTGAATATCAGCTCACCAGAACAGAGGAAATTCTAAGAGGAGAATCTGGCGGATCCCGGCACAAAGACGTCCAAAAATTTCAGAAGTGTATATAAAACTTCACATTTATTCAAAAAATAAAAAACAGCATAAAAATAAATCCTCTGATCAACACGTTTCAGACGTGATCGTCCTTAGTCCTGATCACGCCTAAGGACGATCGCGTCTGAAATGCGTTGATCGGAGGATTTATTTTTATGCCGTTTTTATTTTTTGAATAAATGTGAAGTTTTATATACACACTTCTGAAATTTTTGGACGTCTTTGTGCCGGGATCCTTTCACAGGCCTAGTGCCCAAACTGTAGCCCTAAACCCAATTTTTTTTCCAAAGTACCAACCAATTCTATTATGTAAATAATTGATTTTAAACTTGCAGTGTTCTCTTCTCTTCAGCAGGGGGAATCATGGTCATCCATGCTTTCCACACATTGAAGCTCAGCCTCTGCCACTGTTCTTTCCAGACACAGCAGTTGGATTGATTTGCAGCATATTAGACAGTTTAGCCTGGAATGCAATCAGATGTCACCCTGTAATCCACATCTACATTTCAAAGTCTGAACATCTTGAAATCCCATAAAGACGTACGAGTTGCTCCCCTCCCTTTTCATTGTGTAGTTATGTCCCCCTTCCTGGTAAACATGTCCCCCATCCTGATATAATTCACACATTCTGGTATATTTGTACCCATCATGGCACCATCCTGGTAAATGTACCCCATCCCGGCATATTCCCCATCCTGGTAAATGTTCCTCATCCCGGCATGTACCCCATTTCTGATAAATGTACCCCATCCTGATAAATGTACCCCCAGCCCGGTAAATGTACCCCCAGCCTGGTTAATGTCACCCTTCCTGGCCTGTTCCCCTTCCTGCTAACTGTTCCCCATCCTGGTAAATGTACCTCATCCTGCTAAGTTCATGTTCCCCCATCCTGGCATGTCTCCCCATCCTGGCATGTTCCTATACCTCCATCCTGGCATGTTCATATACCCACACCCTGGCATGTTCATGTACCCACATCCTGGCATGTTTTTTTCCCCCTATCCTGCCATGTTTTTTTCCCCCATCCTGCCACCATTTTTTTGTAAACAGCTGTGCCATTTCCCCCACCTTGGCACAGCTGTTTACAAAAAAAACTCACTTTCCAACACCTGCTCCACGCTGCAGGGTCCTCAGTTCCCGCGCTGCCACAAGACATCATTACACCGGCACAGATTACTGAGTCTGACGCTCCAGTCGTCTCCTAGGCAACAGGCCTGTGGCCTAGGAGAGGTGGTGTGTCAGAGCGAGGAGTAGTGTCTCTTCTGCTGCAACACAACTTTGCATTGGCGGCGCGATCACACCGGCAGTGCAAAGCGGCTGAATGAGGAGACAGCGCGGATGCCGACAGAGGGGGCGCTGCATGCCCAGTCTGGCACCCATGCCATAGGTTTGAAATCACTGGCCTATGGAGATTTTAAACTCCATTTGAGCGTTTCTTTTATATAACGTAATACGGATGGCCCCAGACTTAAGAAAGACCAAGATGGCTGGATCCCCAGCTACAAGTATACTGTAATTACTGTTAAAATGGTTAAACAGCAGCAAATCTGAGCTAGTACTGGGTTTCTGCTGTTACCAAAGGATGTCATTTGTGGAATACGCTCACCCTCTGCTACACATGGTCCAGGCTCAGCTCCTGCATCATATAACGGCACACGATATGCAAAGCACAACGTCATTAAGGAGTGAAAGGGAAAAACTGTCAGCACATTTGTCCATGTCAAAGTAGTAGCATGACTGGGCTGGGATGGCACTTGACCCTCAAAACACACAAAGTATGTATGTATGGCACACCTGAGGCTACAGTCGCCACAGAGGTACTGCACCTCAGCCAGAGGTGTGGTGCCCAATCCTGGGTAAGGCCCTCTACCGGTTCACGTACCAAAAAAACCTACAGACACCCAATTGTTAGCTCACACATTAGATCAGCGCCGAGGCAGGTCCCATTAATGCTTAGCGACCAGTAATCTGGTTATGGCACTTAGGGTATGTGCGCACGTTGCTTTTTACCTGCTTTTTACCTGCTTTTTTGCTGCTTTTTCTTCTGCGCTGTTTAATGCCAAAATGGATGTGTTCTTCTATTCAAGCAAAGTCTATGGGAGTTTGGGTTTCTTGTTCACACTATGTTGTTCAAAATGCTGCCTTTTTGTGGCAGAACTTTGGTCAAAAACTCAGCTTTTCAAAGAAGCAACATGTCAATTGTTTTTGCCATTTGGGTTTTGCACTGCAAAGCTGAGTTTTTGACCAAAGTTCTGCCACAAAAAGGCAGCATTTTGAACAACATAGTGTGAACAAGAAACCCAAATTCCCATAGACTTTGCTTGAATAGAAGAACACATCCATTTTGGCATTAAACAGCGCAGAAGAAAAAGCAGCAAAAAAGCAGTTAAAAAGCAGGTAAAAAGCAACGTGCGCACATACCCTTAAAGGGAACCTGTCATCAGAAATTTAGCTTTAAACCTAAAAGTTTCCCCCTCTGCAGCTCGTGGGCTGCACTCTAGCAAGGTTCCTGTACTTTTTGTGCCCCCTTTGAAACCAAATTATAAAGTTGTACCTTTTTGTCTGCCATTTTTGTAAATTATCCATGGGGGTGGGCTCTCTGGTGTCCGTTGCTGTCCCTCCTGCAGATTGACGCTGTCCCCCATTGCTCCATTTCATATCTCAGGACGCCGCCCACTGCGCCCGAGGTCCCGTGCACGACCGCTGGTGACGTGGTCGCAAGCACGAGATTATAGGCAGCGATGTGATTGCATCGCAAGTGCCCACCCATAATCTCGTGACCGCGATCTCCCCTCTGCCTCCAGCGTTCTGTGCAAGCGCTGGAAGATGACCCAACGTCACCTCCTTCCCATCCTGCCCTGCAGCTGGAAATAGATGGGAGGAGCGGAGCAGCACAGCACAGGTTACAAAAAAAAAAAGTTTAGTGCTTTTCACTTTTCAGAAGACAATGAGTGTTTGATTTTACATGTTTTTTTTTACTGTGTACGTCGCTCAGATCCTCTCCGCGTCTCCTCGTATCCTGTGGTGGCCTGCTCCGCTCCTCCCATCTATTTCCTGCTGCAGGGCAGGATGGGAAGGAGGTGACGTCGGGTCATCTTCCAGCGCTTGCACAGAACGCTGGAGGTAGAGGGGAGATCGCGGTCACGAGATTATGGGCGGGCACTTGCGATGCAATCACAGCGCCGCCCATAATCTCGTGCCTGCGACCACGTCACCAGCGGTCCTCGCGTGCACGGGACCTCAGGCGCAGTGGGCGGCGTCCTGAGATATGAAATGGAGCAATGGGGGACGGCGTCAATCTGCAGGAGGGGCAGCAATGGACGCAAGAGAGCCCGCCCTCATGGATAATTTACAAGAATTACAGACAAAAAAGGTACAACTTTATAAAAAGTGTTTAATTTGGTTTCAAAGGGGGCACAAAAAGTACAGGAACCTTGCTAGAATGCAGCCCACGAGCTGCAGAGGGGGAGACTTTTAGGTTTAAAGCTAAATTTCTGATTACAGGTTCCCTTTAAGCCCCGTGCAGTGTCTCTAGAACCATCCAGGGGGTGGAGCTTGGTGGGTGAGCTGTCTGAGGTAAAATGGGTGGAGACAAGTTTAAAAGTTGTCAGTTGACAGTCAGGAGCGGGGAGGAGACCGACTAGGGGTCCGGACCTTGGTGACGTTGAAGAGAGAATCCTAGAGAATTAGGGGAGGGGTGTCAGACTCCCCTTAAGTCTTGTTCCACAAGCAACATCTCCCGGTGGGGGGGATTTGGTTGTAAACAGGGTCCCGGTCCCTAGGCTAGGAGGAGACTTTAGGACTTTCTAGTAACACCGTAGGCCAGGGTGGCTGTATGCACCTTTGAGCCACAATCAGCCCACGAATCCGCTGGAAGGGGGTCACAGAGAATCAGGGAGCCAATCAGGCAGAATTCCCTTTGAGGGTCTGCGACCCCTGGCTCAGGGCACTGTGTGTGGAGGCGCAGGACTAGCGAGAGAGAGTCAGCACAGACGAGATGACCAGGAAAGGAAAACAAAGGAGAACCGGGTACTGCCCTCAGACTTCCTGGGGATCAGCGGATGCCCATCACAGGGGATCCCAACATACCGTGGTGGGCTAATCTGGCTCTTAACTGAGAACTGGTACAGTTACTGCAAAGCCTTATTGCAAGGCCACGGTGTCGTCTCCATTCCTCCTGCGTCACAGCCTGCCCTCATAGACTTTTCATATTTCCAATGGTGGCCCCGGAGTGCCGCTCCACTTGTGGGGAGCAAGATTACCTCAGCTGCACCATCACCACCTACCCCGGGGAACAAGCAGAGCAGCGGCGGCCCGTATAGCTGCAAAACCACAGGTTTACTTAAATTATAAATACAACTCCCATCATTTATCCCCCTTATTATTTAAAAGACACCGCCAGGGTCACAGAGCCGGACCTTGCCACCGCCGACATCCCTAGACTAGTCCGGCCTGGTTCCAAGTACTCCCAGCCCTGGAGTTGGGAGTGTCATACATACGTACGAATGATACTATTTATATTATATGTATGTGTGTGTTTTGAGGGGCAAGTGCCCTAAGACGTTTTCTGAGATAGATCCAATAAGGCAGTTATGAGAATGCTTGTACAGCAGCCACATGTAAATCAGGCTGGAAGTGCACCGGAGGCATCACTACAATCCAAATGCACAAGCCCCTGGGAATTTCCACTTTGCGAACACTATGTGGCTCCACATACAAACAAACAGCGCCCCTTCCCCTATGTGTCTCCCCATAGCAACAGCGCCCCTTCCCCTATGTGTCTCCCCATAGCAACAGCGCCCCTTCCCCTATGTGTCTCCCCATAGCAACAGCGCCCCTTCCCCTATGTGTCTCCCCATAGCAACAGCGCCCCTTCCCCTATGTGTCTCCCCATAGCAACAGCGCCCCTTCCCCTATGTGTCTCCCCAAGTCAACAGCGCCCCTTCCCCTATGTGTCTCCCCAAGTCAACAGCGCCCCTTCCCCTATGTGTCTCCCCATAGCAACAGCGCCCCTTCCCCTATGTGTCTCCCCTCCCCATAGCAACAGCGCCCCTTCCCCTATGTGTCTCCCCATAGCAACAGCGCCCCTTCCCCTATGTGTCTCCCCATAGCAACAGCGCCCCTTCCCCTATGTGTCTCCCCATAGCAACAGCGCCCCTTCCCCTATGTGTCTCCCCATAGCAACAGCGCCCCTTCCCCTATGTGTCTCCCCATAGCAACAGCGCCCCTTCCCCTATGTGTCTCCCCATAGCAACAGCGCCCCTTCCCCTATGTGTCTCCCCATAGCAACAGCGCCCCTTCCCCTATGTGTCTCCCCATAGCAACAGCGCCCCTTCCCCTATGTGGCTCCCCATAGCAACAGCGCCCCTTCCCCTATGTGTCTCCCCATAGCAACAGCGCCCCTTCCCCTATGTGTCTCCCCATAGCAACAGCACCCCTTCCCCTATGTGGCTCCCCATAGCAACAGCGCCCCTTCCCCTATGTGGCTCCCAATAGCGCCTCTTCCCCCATGTGCCTCTCCATAACAGTACCCTTCCCTCCCATAACAGTACCCTTTCCCCCCCATGTTGCTCCCCATAGCAACAGCACCCTCTCCCCTATGGTTCTCCATTGCATAAGCACCCCTTTCCCTTTGTGCCTCCACACCCTTTGCAATAGCGCCCCCTCCCCTTTGTGCATCTCCATAGAAATCACGCTACCCCATAACAATAGGTACCCCTCCGCTTTCTACCACTCACAGCAATAGCACCCCTTCCCCCTTAGTAACAGACAAGTTTGGGCTTGTTATACACTACTTGTGACTCGTAAAACCTGGGTTAACCATGCACATTCTGAGATGCCAGTAACGACACTGGAATAATAGGTTTTATTTGAAGCACAAAACATGGAAAGTTTTTACTTTACTGTAAATAGAGATTTAGAGGCAGACTGCGTGGCTATTGGATCACAGCAGACACAGGTGGAAGCTGTACAGCCACACACTGACAACCGGCTTTCGCTCCCGGAGTGATGAGCTGCCCCGGACATCGCCCCCCGTGACCTCCTTATGTCAGGCCCGGTTATGCACTATAGCAATTAGCTTAATTTTAAGAGTCAAATGTTTTTCTGTTTTTAATTTTGTTTCTAATCCAATTTTAAAAGCTCCGAGCCTCAATCTATTTACCAAAGCAGACAGCGAGGTCACTAATAAATGGACTTTGGTCATTCATTCTGCAGGGGGGGGGACAGCAGCAATTACAAGGGGAGGAGAGGCAGGAGAGACAGTATTTTTAGAGCGCGTCGCTTACAGACCTGCTTTGTCATCTACAAGTCTTACAAGGAGAATACCATGTAGTAGCCAGGACCCTGACCTTTGTCTGAGGCTTCAGGCCATTTGATGGACTTGGAAATGAACACGCTGCCGGGCTGCAACCTTTAAAATGAACAAGCCTCTAAAAATCACTTCCCAAACAGTGTAATACAAGCAGGAGCGCGCTAATGATAAAGAGCACTATATGGCAATATATAAAGAGCTCACATAATGTGGGACATAGACCGCACGGACTACGCACCACGGACAACTGATGACCTCTACTTCTCTTCCGCAAGACATCTACGAAGAAATCGTAGCCTTTACTTTGGAACATTTATCACTGACATGTAGGGAATCTGTCCCCTAAATCTGAGAGCAGCAAAATGACCCTGTGATGTGTCACTCGGGCCCCATGCACATGCTGCGTTTTTGCCACATTTCTGGGTGCACCTTCTGGCACAGAACTGCATGCATTTCCTACCCAGAAAAGTTTAAGATTTCAGATTTGCTGTGCACACGTTGCTTTTTTTTTTTTTTTGTGACCAGAAAAAAACTGCAGCTTGTCAATTTTTTGCCTTTTTTCCCCGTGTTTTTTACCCATTAACTTGAATGAAATTATGAAAAAAAAAAAAAATTATTGAAAGTATATGGAAAACACATGCATTATTGGGCCACCGGAGATCATCACTAACAGGGCTAGACAACCTTATGCCAGGCCGTCACCCATATACATGAGCTCTGTATAAACCCACCAAACACTAATCATCAGCTTTCTGCCTATGCACAGTGTACAAGGAAGTGTACAAAAAAAAAAATTGCAAATCAGTGGTATGGGGGTGGGATTACAAAGAGCTCAGCATTCGGAGAACTGGTAAATCTACAGCAGAGAAAATATGAATTACCAAAACATCAGGAAGCAGCCCAGTAAGTGATAAAACACTGGAATCAGGATCTCCGCCCCTGCATCATGTTTCTGTCAGATGGGATTGAGAAAAAAAAAAAAAGAAAAACTTGGTGACAGATTCCCTTGAAGTAAAAATGCCAGTGGGAAAACACTTAGCTAAAAGAGTTATTAAAATGACTGCA
This sequence comes from Anomaloglossus baeobatrachus, assembly GCF_048569485.1. NCBI lineage: Eukaryota > Metazoa > Chordata > Amphibia > Anura > Aromobatidae > Anomaloglossus > Anomaloglossus baeobatrachus. The sequence continues at coordinate 72,418,231 of NC_134354.1, forward strand.
GTAAATTGCTAATAATTATAAGATGGTCGTACAGCAACAAATATAAAATGCACACACACAAAAAAAATTATATATCTCACTGGAATAACTTTTGTGGCTTGGTGTGGTGTCCTCTCCAATGATCATGGTCAGCAGGGGGATGAGAAGGGCTGCATGTAAAGTCTACATGGGCAGCACAGTGGCTCAGTGGTTAGCACTGCAGTCTTGGAGCGCTGGGGTCCTGGGTTGAAATCCCATGAAGGACACCATCTGCAAGGAGTTTGTATGTTCTCCCCATGTTTGTGTGGGGTTTTCCAGGATTTCCTTGGCTGGTATCAAAATTGGGGGGACCGCACGTCATTTTTTTTATATTATTTCTTTTACTGCACAATATAGACCCGCCCGCCGGCGGCTGTGATTGGCTGCAGACAGACAGCTGTCACTCAGTGTGGGGGCGTGTCTGCCTGTAATTAATCATAGCCACCGGTGGGCAGGGAAGGAGTGAATACGTTATGAGTCTAATGAGCGGCCGGCTCATTATGCAGTTGACATGCTGCATCGTTGTCACCACAAAAATGCAGCTAAAAAAAAACTGCAATGTGCGGACAGCAAAAATGAAATCTCAGACTCTGCTGGGGAAGGAGATTCATGCAGTTTTTATAACAAAAACGCACCCAAAAACGTGAAAAAACGCAGCGTGCACACATAGCATTAGAGAGCACCCTGTGCGCACTAAAAAAAAAAAAAAAAAATAAATAAATAAATATGGACTTTTCTTAAGAAAAATCCGCACCCTCTGGCAGAATACCGCACCCACAGCAAAAACCGCGACAAAACACTGCACCCGCTTTTTGCCGCGGGTTGGTCACTGCAGTTTTTTTACCATTATCTATGGCAAAAATCACAGGTACCTGCAGAAAAGAAGTGACATGCACATTTTTTTTGCTGCAGAAATTCTGTAGGGGGTAGAAAAAAAAAAAATGCACACACTTTTTTTTTTAATTTTACCATAGGTTTTGCTGGGGAGTGACTGCAGAAAGGTTATGAACATTTTCTGCAGCAATTTACGCAGCAAGACTGCGGCAAAAAACGCAGAATGCGCACAGGGCCTAACAGTATACCAAGTCCTGTGGTCTCCAGGTGAGCCTAACAAAAATAATGTATGGACGCACTGGTTGTATACAATTCCCTGCTCTCCACAGAAAGCTTCAATTTAGTCTTTGACCTTAATTTGCAGGAATCATATTCATAGGAGTAGGTAAATAAAAGATAGAGTTTTTTTTTTTTCAGTACATATAGTTTAAAATTACATCCGACTTGGGCCACGCTGTTTTTAGCCTCCACCAAATATTTTTAAAGACAGATTTTGTTTGTCATGATATTATAACGTCAGGGCAGGAGTGAAAGCCAAGTAGAACTTTCCACCACGGCTAAAGAAGGTGTTCTGTAGAAACCTTTTCATCCTTATAGGAGAGCTTTGTCTGAGCGCTTCTTCCTCAGTTTCAGCCCCCACACCCTCCATCAATAAAAACCTCTGATGTGTCAATAGTTTTCTGAATGTGCAAATAAACAAAAAAAAAAAAAATCCAACGACCTAACATGACATTGCAAGATATCCGGAGGTCGGTGACACTTTATTTTGTAATCAGATGTTGAAAATGGAATGAAGCAACCTCTACAAAGAGATAAAATATTACAACATTTTCATGTATGGCCAATCAAGCCAGACTTCAGCATCACAAAAGACTCCAAAACTATCACATCTACTCCAAAAGTGAACTTAAAACGGCTTTTTACCGTCATGGCCAAAAGTTTTGAGAATGACACCAAAATTATATTTTCACATGATCTGTTGCCCTCTGGTTTTTAATTGTGTTTGCCTGATGTTTACATCACATACAGAAATATAATTGCAATCATATTATGAGAACCAAAAGGTTATATTGACAGTTAGAATGAGTTAATGCAGCAAGTCAATATTTGCAGTGTTGACCCTTCTTCAGGACCTCTGCAATTCTCCCTGGCATGCTCTCAATCAACTTCTGGACCAAATCCTGAATGATAGCTGTCCATTCTTGCATAAGCAATGCTTGCATTTTGCCAGAATTTGTTGGTTTTTGTTTGTCCACCCGTCTCTTGATGATTGCCCACAAGTTCTCAATGGGATTAAGATCTGGGGAGTTTCCAGGTCATGGGCCCAAAATCTCTATGTTTTGTTCCATGAGCCATTTAGTAATCACCTTTGCTTTATGGCAAGGTGCTCCATCATGCTGGAAAAGGCATTGTTGGGCGCCAAACTGCTCTTGGACAGTTGGGAGAAGTTGCTCTTGGAGGACATTCTGGTACCATTCTTTATTCATGGCTGTGTTTTTAGGCAAGACTGTGAGTGAGCCAATTCCCTTGGCTGAGAAGCAACCCCACACATGAATGGTTTCAGGATGCTTAACAGTTGGCATGAGACAAGACTGGTGGTAGCGCTCACCTCTTCTTCTCCTAATAGGCTGTTTTCCAGATGTCCCAAACAATCAAAAAGGGGATTCATCTGAGAAAATGACTTTACCCCAGTCCTCAGCAGTCCACTCCCTGTACCTTTTGCAGAATATCAGTCGGTCCCTGATGTTTTTTCTGGAGAGAAGTGGCTTCTTTGCTGCCCTCCTTGAAACCAGGCCTTGCTCAAAGAGTCTCCGCCTCACAGTGCATGCAGAAGCACTCACACCAGCCTGCTGCCATTGCTGAGCTAGCTCGCCACTGCTGGTAGTCCGATCCCGCAGCTGAAACCGTTTTAAGATACGGTCCTGGCATTTGCTGGTCCTTCTTGGGCGCCCTGGAGCCTTTTGGCAACAATGGAAGCTCTCTCCTTGAAGTTCTTGATGATGCGATAGATTGTTGACTGAGGTGCAATCTTTGTAGCTGCGATACTCTTCCCTGTTAGGTCATTTTTGTGCAGAGCAATGATGGCTGCACGTGTTTCTTTAGAGATAACCATGGTTAACTGAAGAGAAACAATGATACCAAGCACCAGCCTCCTTTTAAAGTGTCCAGTGGTGTCATTCTTACTTAATCATGACTGATTGTTCCATTAACACAGGTGTGTGTGTTGATGAGGACAGGGCTGGTGATCAATCACTAAAACAATGTTAGCTGCTCCTTTTAAGGCAGGAATGCAATGATGTTGAAATGTGTTTTGGGGGTTAAAGTTCATTTTCTTAGCCAATATTGACTTTGCAAGTAATTGCTGTTAAGCTGATCACTCTTTATGACATTCTGGAGTATATGCAAATTGCCATTAGAAAAACTTAAGCAGTAGACTTTGTAAAAATTAATATTTGTAGCATTCTCAAAACTTTTGGCCATGACTGTACATGTTCTACAGTAATATCTAACAGAGAAAAGCTTATATCGTTATTCACAACATTTGGCACTTCACAAGGAGGAGAGATGAAATAATGCCCGACAAGACAACAGCCCTTCCCATTAAGTGGCCATTTTATATAATAAACTAGCTGTAGTACCCAGGCGTTGCCTGGGATAGTAACTGTCTCTCTCCCAGTCTCTGTGCCGCTGTCTGTCTCTCTGTCTCTTTCCTTGTCTGTCTGTGTCTATCTGTTTCTACCTCTGTCTGTATTTGTATCAAGTCTGTCTCGATCTCTGTGTCTGTCTGTGTCTGTCTCTTTCCAGGGCTGTCTGTGTCTGTGACTTTGTCTTTTTCTGTCTGTGTCTATCCTTCTCACCACTGACATCATATTACCTCACACAAAAGCGTCTTATACTAACAGTTTATTTTGTTCCTATAGCAACCACTGACAGTTGCTATTAACTTGCAGCTCTCAGCTCAATTCAGTTTAATTGAGGCAGGATTTTAGAGTGTAACTAAAGCGCAGGGTTAAATTTTCTCGTCAAAACATAGTCTATGACGTTCCCTGAGTCACATGGAGTGTGTGCAAAATTTCGTGATTGTAAATGCATCGGTGCGGATTCCTTTAGCGGACATACATACATACACTCAGCTTTATATATTAGACTAGCTGTAGTACCAGACGTTGCCTGGGATAGTAACTGTCTCTGTCTGTCTGTCTCTCTGTCTGTCTCTTTCCTTGTTTGTCTGTGTCTATGTCTCTGTCTAACTATTTCTATCTATCTCTGTCTGTATTTGTATCAGTCTCTCTCGCTATGTCTGTCTCTATGTATGTGTCTGTCTCTTTCCCCATCTATCTGTGCCTCTGTCTCTCTATCCATCTCTCCACCGACATCATATTACCTCACGCATAAGCTTCAGGTAACAGTTTATTTTGTTCCTATAGCAACCACTGACAAATGCTATTAATAACCTATAGCTCCGAGCTCCATTCAGTTTAATGGCGGCAGGATTTTAGAGACTAACGGTAAAGCACGGGGTTAATTTTTTCTGTCAAAACATAGTCTATGACGTTCGTTGAGTCACATGGAGCGTCTGTGCAAAATTTCGTGATTGTAAATGCGACGGTGCGGATTCCTTTAGCGGACATACATACATACATACATACATACATACACACAGCTTTATATATTAGATTAATAAGTCGTATCTGATATTAGGCATTTTTCAGTTGCTACAGTTGTAGGTTATTTTGTTTTTGCAGAACAAGTTGTAGTGCTCAATGCCACCATTTGTGGAGCACATATGTAGCACCCCTGAGGCTCTGGTCGCCACAGGGTACTGCACCCCAATTAGGGTGCAGTATCTATCTCAGGTAAGGAGAGGGTTAATCACTGGTGTTCCACATCCACACACTACATACAGCTTAGGAACCTTCACACAGAGTGGGTTGGCTCAGGGTAGGCAAGGGGGTGGCCATACGGACATGAACTTCCCAGTCACTGAAGATAGCCACCTGGGGGGCGGGTTCTACTTGGAGTATAAATAGGCACTACACACGCACATCAGGGCCTGTCAGACCCGTCAGGACCATAATGCTGGCGCCACATCTCTGGAGGACTCGGACTTCACATGGCCCAGGAGCTTGGAGTGGGAGCTCAGCCAAGGTACCTAACTGCAGAGGGGGGACAGCCTAGAAATAGGACTCTCACTCCTTGTCTTTCAAAACACCAGTGGTGACCCCTTTTCTGGATCTGGGATTGACCTGAGCCCATCACGGCAGTGACCAGTGTGACCGGGCTGGCTGCTGAAGTTGTGAATAAACAAAACCTGCAGAGACTGTGTTGGCTCGTCCTTACCGGCACAGTCACCCAGTGCTTAGGCGCCAATGGCCATTACTTTTCTCATCTGCCTGGGTCCCGCTCTGCCTGTGGGGAGCAACACCATCCCGGCTGCCTTAATACTTGCCCCGGAGAGGAACCGGCAGCGGCAGCTATTCCCTGGCTGCGTACCAAATACCCAGCTTCCCTCCCCCACCATTTTAACTGTACGCCTCAGGTCAACGGAATCGGGCAAGGCCACCCTGTGACAACACCTGACCTGACCCAAAACGGCCCGGCAACGGGTAGGCTTAACCGCCTGCCCCATGAGGCGCTACACATAAGAATGATGGAAGGGGCTGTCCACCATCATCAGTGATCAGCTCAGCTCATCGCTTGTCCAGATGGCTACAAGAGAAGAAGTGGTGGGAAATTTGGTAGAGGAGATTTTTTTGGTCTTTTAAGTGGTGAACAACCCTTTTTAAGAACTTTGTAAACATAATTTAGTGTTTTTTTGTAGTTTTATTTTTTTAAATTTACAAACAGTCATGAAAGGTCTTTGTACTTGATGGACAAGCTGTAGCTTTCACTGACATTTTGGGAGATCACTTCACCATTAGCACATTTTTTTCAGAGGCAAAAGGGATTTTTATTATTAAAAGATATTCACCATGTCAACTTTATTCGGTGGGTCGATGAGATTAAGGACATATCAAATAATTTATTTTTTTGTCTTCCAGGCAATGAAATGTTTTACCTCACAAGAAGAAGAATCAGATGTGATCCCATGCTGTAATGTCTGTATACTTTTTTACTTCTTCCCCAACCCAAGAGCAGTGGTATGATCAGACCATGTTCCTGTGTGGTCAGACACTGCCATTACACAGTACACAGCAGAAGCATATTTAGAAGATTCTCTTTTTTTGCACCTTGCTTGTCTGTCACAGTACCATGTGGGTTGCATTCATCAGCAGTATACTGTAATATTTAGCCATGCAACCTTTGTTACGTATTCTGATCCTATACACAAACGGTAAACAGTGACGTGAACCTCATGGAAAATTTTTGTCCTGAGTCCCAAAGACTGGAAGCAGCGGCTCTCGGAGCAGCACTCTTCTACCGACACAAATAGGCTACAGAAATAAAGTAGTAGCGTTAGGTCACTTCAGTTAGCCATTCCTGAGCAGCAGCACTTGCAGAGCCAATCGTGAGATATACTTAGCTTTCAAGACCAGGACACTTTCCGCTGAGCGCCGTTGCATGCGGTTCTGTGTAATGGCAAAGCCTGACATTGCTTCGGGTGAAGTAGACGAGCCACTAAGTCTATATTCCCTGAGCACACTAGGACAGAACAGCAAGTTCTTTGCATATAAAGTAAAAAAACAAGAGGAAAAATGAGAATAGATTTCCAGCATCATCTTTTAGGAAATCCCCACTGTGAAAAAGAACAGACACAAAGATATGGTACCTGCAAAAGAAAACCGGCTCTGAAAAGTAATGTGGTGCTGATCGGTGGTCTCAAAACCTATGCAATGAAGCGATACATCCCAATTATAGAGGTCGAAAAGCATTGCTGGTCAACCTAATGTATTGTGGGCACCTCCAATGCAGACAATCACTCCATCAAAGGGCTGCAAGATTGGGTTTAAAGGCCGGAGGTCAGTCCAAATGTCAAATATGCCTCGTCTGAACCTGACCAACTGGTCACACAGAGTAGTCAATGTACAAAAGCACTGTCCTAGTGAACAGAGCTGTACCATGCCAACTAGCCTTTCCCTGGACAATGATGGTTTATATTTGATCAGAATCCTGGGGAACAGAGCTGCACCGTACAAACTGGCATTCACCTAGAGCAGGGGTGGGGAACCTTTTTTCAGCCGGGGGCCATTTGGAAATTTCTACCAACCTTCGGGAGCCGCACAAAATTATCAATGTGAAAATTACTCGGCTATATTTGGTCAATTAACTCACCCCTACTGTGGCGGCCGGAGCGGCTTCTCTTTGGTGCGGCTGTGATGTTGGATGATACTAATCATGTTTCTTCTCACAACTGCTTTTCTGTCTCGGTCTGAAGCGCAGTCAACTCTTTGTGATAATAATATTTGATAAATCATATACAACACATAGGAGACGCTGGAGGCACACACAACACATAGGAGACACTGGAGGCACACACAACACATAGGAGACATTGGGACTGCTCTATATACATTACAGGAGTCACTGAAGGCACATACATCACTGGAGGGGCTGGGGGCATATACATCACATTGAAAACGCTGGGACTGACGTATACACAACAGAAAGGAAACGCTGGGACTGCTGTATATACACATCACAGGAGACACTGGAGGCACATACATCTCATGAGGAGCTATATATGCTCCCAGCCCCTCCTGTGATGTAAATGCCCACAGCCCCTCCTGTGTTGTGTATGTACCCAGTGTCTCCTGTGATGTATATGCCCCCAGCATCTCCAATGTGATGTATAAGTCACAGGAGACGCTGAAGGCAAACAACACAAGAGGGGCTGGGGGGCATACACATAACAGGAGACGCTGGGGGGGCATACACAACGCAAGAGGTGCTGGGGGGCATACACAACGCAAGAGGTGCTGGGGGGGCATACACATAACAGGAGACGCTGGGGGCATACACAACGTAAGATGCTGGGGGGCATACACATAACAGGAGACACTGGGGGGCATACACAACACAAGAGGGGCTGGGGGGCATACACAACGCAAGAGGGGCTGGGGGGCATACAGAAAAAAAGAAGGGCTGGGGGACATACACATCATAAGAGGAGCTGGGGGCAAAGACATCACTGAGGGGGGCACAGACATCACTGGGGGAACACAACACTGGGGGTGATGCACAGCATTGGGAGGGCACACAGCACTGCCCCCCAGTAATGTCAGGGCTCTGCACACAGCACCTGCAGAGCCCTGACATTACTGGGGAGCCACAAACCTGAGGTGATAGACAGCATGGGGTGAGGGACACAGCACTGATCATTGCACAAAACTCTGGGGGGAGGGTACACAAAGTACTGGACGAGGAGCAGAGTGCAGACGCGCGCACACAGCGCCGGAGACAGTGGAGGCCGGAGGGCAGAGGGGCGGGCAGATCGCTCTGAAGTTGAAAGGTGCGGTCACACCACACGACAGGACATAGGGGCAGGCACATCGCTCCGAGGGCAGAGGGGGCACATCGCTCCGGAGGGCAGAGGGGCGGGCACACCGCACGAGGGGAAAGAGGGGCGGGCAGATCGCTCCGAAGGGCAGAGGGGCGGGCACACCGCACGAGGGGAAAGAGGGGCAGGCACATCGCTCCGGAGGGCATAGGGGCGGGCACATCGCTCCGGAGGGCAGAGGGGCGGGCACACACGCAGCACGAGGGGACAGAGGGGCGGGCACACACTGCTGATTACGCTACTGGACAGCGGGAGAGCCCATTGGTTCTCCCAAACAGTGCATGTGGTCATTTAAAGGGCTGGCGGCCCCAGCACTGCAGCCCCCGGGAATGTGCCCGGGGGCCGCATAAAAGGTCATGGCGGGCCGCATGCGGCCCGCGGGCCGGAGGTTCCCCACCCCTGACCTAGAGTCTAGATGAAGGCCAGTTTGTATGGTCCAGCTCTGTTCCCCAGGATTCTGATCAAAAATAAGCCATCATGGTCTAGGTCCTAGACCATGATGGCTTATATTTGATAAGAATCCTGGGGAACAAAGCTGATTCAATGCCAAAAAAAACTTCCCTTTGACCATGATGGCTTGTATTTCATCAGAATCCTGGGGAACAGAGCAGTACCATGCCAACTAGCCTTCCCATGGACCATAGAGGCTTATATCTAATCAGAATCCTGGGGAACAGAGCTGCACCATGCCAACTCACCTTCTTCTGGATCATGATGGGCACATGTATTCCAGGAGCATTACCCAATGAATAGATTTAGCTAAATACATAGTAAAAAAGGGCAACCAGTCCAGTTAGCCCAGGCCAACACACTACTCACTGCAGCACGTAAGGGACAGAAATTCCACTATGCACGGCCGTATTAAGAGGCCCAGCTGCACCCCGCAGCACCCTGTCCCTTGCAGTGAGTAGTGTCCGAGTAACTCGCCTAATCTAATAGTAAGGGCGTGGTAATAGGTTGCTGGCTGGACACCATGCGCATACAAGTGTGAACAGTGCCCTATGCGCGCCACTAGTGTGCAATTTACCTTGCACCTGTGAAGTGTCCATTATCTTGAGAGGTTTGTCTGCATCCTGTTTGTGCATTAGATGTGTTGACCTGGGCTAACTTGACTGGTTGCCCTTTTTTGCTGTGAGTACATTTTATAATACATTTTTGGGGGAGTTTATATCTCCTCTTCTTGTTGCTATTTTTGATAAATACATAGTAAACCTAAAGACGGTGTGACATGTCCACTATACATGGACTCTGCCAAGATCGGAAGAGCTGACTGTTGAGTCTTCTCACCTAGCTCAGGTGGGGAGACCCTGCAGAACACTGAGCTCTTTTGTATTACTGTACATATGGGCCAAGTGCGCTACAGAAATAAATTGCGCTTACTTGCCTACCAATCTACCACCGCTCCACGTCCCGCTGGCCTTTTCTCGGTGGTTGCCAATGCATTACACTATAATCCAAGACATATTTGACTGAAGGGCGACCCAGTTAGTGTTTAGGGTACTTTACACGCTGCGACATCGCTAGTGATCTTGAGCGTGATAGCACCCGCCCCCGCCGTACGTGTGACATTTGGTGCTCGCTGCCGTAGCGAACATTATCGCTACGGCAGCGTCACACGCACATACCTTGTCAGCGACGTCGCTGTGACCGCCGAACAATCCCTCCCTCAAGGGGAAAGTGCGTTCGGCGTCATAGCGACATCACTAAGTGGCCGGCCAATAGAAGCGGAGGGGAGGAGATGAGCGGGACGTAACATCCCGCCCACCTCCTTCCTTCCGCATTGCCGGTGGACGCAGGTAAGGAGAGGTTCGTCGCTCCTGCGGTGTCACACATAGCGATGTGTGATGCCGCAGGAGCGACGAACAAAATCGTACCTGTAGCAGCAGCGATATTAAGGAAATGAGCGACGTTTCAATGATCACCATTTTTGAATGATTTTGCGATCGTTGATCATAGCTCATTGGTGTCACACGCTGCGATGTCGCTACCGGCGCCGGATGTGCGTCACTAACGACATGACCCCGACGATATATCGGTAGCTATGTCGCAGCGTGTAAAGTCCACTTTAGGGAGCAGCAGAACCGCAGATTAGCATCTGCCCGTATATTTTTTATAGCACATTAGCCTTATGTGGGCAGAGAAAAGAAAAACAAATAGTAGCTTACAAGCCCAACTTTGAAGTTGCAGCAGCTCAAGAAGTTACACGTTGGTGCCTTCATTTCATGTTCTACGAAGGTTGGTTTTAGTCGAATGAAAAAAAATTCCCAAGATGACAGCAGAACCCCGGATGCAGTGTGAGAGGCAGTCACTGTGTATTCACAGGAAGATTCAGCGCAAAAAAGCACAGTGAAGAGTAAATGTCTAAGAACAGCACATATAAAGCAGAATAAAGCGTTCTGTGCATCTGGTTTTCCTGATTGTGGTAATCGGCCTCACTGGGGACACCGGCACAAGATAACACGATAACACAGTTACTGCAATTCTTGCCAAATATTTAATTTCTAGCTACAAGTAGATCAGCTTTTTGCCATTACTCTGAATGGCCCTTGAGAGTATGAAATTCTGTACTAAAACACCACTGCAGCATTATTTTTATTTTTTTTTCCAACACTGGAGTGGTGCTTTTAATTGTAAGGTCCATGACCCTATTCACATACTCACCCTGCGGTGTCTTAGTGTCGCCCAGGGCTATGGGGTACTCTGTCCCGGGCGGTGTATTGCTGGGGAGAGGTCACTTGGTGGCCGTTGCCCGGTTCGGAGTCCCTGAGGATGCTTTTTAAAAGGGGTATATTTACAGGGGAGATTAAATGAAAGTTTATCACGTGACGCCACTTGCGGGTTGCGGCTACGTAGATGGAGCCGCTGATGCACAGTTCTCACTACTGGGGCTGGTGTTGGTGGCAGCCTGGATGTTAGACCCTCCGCATGCAGGGCCAGACCCCAGAGGATAGATGAGGAGGATGGGTGCAGAAAGAAGGTAGACCACAGGGGTTGCAGTGTAACTGGTTCCTTTACTCACAGTGAGATGGAAACTGGTCACCCAAGGAAGACTGGTCTTGACCACTGGTCCCCTTGGACCCAGTGCCGGTTTAGTGACCTGGTGGCTTCTTTCCCCTGCACCTGTCTTTGGTTGGTGGGTCCCCGTGGCTTGAAGCGTCTGAGGTCCCCTTCTCGTAGTCTCTCATCGGTAGTCCGTATGACGGTAGCATGAACCCTGTGGGGTCGGAGTCTCTGGTCCTGTTCCCCGGTTCTCCCATTGCGACCGAGTCCGGAACTTCAAGGTCAGTGAGGTCCTTGATGGTCCCCTCACTGTGCAGATTTTATCAGGTCTGCCTGGAGTTTCTGCCAGACCTAGAATTCTGTACCTAGTTGCTGCTATGGTTCCAGGAGCACTCCACCGGCAACCAAACACCTGGGCCCTCAGGTCACCGTCACACTCCTGTCAGTGCTTCCTCTCACCTCCTCTGTCAATTACTAACTACTGTCTGACTATCTGCCCCTCCCACCTGGTCGTCTAGTGGACTGTCTCAGCTCCACCTCCAGGTGGCCATCCATTAGGTCCAACCCCAGTCTAGCACCAGTCTTGGGGAAAGACAGGATTAACTGGAATGTTTTTGTTATCGGCACTGATCTTCTGGGTCTCTGGGGGTAGGCTCTGCATCCTGGTGGGGATGCAGTACCTTGTTGCTGCCTGATGGCTTCAGGGGTGCTACATTTTCACCCCTATCGCCGACGCTCCCATTTGTCTTAGGCTGTTTGTAAAGTGCCGGATCGCTCCAGGTGTTTCATGGAGCAAGTTGGAGGAAATAATTCAATACAAGTCTATGAGAGCCTCATTCTGGCTCTCAGATTTGTATTGAGAGATTGTAAATGTAACTTCTAACTTCTGGGTAGTCAGAATCTGTGATAACAAGATGGCCCTGTGGGATCGGAGCGGTGTCGATAAAAGTTGCAGATGCCACAGGGGGAGTATAAGAGTAGATTCAGTGTCCTGGGAAAATTAAACAAAAAAAAAAAAAAAAAAAAACACCACACATAGTGCTTTAAATATTAGATGAAGCTGTGAGTGAGGAGCATGACATATAATCCTATATCTGGAGATGTGCCATGAAAAGAGACTTCAGGTTGGACTATACTATTACTTTAGGCACAAGTCCACAAAAGAAAAAAAAAAAAAAAAAGAAGGGGGGAGGGGGGGGTATTGCATCTCCTACAATCTGCTCCCCAGCCTCCTGAATGCCTAGTTGCCAATGGAGGGGTGAGGGCACGTTCAGAGCAGCACTTGCAAGCTCAATACCAAATAGCTTGGAAGCACTGCACTTCTTCCTTCAGACAGCAGTGGTGGCAATGGCAGGTAACCTGGGCAACTATTGGGTACCCAAAAGAATAAAAAAATCTTTTTGTTCTTGCAAATAGAAAGGATCTTCAATAAAAAGTTACATTGTAAAGCGGCTGGTTTTTGGAAACACTCTGCATCTTTACCCATTCAAGTTAATTACACAGCCTCTTTAAAAGGTGGATCTGTCACCAGATTTCATAATAGAAACTGGGGATCTACAATTGGGTGTGGGTGTGTGTTTGGGGGGGGGAGAGGGGGGGGGGGGGTAATAATTTCTTCCAAAGTGTTAGAATCATATTAAGCATGTGTTACAAAAAAATAAAGGGCATTACATACTGTCCTCGACACTAAGAAGGGTCATTAAACAGTTTGCTTTGATTGTCTAATACCAAAATTCATAAAGAGCACAAGTTCATGTATTGTGGAATCAGCTACGTGCTGGTGTCTTCCATGTGCAATGTCTTTCATTTATGCCACTTAAAGGAAACCACACATCAGGATTTTCATGTATAAGGTGCAGCCAGTGCAGTACTGGCACTATCAGGCGCAGGCTGTACATACCATTAGTGGGCAGCTCGGGTGTTTAGGAAGTGAAATCCAACTTTATAAAGCTTGAAAAATCAAGCACTTTTTGATTGACGTGTGCACCTCTCTCCTAATGTCCGGGCGGGTTATGCACGTGTATCCCCGCCGCCTGTTCCTCCCTCTCTCTGGTTGTATTCAAATTTCTCTCTTCAGAAACATGGCGCCGGAGTTGGCACCTGCGCATAGCGCTTATCTCCGGCGCCATGTTTCTGAAGCCCGCAGTAGCCAGTATTACCTGCAGCTACGATATCGTGCCGCCACAGGACACCGTGACCGGGTCTTGCAGCACTGCCATCACGGGGTCATGTGAGTCCTTTGTGAACTTATCTCACCTGACCCCCGATGTCGCTGGCAGGCTGCTGTCGGCTTTTTCATGTGGCGTCCCGGTGTCCTAGGTGGCTGCTGTGCTGGCACGGTGTCCTGGGGCGGCACGATATCGAGCATATTTAGCCCATGCGGCGGCCGGATGGAACGTTGCCTGGCACGTTTTTTTGTGCGGCGAAAAAAACACATTGCGCCGGATCCGGCGCAATGCGGCACAATTTACAATGCAAGCCTATGGACGCCGGATGCGGTTTTTTGAACTGCGCATACTCAGTCTCAAGCCGCATCCGTCAAAAAACAGACGGGTCGCATGGGAAAACTTATGCAACGGAACCATTTTTATCGACGCATCCGTTGCATAGGTTTTTGAGCCGGATTGAGCCGCACTGCAAAAACCGGATGTGTGAAAGCAGCCTTACAGAAGAGTTTGCAATTTTTATACTATATATTTTCATACAACAATTTTTATACAAAGTTTTATACTAACTACATGGACAGGCAAGGTCATGACGTCATCAATGACGTCATGACATACATGTACATTTCTAGAAATTATAGAATTAATACACAGTGCATTTTAAGACCTACTTCATCACTGAATAACCGTGTCAGGTCAGTAGTCACTAATTTCATTATCAGTCACTGCTTCCTCACTCATTGTCACAATGCCTTTCTTGACATGGTCCATATACCCGTGAACAGGTAAGTTTGTGTCTTTTGCAAGTGCACCGAAGTGTACTACAACCACGAGAACTATTGCAGTGAATTATTTTCAGGAGTGTTTCTGGCGCGGGTGAAGTATCCATCATCACTGGAACTAGACTGTTGTTCTGCAATTCCCATCCATTCAGTAGTGTCCATTGCCTCACCATTGTCCATCCAAAGCATCACTTGGAGGTGACTTCGAAGGGCATGATACTTCGTTGCAGAGGAGGTCGGTGGCAGTCATTCAGGTGTAACAAAGATTTTGGCTAAACCAACTTTTTTGCAGAGAGTCGAATACCTCATTGCAGACAGCTTGTCTCCAGGTTTGCCCCCGAACAATGCCACCATGGCTTTACACCCAGCGTCTGCAATCTCAGCTATGTTTTTCATAGGTTTGGAAAACATTTTAGCACAGCTATTTAAAACAGTCTCCCTTTGAAACCTTGTGTAGACCGAGTTTTTTTCCGATTCCAAAAACCGCGGAAGTGGTATCGCAACCTGTGAATGCATGCAGGAACAGAAGACTGCTGCAGACATGGTTTCCCAGGAACTTCTTCATAACCTTAATGTCGTATACTGTTGCAGGACTCTCTTTATCCGAGTAGAAATAAAGCTTGTTGCCATCGCTGGTTGACGCGTGATGAAGTAACAACACCAAAAGATCTGTATCTTCGCCAATGAGACTAGTACTTTTGTTGGATGACTGACACTGCTGCCTTAACCTCTATATCTGCATCCCCCTCTGATTGCATTACGTGGCAACCTCTGTCATTCATGCGCTGTGAAACGAGATTGATAAGAGACTGTTTGTTCTCCACATTCGAAAGGAAGTCCTCCTTTTTCCCGACAAATTTCGTTCCTTCAGCAATGTTCACTTTGTTACTTGCTCGATTTGTTTCGCCGTCGCTGATGGGTAATGTCCTTAGTGTTTGGTCCTCCAATGTAACCATCAAATACTATTGTAGCCTTACCATAGTGCTTTACTGTGAAAGATGCATAGTCTTCAGCGATTGAATAATATGTCTTTCCTTCTGACCATTTCAGTCGATGGAGAAGAGAACCTCCGTCAAGAACATAATGTTCCACTTCTGGTTCATCCTTGAGTACTGAACTCTACTTTTATAGCAGCCATCAGTTGTGCTTTGTTTGGTTTTCGTAAGATGTTTTGCCTCAAAGAGGGATGGTGGGTATGGTGAAAGTTCATAGGCCATCACCTCATCAAGGGAAAGATCAGCAGTTTGAGACACCACAAGAAACCTTTGGAACAAAAGAGCGGAGTCTATTGTTTTGTCCTTAGCAAAGTTGCCTTGCCTCACTGGATGCCAGGGTCTTTGCTTTCATTGACCGCTTGTACTTAACTGAAAACAGTGATTGCCCCTCCATTGTTGCCACTATTTCTCTGCCAATGATGAACAGGTTATGGACATTCACATCCTTATTTGCATTGACACCGGTGATAATGTTGCGAAGAGACACTTCATCAGAGAAAGGTGAAAAGGTCTCGAGTTTATCTGCAATTTTCTCCAGGTCTTTACTATCTCTTCTCGTCCTTGACGTTAAATAAATAAATCAATTGTTAAATAATAAATATAATAATAGTAGTAATTATAAAAGACATATGATAAAGGCGAGTCGCCTTTAAAATTTTACAGCTTTGGCGGCCATATTCTTTGACGTCATATTTGGACCCTTTGTGGTAAGAATATCTTGGTAAACTTTTAGTATGTTTTTCCCTACATGTAATAGAACCAAAAAAAAAAAAACCAAAAAACAATAAAACACTTTCTTGGAATTTGTTCAGGGTAAAGGGTTTGGGTTTTTTTTCGTATTTTGACTGGACTAATACCGATTTCTTCCGGCCAGCTGAGAATCCTGAGATGCAGTGCAATGAAACGCATCGATGCGTTCCACTGTCAGGTCCTCCATGCGTACCACTGCACTGCGTCCCACCTTTCCCTGCTAGTCAGAGGCAATCACTATTGTGCCGGATGTGGTGTGTGTGTGTGTGTGTGTGTGTGTGTGTGTGTGTGTGTGTGTGTGTTGGCCAGAAGCGGGGAGCTTACCAGCAGCGGCTGCTACACAATGAGTAGAACTTTGCTTTTCTGCGCCTTTGACCACTGACATCCGGCTAGCACTGGAGCTTAGAGCAGCTGATCGGTGAGTGCCAGGAGTTGGACCCCTATGACTTACCCTAAGAATACGTCGTCATCAATATTAGATGACTGCACAACACTCGTAACATCATGGGAGTGAAAGTAATATCAGTTTTTTGAGTCCCTTGGTAAAAGCTACAGCAAATATAACAAAAAAAAAAAGTTACACCTCCAGACTGACGTGACATAATGACTTGCTTCCAGCGTTGTAATTACCCTATGATCCTCTACATTGCAGCAGTGATCAGTTATAGAGCTGACGGGAGTCCTGCATCTTACCTCCTCTGGAAGTCCTTCTTGTACGGCCGGAGATAAGGGTCCTGATCAAGCAGCTTGTGCAGCCCAGGAACGACCACAACTTCAGCGTCATCCACATTGTCCTCCATCTCCGCGCTATTAATGCTGCAACAGTCAGAGACACAGAGGAGACTATTTTAGGAGACTTCAATGGGAATTACTGAGCGAAGCAGACGCACAGCACTGTGATGTCAATGACCCCTCACCCTCCAGTCACAGCCGGTTACTAAGTGCAGTCCGTGACCTCTATGTTCACTGCCAGGACACACGTCCCAGCAAAGAGGGTGGAACAATAAGCTTACACCAGCAACTCATCCCCGTGTCCCCACTATATACAGTGCACTGTCATTAAGGTATATATACGTTGAGCGTCAACTGAGGGGTCTGTGATCCAATGTTTAGACTCCTATTTTACTTATATGGAACCTGTCATCTGATTCCTGCTGCATAAACTGCAGGCTGTGTGAACTGTACAGTATGAACAACACATCACACACACACACACACACTATAGATCTGGCCAGGGGTAGAGAACCAGTGCCGGGAAAAGCTGGACCAGACCCCCGGGCACTTTCCGTTTTTGTTTTTTGCTCCCCTTCTTCCGAGAGCCATAACTTTTTTATTTTTCCGTCAATCTTGACATATGAGGGCTTGTTTTTTGCGTGACAAGTTGTACTTTTAAATTAAAGCATAAGTTTTACCATATGGTGTACTGGAAAACAGCAAAAAAATTCCAAGTGTGGAAAAACTGCAAAAAAAGTGCAATGGCACAATAGTTTTTGGGATGTTTTATTCACAGTGTTCAATATATGGTAAAACTGATGTGTCAGTGGGATGCCTGAGGTCGGTGTGAGTTTGTAGACACCAAACATGTTTACTTGTATCTAAGGGGTTAAAAAAAAATTCACAAGCTTGTCCAATAGAAGTGGCGCACGTTTTGCGCCATTTTCCGAAACCCGTAGCGTTCTCATTTTTCGGGATCTATGGCTCAGTGACAGCTTATTTTTTGCGTCTCGAGCTGTCGTTTCTAATGGTACCATTTTTGCGCAGATGCTACGTTTTGATCGCCTGTTATTGCATTTTGCGCAAAACTTGCGGCGACCCAAAAACGTAATTTTGGCATTTTTTTCGCCACTACGCCGTTTACCAGATTAATTGATTTTATATTTTGATAGATCGGGCATTTCTGAACGCAGCGATACCAAATGTGTGTATATTTATTTATTTTTTAACCCTTTAATTTTCAATGGGGTGAAAGGGGGGTGATTTGAACTTAGGTTTTTTTTTTTTTTTTTTTTTAAAACTTTTTTTTTTTATTTTACTAGTCCCCCTAGGGGGCTATAGCGATCAGCAATCCGATCGCTCTTCCCTATCTGCTGATCACAGCTACAAAGCTGTAAACAGTAGATACGGTCACTTCCATTTTCACTCGGCCTGGAGGCCAGTGAAGCAGGAAGTGACTCGATATAGCTGCAGGCGTCATCACATGACCCTGTGCTACCATGTCAACTACCGAAAGTCACGTGATCACTCACGTGAGTTCCGGTGGGGGCAGCGGTAAGTAAAAATCGTGACCGCACGTATATACACATCTCGCTGCCAGACTTTGGCAGCGAGATGTAAGGGGTTAATGTTACGGATGGAAAGCGATTCCACTCATAACATGCAGGCACACGTCAGCTGTTGAAAACAGCTGATATGGGCGCCGATCGCCGCATCCTGCCTGCGGCAGGGGGCGGGGCTTAACGGCACACGCTCCATGATGGAAACATCCGTCAAAGGTCGTGACGGAGTTAAAAACCGGAGCTTAAATGAAAAACGACCGCTCCCGGGGTGAGAAAAAAAAAAACAAAAAAAAAAAAAAAACAAACATAAATTAACAATATCACCCAACAAAACAATCACTGATCTTGGGGAGACCAGCCAAAGAAAACACGCCAGCAAAGGAGCTCAACACAGTGAAATCCTAGGTGCATTGCCCCCTGGGAAGTATGCAAATCAAAAAAGATCTATGGAGCCTCTGTTACGAGTCTCGACACAGAAAGTAGCCAGATATCCCTCCGGGAAGGACCTAGCCAAGAAGTAGCTCTTTTTATAGAGTATTTTTTTTTTTTTGACCCTTTCCCAACATGGCTAATTTCTGTTATTTTCCTCACTTTCTCCCCAGAGGCATAGCTTAATTTTTCTGTTAATATGAGGGCTTGTTTTTTTTGTATTTTTGAATGACCCCACTCTTATTACCCCATAGAGTACTGGAAAACAGGTAGAAAACTTCCAGGTCTGGTAAAATTGTAAGTAAAAAAAAAAGTTCAATTCTGAAAATGTTTTAAAGAATTGTTTTTACAGTATAACCTATGTGGTAACAATGACCTTGACAGGGCAATATTATTCTCATCACTATGATTACATTGATACCAAACCTGTTCATTTTTTGATTATTAATTATTTTAGTGCTGAAAAGAAAAAAAAAAAAAATTATGGTGTTAAATTGGGTCAATTATTTTTATATTATGAGAGGTCAGACTCTCCTGTACTAGGCAATAACACATTTTTTTATTAATATTAATTATTATTATTATTATTATTATTATTATTATTATTATTATTATTATTATTATTATTAGGAGAAGCCGTCCCCTCCAGATGCTTGTACTGCGCTCGTCTGCTCTCTTGTGCAGTATACAGATATATCACGGCACTGCTACCCATAGTATACAATCATGGTGTCCTCTGGCGCCTGGCTATAGGGGAGCTCTGTAATGACCGGTAGAAGTCTTCAGTAGACCTCCTCTTGTTATAGTAACCCATCGGCAAGGGCACACAATGATCACATATAATGGCGCACCCCCTTGCCAGAACGCTGTTAGTGCCACTGTCACAGTTAGACAGCAGCATTTAATAGGTTAATAATGGCAGTGGGAGCTCCCCGCCACCGGCAGTTGTTGCAGGCAGGTCGCGGTTGTAAGAGTACAGTTCCACTTGCGTATTAATTGTGCGAGCCTCGCATTGGTATCACCCAGCGCAGCTACACACTCTCCAACAGGAGTGGGTGGGCTGCATGTATTTCTATGCAGCTGAGTCGCTCCTGTCCGGAGACCGGTATGCTGTGCTGGGTGACACCGATGTGAGACTCGCTCGAGTCATACGCAAGTGGAACCATACCCTAACACTCAGCCTTTACCTGCTGTGTATGGGGCGAGCTAACCCCGTTATTTGGTTGACAGGTGCAAAAGTATTGGGATATGTGGGTTTGGACTTGCTATGTATTCCCGCCCCTGTCTGCCTGCCTAGCCCTCCTCTCCCTGTCATACATGTTCGTGCGCAGGCGCTGAATTATCATTTGGAAATATTACATAAAAGTCTTCACTAAGATGGTGCAGGAATGGGTGTCTGCACATAGTTCTCTGATCCCTAAAGCCAGTAATGAACTATCCATCTCTCCCTCCATCCTCCCCACCCATCTTACCTTCCCCTCAGACATTTTCCTCAATATTACACCCAGTGTCTCCAGATACACACGTCCATCTCATGGCCTCTCCTGCTCCCACTTACTAACACTCTCACTGCTTCTCCTCACTGCTGGGGATATTGCTCCAAATCCTGGTCCTCCTCACCACATCCCTATTGTCACTTCAAACCCTCTTCAACAACCTAACACAAATTTCCGCAACCTCGCAAACCTCATACCCATTCACCCAGCCCCCGCTCCCCCAGTCCCACTAACAGGAGCTCTATGGAACGCTCGCTCTGTCTGCAACAAACTATCCTACATTCATGATCTGTTCATCACTAATAAACTCTCCTTCCTCGCCATCACAGAAACCTGGCTCACCCCCTCTGACACTGCCTCTCCTGCTGCACTTTCTTATGGTGGTCTCCAACTCTCTCACACCCCCCGCCCCAGTAACAAGCATGGTGGAGGAGTTGGTTTGCTCCTGTCCGACCAATGCTCCTTTACACCAATTCCTCTACCACCCTCTGTTACTCTCCCCTCTTTTGAGGTGCACTCCGTACGCATCTACGCCCCCTCCAACCTTCAGCTGGCTGTCATTTACCGCCCTCCAGGGCCAGCCACTGCCTTTTTTGACCATTTCACCACCTGGCTACTACACTTCCTTTCCACCGACATCCCCACCATCATTATGGGTGATTTCAATATCCCCATTGACACTTCCCACTCATCTGTCTCCAAACTTCTAACACTCGCTTCCTCCTTCAGCCTCACCCAATGGTCTTCTGCAGCTACTCACAAAGATGGCCACACGCTGGACCTCATCTTCACTCGCCTCTGTTCCCTATCTAACCTCTCTAACTCACCTCTCCCCCTGTCTGACCACAACCTACTCACATTCTCTTCCCTCTCTTCTCCAAGTATGCAACCCCCCCTCCACAAATTTTCATACCCTCACAGAAATATCAAACACATTGATTTACACGCCCTTTCTCAGTCCCTTCTCCCCCTCACAGACATTGCATTTCTACATGATGAAGATGCCGCTGCAACTTTATACAACACTACAATCTCTGCAGCTCTCGAATCAGCTGCCCCCCTCACACACACCAAAACCCGCACAATCAACAGGCAACCCTGGCACACAAGGCAGACTAAAGAACTTAGACGGGCTTCCAGAATTGCTGAGCGCAGATGGAAGAGGTCTCATTCCACTGAACACTTCATTGCATATAAAGAGTCCCTCACCACTTTCAAGTCCACACTCACTGCTGCAAAACAAACCTACTTCTCATCCCTCATATCTTCTTTCTCTCACAACCCTAAACAGCTATTCAACACTTTCAATTCTCTCCTCCGTCCTCCGGCACCACCTCCCTCTCCTCTCATCTCAGCTGAAGACTTTGCCTCTTTCTTCAAGCGGAAGATTGACAACATCAGAGCAAGCTTTGGCCCACAATCACCACAGCCCCTCATCATAGCTACTCATCCCTCTTCCTCCAAATCCAGCTTCTCCACCATGACAGAAAACAATCTCTCCACTCTACTCTCAAGATCACATCTAACCACCTGTGCACTGGACCCG
Organism: Anomaloglossus baeobatrachus; assembly: GCF_048569485.1. NCBI lineage: Eukaryota > Metazoa > Chordata > Amphibia > Anura > Aromobatidae > Anomaloglossus > Anomaloglossus baeobatrachus. Next base: position 72,440,020 of record NC_134354.1, read on the forward strand.
CTCCCATCGCACCTCATCCCCAACATCACCGCAGTCCTCATCCCAGCCCTAACCCATCTCTTCAACCTATCACTAGCAAGTGGTGTATTCCCTTCATGCTTTAAACATGCCTCTATTACACCCATCCTCAAAAAGCCCTCCCTTGACCCATCCTCTGTGTCAAACTATCGCCCCATATCCCTTCTCCCCTATGCCTCAAAACTACTGGAACAGCATGTCCATCTTGAATTGTCCTCATACCTCTCCTCCAGCTCCCTCTTTGACCGGCTTCAATCTGGCTTCCGACCACATCATTCTACCGAAACTGCCCTAACCAAAGTCACCAATGATCTACTAACCGCCAAAGCCAAGCGACACTACTCTATCCTCCTCCTCCTGGACCTGTCCTCTGCCTTCGACACAGTAGACCATTCCCTCCTACTACAGATTCTCTCATCTCTGGCCATCACAGACTTGGCCCTATCTTGGATCTCCTCATACCTAACCGACCGAACTTTCAGCGTCTCCCATTCTCACACCACTTCCTCAGCTCGCCCCCTATCTGTCGGTGTCCCTCAAGGCTCAGTTCTTGGACCCCTGCTGTTCTCCATCTATACCTTCGGCTTGGGACAGCTCATAGAGTCCCACGGCTTCCAGTATCATCTCTATGCCGATGACACACAGATCTACCTCTCTGGACCTGACATTACCTCTCTACTAACCAAAATACCACAATGTCTGTCTGCTATTTCATCCTTCTTCTCTGCACGATTCCTAAAACTTAACATGGACAAAACAGAGTTTATTGTCTTTCCTCCTCCTCACTCACCTCCTCCAACAAGCCTTTCCATCAAACTTGATGGTTGCTCACTCACCCCAGTCTCACAAGCTCGTTGCCTTGGAGTAACCCTCGACTCTGCTCTATCCTTCAAGCCACACATCCAAGCCCTCTTCAACTCATGCCGATTACAACTCAAAAATATCTCCCGGATCCGTGCTTTCCTTAACCAAGAATCTTCAAAAACATTAGTGCATGCCCTCATCATCTCCCGCCTCGACTACTGCAACCTCCTGCTCTCTGGCCTCCCTTCCAACACTCTTGCACCCCTCCAATCTATCCTAAACTCTGCAGCCCGCTTAATCCACCTCTCCCCTCGCTACTCCCCAGCCTCGCCACTCTGCCAATCCCTTCACTGGCTTCCCATCGCCCAACGACTCCAGTTCAAAACATTAACCATGACATACAAAGCCATGCACAACCTGTCTCCTCCCTACATCTGTGACCTAGTCTCCCAGTACCTACCTGCACGCAACCTTAGATCCTCACAAGATCTCCTTCTCTGCTCCTCTCTTATTTCCTCTTCCCACAATCGTGTACAAGATTTCTCCCGTGCATCCCCCATACTCTGGAACGCTCTACCTCAGCACATCAGACTCTCCACTACCGTGGAAAGCTTCAAGAGGAACCTCAAGACCCACCTCTTCCAACAAGCCTACAACCTACAATAGCCCTCAGCCCAGTAGACCACTGCGCAACCAGCTCTGTCCTCACCTATTGTACCATCACCCATTCCCTGTAGACTGTGAGCCCTCGCGGGCAGGGTCCTCTCTCCTCCTATACCAGTCTGTCTTGTACTGTTAATGATTGTTGTACATATACCCTCTTTCACTTGTAAAGCGCCATGGAATAAATGGCGCTATAATAATAAATAATAATAATAATAATCGTTCTTTCTCCGGCGTGATCTTTGTGAACACCGTCTTCTTTTAGCGGACTGCTGTGTGCGCTGTGCGAGGGTGGTGCATGCGCCCTCATCCTCTGCTCTCGTTTTGACCAAGAGAGCGTGTGTGGTCACAGCAGAACTGCAGACCACCCACAAAATCAGCTCACCGCACACCACACCCAGGAGAACACGAGCCGCATGCTTCATAGGAGACCGGTGAGCTGATTTTATGGGCGGTCTTCAGTTCTGTTGCGACAGGAGAGGATGCGAAGACGCATGCGCTGAAAGATGACACTGTTCACAAAGATGGTACCAGAGAAAGCGCTATGCGGAGGCGCTGACTCCGTTAGTCAAGACTTTTGTGCAATACTTCCAAACGATAGTGAAAAGGCGCTGGAATAAATGTGTATGACAGAAACAGGGGGAGGAAGACCAGGCAGGGGCGGGAATAGATAGCAAGACCTGACCCACCTATTCCCTTCCTGTTGCATCTGTCAATCAAAAAGCAGTGCATTGCTGGAACTTTACTTGAACATATTTCTGAAATAAAACCTCCAATCTCAGAACAATAGCTATGCTTACATTCACCATCCTAGCTCCAGTATAGCACTGGCTTTACTTTATATATGAAGATCCTGATGGTTGGTTCCCTTTAATTCCTAAATCACACATTCTGATGACAACCAATAATTACCAAATGTAACCTAAACCCACAATTGTCATCTATATAGTATTTATACATCTGCAGGGAATATCATTTACAGCTGCCTGCAATAAGAGCAATGTATCTGTAAAAATCTGTTGCTGAACGTCTGGTCTGTCTTCGTGCACTCAGACTTGATTAGGAGACTCTCCTCAGAGATGAAGAAGAGACCAGCACGAGCGTCAGATCAGTGTGGAAAAAAAGAAAAAAAAAATCAGAGGGTAGAACATGGGTCTGTGTGCGGTCGCAGTTTTCCATTGACAGGACTTAACTGAATACACAGATGCCTGAACGCAGCCGTAAAGGGAAGACAGCAGCAGGTCTGTTCCTACTAAACCATCTCCAGCGCCCAAAGCTGAGGGGACGACCGGGCAGGCCCCCAGGGATGCCACCACCGGGCAGGGGCCCCCAGGGACGCCACCACCGGGCAGGGCACCCCAGGGACGCCACCACCGGGCAGGGCACCCCAGGGACGCCACCACCGGGCAGGGCACCCCAGGGACGCCACCACCGGGCAGGGCACCCCAGGGACGCCACCACCGGGCAGGGCACCCCAGGGACAAACATCAGATATAAGGATAAGAAGAGGTCGCCATCAATACAAAGTCACAATGGCAACTTGCACTCCAAGTTCTGCAAAATCGGCTCGTCCTGTGCACTGAGGTTGCAGTTTGTTTTTTTTTTTTACTTTTTTTTGTTGAGTTCTCAAAGAAGAAAAGAAAATCTCCAATGAAAACTTTTTTTTAAGATTTTCTACTCAAAGAGAAAAAGCAAAAGAAGCCGCACACAGAACACTCCCTGGTGCTGCTCAGGTCAGTAAATAATCAATGCACTTTTTTTCTGTATGGATCCAGCCTGTGATATTCCACACAGAAGCAACAACACAGAAGTAATGACGCTGCATGGACACAGAGCACGGGAAACACTGGGGGGGTGCACGGAGGTTACAGAGCACGGGGGGACACTGGAGGGGGGTGCACGGAGGTTACAGAGCACGGGGGGACACTGGAGGGGGGGTGCACGGAGGTTACAGAGCACAGGGGAGGGACACTGGAGGGGGGGTGCACGGAGGTTACAGAGCACAGGGGGGACACTGGACAGGGGGGGTGCACAGAGCTTACAGAGCACGGGGGGGGGGGGGACACTGGAGGGGAGGTTGAGGGAGGGGAGGTTGCACGGAGGTTACAGAGCACGGGGGACACTGGACGGGGGGGTGCACGGAAGTTAGGGTACTTTCACACCTCCGGTTTTTCTTCTGCGGCACAATCCGGCACTTTGCAGGAAAATCGCAACCGGTCTTTTTTGCTGCCGGTTGCGATTTTCCTGCATAGACTTTAATTAGTGCCGCATTGTGCCGCATGGCCTTGCGTTCCATCCGGTTTTTGCCGCATGCGGCAGATTTAGCCGATGCGGCGGCCGGATGGAACGTTGCCTGGCACGTTTTTTCGTGCGGCAAAAAAAACCGCATCGCGCCGCATTCGGCCGATGCGGCGCATCTCTCAATGCATGCCTATGGCGGCCGGATGCTGCGCGATGCGGCAAATACCGCATCCGGCCGCCGCATGCGGTTTTTGCCACAGTAGCATGCCGCAAGCGGCAAAAAACGGGCGGGCCGCATGGGAAAAACTTAGGCTACTTTCACACATCCGGTTTGAGCCCTGCGGCTCAATCCGGCTGTGAAAACTATGCAACGGATGCGGTGAAAACACCGCATCCTTTGCATCAGTTTTTACATGCGGCCGGTCCGGTTTTTTCCGGTTGCGGCATGCTACTGAGCATGCGCAGTGGAAAATACCGCATGCGGCGACCGGATGCGGTTTTTTCCGCATCGCGCCGCATCCGGCCTCCATAGGGATGCATTGAAAAATGCGCCGCAGCGGCCGGATGCGGCGCGATGCGGTGTTTTTTGCCGGAGCAAAAAACGTTGCAGGGTACGTTCGATCCGGCCGCCGCATCGGCTAAATCTGCCGCATGCGGCAAAAACCGGACCGAACGCAAGCCCCTACGCAAGTACCCTTATGCAAAGGATGCGGTGTTTTCACCGCATCCGTTGCATAGCTTCCACAGCCGGATTGAGCCGCAGGGCTCAAGCCGGATGTGTGAAAGTAGCCTAAGGGTACTTTCACACATCCGGATTTTTGCTCTGCGGCACAATACGGCGTTCTGCAGAAAAACCGCAACCGGCTTTTGTAACGCCGATTGCGGTTTTTTTTGCATTGACTTACATTAGTGCCGCATTGTGCCGTAGGGGCTTGCGTTCGGTCCGGTTTTTGCCGCATGCGGCAGATTTAGCCGATGCGGCGGCCGGATCGAACGTACCCTGCAACGTTTTTTGCTCCGGCAAAAAACACCGCATCGCGCCGCATCCGGCCGCTGCGGCGCATTTTTCAATGCATCCCTATGGAGGTATTTTCCACTGCGCATGCTCAGTAGCATGCCGCAACCGGAAAAAAACGGACCGGCCGCATGTAAAAACGTATGCAAAGGATGCGGTGTTTTCACCGCATCCGTTGCATAGTTTTCACAGCCGGATTGAGCCGCAGGGCTCAAACCGGATGTGTGAAAGTAGCCTTACAGAGCACGGGGGGTCACTGGAGGGGGGTGCACGGAGGTTACAGAGCACGGGGGGAACACTGGAGGGGGGTGCACGGAGGTTACAGAGCACGGGGGAACACTGGAGGGGGGGTGCACGGAGGTTACAGAGCACGGGGGGGGGGGGACACTGGAGAGGGGGTGCACGGAAGTTACAGAGCACGGGGGGACACTGGAGGGGGAGGTGCACGGAGGTTACAGAGCACGGGGGGGGGGGGGACACTGGACGGGGGGGTGCACGGAGGTTACAGAGCACGGGGGGGGGGGGGGACACACTGGACGGGGGGGTGCACGGAGGTTACAGAGCACGGGGGGGGGGGGGACACTGGAGAGGGGGTGCACGGAAGTTACAGAGCACGGGGGGACACTGGAGGGGGGGGTGCACGGAGGTTACAGAGCACGGGGGGGGGGGGGGGGACACTGGACGGGGGGGTGCACGGAGGTTACAGAGCACGGGGGGGGGGGGGGGGGGACACTGGACGGGGGGGTGCACGGAGGTTATCTGGATACTGAGCACACAAGGTACCAAATGTAAACATGATCCCAGAATGAATCAGGAGGGGGCGGGGTGCGCTGTCTCTCTCACTCTCTCCTTATATATCATACGTGTGCGTATATAACGTGTGTGTCTGCAGCTCTATGTGTGTACAGTGAGACTACAGCGCTGCAGTCCGGTGCTCGCCGCCTCCTCACCCGGGCTCCATCTTGTCCTCCTGGCTGTCACTGTCCCTGTCACACACGCGCCGCTCCTGCCTCCCACCTGCTCTCCTCCGTCTTCTGTACCATTCACTTCCTGGTTCTGAGGCCACGTGATGAGTTTTTAGCCAATCAGCGTGCAGCGTTGCAGACAAGCCCGTGTGCCGCCGGGTGACCGCACCGAACACAGCTCCCTCCTCCGCCTCCCCTCTGACCTCCCCGGGCACAGCTCCCTCCTCCGCCTCCCCTCTGACCTCCCCGGGCACAGCTCCCTCCTCCGCCTCCCCTCTGACCTCCCCGGGCACAGCTCCCTCCTCCGCCTCCCCTCTGACCTCCCCGGGCACAGCTCTCTCCTCCGCCTCCCCTCTGACCTCCCCGGGCACAGCTCCCTCCTCCGCCTCCCCTCTGACCTCCCCGGGCACAGCGCTCTCCTTCGCCTCCCCTCTGACCTCCCCGGGCACAGCGCTCTCCTTCGCCTCCCCTCTGACCTCCCCTGGCACAGCGCTCTCCTCCGCCTCCCCTCTGACCTCCCCGGGCACAGCGCTCTCCTCCGCCTCCCCTCTGACCTCCCCTGGCACAGCGCTCTCCTCCGCCTCCCCTCTGACCTCCCCGGGCACAGCGCTCTCCTTCGTCTCCCCTCTGACCTCCCCGGGCACAGCGCTCTCCTTCGTCTCCCCTCTGACCTCCCCGGGCACAGCGCTCTCCTTCGTCTCCCCTCTGACCTCCCCGGGCACAGCGCTCTCCTCCGCCTCCCCTCTGACCTCCCCGGGCACAGCGCTCTCCTTCGTCTCCCCTCTGACCTCCCCGGGCACAGCGCTCTCCTTCGTCTCCCCTCTGACCTCCCCGGGCACAGCACTCTCCTCCGCCTCCCCTGGCACAGCGCTCTCCTCCGCCTCCCCTCTTACCTCCCCGGGCACAGCTCTCTCCTCCGCCTCCCCTCTGACCTCCCCGGGCACAGCGCTCTACTCCGCCTCCCCTCTGACCTCCCCGGGCACAGCTCCCTCCTCCGCCTCCCCTCTGACCTCCCCGGGCACAGGTCCCTCCTCCGCCTCCCCTCTGACCTCCCCGGGCACAGGTCCCTCCTCCGCCTCCCCTCTGACCTCCCCGGGCACAGCTCCCTCCTCCGCCTCCCCTCTGACCTCGCCGGGCACAGCTCCCTCCTCCGCCTCCCCTCTGACCTCGCCGGGCTCAGCTCCCTCCTCGGGCTCAGCTCCCTCCTCCGCCTCCCCTCTGACCTCCCTGGGCACAGCTCCCTCCTCCGCCTCCCCTCTGACCTCCCCGGGCACAGCGCTCTCCTCCGCCTCCCCGGGCACAGCTCCCTCCTCCCCGGGCACAGCTTCTTCCTCCGCCTGACCTCCCCGGGCACAGCTCCCTCCTCCACCTCCCCTCTGATCTCCCCGGGCACAGCTCCCGCCTCCCCTCTGACCTCCCCGGGCACAGCGCTCTCCTCCGCCTCCCCGGGCACAGCTCCCTCCTCCCCGGGCACAGCTTCTTCCTCCGCCTCCCTGAGCACAGCTCCCGCCTCCCCTCTGACCTCCCCGGGCACAGCGCTCTCCTCCGCCTCCCCTCTGACCTCCCCGGGCACAGCTCCCTCCTCCCCGGGCACAGCTTCTTCCTCCGCCTCCCTGAGCACAGCTCCCGCCTCCCCTCTGACCTCCCCGGGCACAGCGCTCTCCTCCGCCTCCCCGGGCACAGCTCCCTCCTCCCCGGGCACAGCTTCTTCCTCCGCCTCCCTGAGCACAGCTCCCGCCTCCCCTCTGACCTCCCCGGGCACAGCGCTCTCCTCCGCGTCCCCGGGCACAGCTCCCTCCTCCCCGGGCACAGCTTCTTCCTCCGCCTCCCTGAGCACAGCTCCCGCCTCCCCTCTGACCTCCCCGGGCACAGCGCTCTCCTCCGCCTCCCCGGGCACAGCTCCCTCCTCCCCGGGCACAGCTTCCTCCTCCGCCTCCCTGAGCACAGCTCCCGCCTCCCCTCTGACCTCCCCGGGCACAGCGCTCTCCTCCGCGTCCCCGGGCACAGCTCCCTCCTCCCCGGGCACAGCTTCTTCCTCCGCCTCCCTGAGCACAGCTCCCGCCTCCCCTCTGACCTCCCCGGGCACAGCGCTTTCCTCCGCCTCCCCGGGCACAGCTCCCTCCTCCCCGGGCACAGCTTCTTCCTCCGCCTCCCCTCTGACCTCCCCGGGCACAGCGCTTTCCTCCGCCTCCCCGGGCACAGCTCCCTCCTCCCTGGGCACAGCTTCTTCCTCCGCCTCCCCTCTGACCTCCCCGGGCACAGCTCTCTCCTCCGCCTCCCCTCTGACCTCCCCGGGCACAGCTTCTTCCTCCGCCTCCCCTCTGACCTCCCCGGGCACAGCTCCCTCCTCCCCGGGCACAGCTTCTTCCTCCGCGGCCTCTGTGGCTGCATTGCTGATCATCCTATCTGGAGCCACCTTTACAAATGTCAGGTGTCACTGATTTGAAGCCACTCACTTGCTGTGAGGATCTTGCAGATTTGCCCCCTGTGCGTTTTTGCTTTCAGCTTGCAAAGTCAGTGAGAATCTTGAAGTGTGCGCACGTTCATGTTTTTCCTTGCAGGTTTGTTTGCAGAAATAATAGGAGTCTATGGAAAATGGATCCATTAAATGATTTCAATTTAGCCATCCATTTTCCTTACATGTGTAAAGGACCCCCTTTTTTTTCTTGCTTACTGGATCGAAATCTAATGTTAAATAAACGGATTCTGCGAAAATCTATTTTTTTTTTTAAAACATAAAAAAAGTTGTGTTTTCACGTCTTTTTTTGCCAACGGATGACTACTGGACATGTGAACACAGCCTAAGGCCCCTTTCACACATCAGTTTTGTGCCATCAAAATCCATTTTCTCGATTGTGTCAAAATCGATGCAACGGACCCGACGAGAGAGAGAGACGGAATCCGTCATTTGACTGATGACGACGGATCCTGTGCCCATAGGCTCTCATTCTACAAAATGACGGACAGCGATGGATCAGTTTTTTCCGAAGTACACAGAAAAACGTTACTATGGACGTCATCTCCGTCCGACGGATAAGCATTTTTTGGCAGATCCGTTGTATGACGGATGAAACGTGAGGCCATCCGTCACAATCCGTCCCTAATAAAAGTCGATGCGAAAAAAAAACGGATCCAGCGGCATTAGTCACCCACAGGGGTCTACTAACATGATATTCAATTCAGCTTCACTAGTGGTGCTGCGCGTACCTCTGTTCGCTGTGATTGCGCTTCTGAATGCCTGCCATTTCTGGTCATGCGCAGTACACCTCTCTGAAGCCAGGACACGTACACCCGGCTTCATACTGCACATGACCGGAAGTGCCTGGCATTCAGAAGTGTGGTCACAGCAAACACAGGTACGCGCAGCACCACTGATGATGCTGAATTGTATAGTATGTTAGTACGCCCCTGTGGGCGTGCTAACAAGCTAAGAGGGCGGACTAGTCGGGGGATACAACGCCCTTGGGACTAATTCCCGCACTCATTAGCATAAGATGAAAGATCTTTATAATTACTTTTTCTAAAGATGTCTTTATCTATGCTCGTGGTCCTGAATGCATATTGCACCTGACAGGTTCACTTTAAAGGGAACTTGTCAACAAGTTTTTTTTTTTTTTTGTACCAAAAAAACAAAATAATAATAATAATAATAATTTATTCATTTATATAGCACTGTTAATTCCACAGCGCTTTACATACAATTGCAACACTGTCCCCATTGGGGCTCACAATCTAGGTTCCCTGAGAGTATAGTGGGCTTTACACGCTACGATATTTCTAGCAATTGCTAGCGCTATCGTATGCAAAAGCACCCGCCCCCGTCGCACATGCGATATCGTGTGATCGCTGCCACAGTGAACATTATCGTTACGGCAGCGTCACATGCACTTACCTGGTCGGCGTCGTCGCTGTGACTGACGAACAATCCCTCCCTCAAGGGGGAAGTGCGTTCGGCGTCACGGCAACGTCACTAAGCGGCCGGCCAATCAATGCGGAGGGGCGTAGATGAGCGGGACGAAGATCCCTCCCACCTCCTTCCTTCCTCATTGCACGCGGGACGCAGGTAAGAGATGTTCCTCGCTCCTGCGGTGTCACACACAGCATTGTGTGCTGCCGCAGGAACAAGGAACATCTATAAACAACCATTAACAATTTTTGGTTTTAAGTGGGCTTTACTTAGCTACGACATCGCTAGCAATATCGAGCGTGTAAGCACCCGCCCCCGTCATGCATGGGATATCGTGTGTCCACTGCCGCAGCGAACATTATCGCTACGGCAGCGTCACGTGCACTTACCTGGTCGGCGTCGTCGCTGTGACCGGCAAACTATCCCTCCCTCAAGGGGGAGGGACGTTCGGCATCACAGCGACGTCACTAAGCGGCCGACCAATCAAAGTGGAGGGGCGGAGATGAGCGAGATGTAACATCCCGCCCACCTCCTTCCTTCCGCATTGCCGGCCGGCGGCAGGTAAGGAGACATTCCTCGCTCCTGCGGTGTCACACACAGCGATGTGTGCTGCCGCAGGAGCGACGAACCACATCGATAATGAACCATTACTGATTTTTGGTTTTGGGACAACCTCTCCATGGTGAACGATTTTCCCCACTTTGGAGGACGTTTAAGGTCGCTGGTAAGTGTCACACGCTGCGATACCGTTAATGATGCCAGATGTGCGTCACTAACAACGTGACCCCGACGATAAAACATTTACGATATCGTAGCGTGTAAAGCCCCCTTATGTCTTTGGAGTGTGGGAGGAAATCCACGCAAACACGGGGAGAACATACAAACTCCTTGCAGATGTTGTCCTTGGTGGGATTTGAACCCAGGACCCCAGCGCTGCAAGACTGCAGTGCTAACCACTGAGCCACTGTGCCGCCCACGATCATCTATTGGTCACGAAGAATCAGATTAAATCTATACCTTCTTTTTTGTAATCCTTGCTTTCATTCCAAAATTATCCCTTATCCAATATGTCTGCAAATGAGTTGAAGGGCAGGGAACTCAGCCTTTCACTTCGAGCTTTCTATCATCTTTCCTCGCTTGCCTCTATCTCAAGGTCTCTGACTGACCGATTACTCTTGTAACCGGCCTCTTCCATCCAAAAATTTGCGTAAATCTGATCACTTCCCACACTGGTTGTCTTCTCAGAGGAGGGAGTGTATGCCAGACGCATAGTCCTGATCTAGCTACATTGAAAGAGAACCAACCAGCAGGTTTTTCACATATAAAGCACAGGCACTGCCATACTGGCGCTAGGGTGCGGATTAAAATGATACCTCCACTTTACAGCTTGGAGGCTTGATAGCAGAGAAATCCTTTATCAAAGCTGCAGGAATTATGTCATTGGTGTAACGGCTTGAGCATCAGGGCGGTAGTATATGGGTCGGGTCCTCTTCTGGAATGATTCCTCCTCCTGCCTTGCCTCCTTTTCTTTATTTAAATTTTGTGCCGCTATTGGCAATATTGGTGGAAGTGCACATTGCTAGTGTCACGTGGTCTTCAGTAAAATGGCACCGTAATCAGCGCATATGTCGCACCCCAGGGCTATGGGGTACTCGGTTCCAGGCCTGGTTTCACTGGGAAGTGTCACGGGTGTAATGGCCGGTGCCCGGTTCCGTGACCCTGGGGATCGCTTTTAAAAAGGCTGTATTTACAGGGAATATTAATAAAGTTTTTGTCGTGACACCACTTGCGGGTTGCGGCTATAGAGATAGAGCCGCCGCTGCACAGCCTTTCACTGCTGGGGCTGATGTTAATGGCAGCCTGGATGTTGTGGCCCTCCGAAAGTAGGGCCAGGCCCCAGGGGATAGATGATGGTGTGGATGTTTATGTCCATTGATAATACTGGTGCTCGGAAAGAAGGTAGACCACACAGGGGACTGCAGTGTAAATGGTCCTTTACTCACAGAGATGTTGCTAGCAACCCGATGGAGGCTGGTCCTCACCACTGGTCCCCTTAGTTTCAGTGTTGGTGTGATGACCTGGTGGCTTACTTCCCCTGCACCTGTCTCTGGTTGGTGGGTCCCCGTGATTTGGAGCATCTGGCGGTCCCCTCGTGGTAGTCTTTCAGTCTTAGTCCGTATGGCAGGCAGTTTGAACCCCGTTGGGTCAGTTCTCTGTTCCCGATCAAAGGTTCTCCCGTCACTGCTGTGCCCCGGACTTTACAGTCAGTGAGGTCCTGGATGGTCCTCTTACCATGCAGATTTTATCATGTCTGCCTGGAGCATTTTCCTAACCTAGGGCTATGTACCCCGTCGGCGCTATGGTTCCGAGAGTACTCCACCGGCAACCACACGCCTGAGCCTGACAGATCACTGCTACACTCTCCCATCAGTACTGTTACATCCGTCTCCTTTCACTTCCACTTACTGACTGTCTGACCCCTCCTCCCTGGTTGTCGTCCAGTGGACTGGACCGGTTCCACCCCTAGGTGGCCATCCATTGGATCAAACCCTAGCCCGTCACCAGTTTTTTTTTGGGGGGGACAGGGATTGTATGAATGTTTTGGTGTTACCGACACTGGTCTTCTGGGTCCCTGGGGGTAGGCCATGCATCTCTGACAGGATGCAGTTCCCTGTAGCTCCTGATGGCTCAGGGGCGCTACATTTGCACGTACCACCATCTCCAGCTCCATTTTATTGAAGACACTGTGGAGATAAATCTGAGCAGCATCGGCGCATGCACAGATTTAATTTTATCTTCAGTCATCTCCACAGTGTCCTCAGTAAAATGACTCTTGGGACGGCGGTACGCACATGCTCCAGTTATGCCACCATTTAACTGAAAACAATGTTACATTAGCTATGCGCACGTATCGGCAACAGGGGCGGTGGTGGCGTGAAATTTAAAAGGAGGCAAGGCAGGAGGAGGAATCATTCCAGTGGACCCGACCCATAAAGTCCCACCGCGATGCTCATATTACTGCACCAAAGAGCTGTCTGAAGTAGCAGCAGAGAGTCTGATTCCAGGCATGCACCACTTACGTGCTTGGCGTAGTTTTGATAGAATCCCTGTTTTGTCTGATGTAGCACAGCTAAGACTTCTGGGCTGGCAGTACTGGTAATACAGGAGGCATAGAGTGCGCTGGGCAGGTTTTCGGGGGGATGAGGCTAAATATTCATTCATTTAATTATCTGGTGCGCTCTCAATACTATCTTCGGTGGCACTCCTGATCTGAGAGTGACAGCGTGTATCTCTATGTAGCTGTCATTGACAGCTCAGTAGAGATACCGAGGATTGTGGGGAAATCCTTGGGGACTAATGACGCAGGCATCGGAGGCTGAAATATAAGACACCCCTAAAAATAAGCCCTAGCACATTTTTAAAGCAGAAAAGAATATAAGCCCCTGCTGATAAAACACTGATTGTACTGAAACTACAGTGCACAGCCTAGCAATTGACACATCTCTGGAATCAGGGCCTCAGTTCCTACTTTATGTTGCTATCAGATAATGGGAATATTTTTCGTACCTTAACTGAGAGCAGTAGGATGAAGGTAAATAGACCCTGAATCCAATTGTGTATAACTTAGCTTACTGGGTGCAGCACAAGCAAAGTTTTTAAATTTAGCAATGCAGCAGAGCTGAAACTGCTGTCCCGCCCATATCAGGCTCTGTATGTACATTTCTATAGACAGTAAGCTATTAATCACAATAATCACAAGAGGGGCGAAGTCAGACAACATGGCACAGCAATCATAATGTCCCAGGTATAAAACATTTAGTTTAAGTAAACAACACCACAAGTCTTGACAGGAGAGGCATCACTGAATTCCCTGTTTTAACCTTTACAGCATAGTGTCCTAAGATTACATAGCAAAACCCTGCTGACAGATTCCCTTTTAAATAGCAAAAACCTGGTGACAGATTTTCTTTAAGACAAGATTCTTCTGTCAATCAAGGGGCTTTGAACGGTGAACAGCGGGAAAAGCTTGAAAGAAGACATAGAGCTGTAAGGGCCTAGTCAACCCCCCTGCACTTGAACCTCATATACATAATGGTTGAATAAGGAATTACTTTGAATATAAGAATTAAAAAAAAAAAGTGTAGATGTATTCTGGATCACAGTGACCTAACATAGATGTGTTTGGTTACTGGCACAAAACCTGCTGATGGGTTCCCCTTAAAGGCTCATTCACATGACCGTTCCGTTTTTGCGGTCTACAAAACACGGTCCGTTTTTTTCAAAGATGCATCCGTGTGGCATCCGTTCCATTCCGTATACGGGCCGTGTGACATCCATGTGTCATCCGTGTGCCTTCCAGGTTTTTTTGCGGACCGCAAAACACGGAAGCAGCTAGATAGATAGAGAGACAGATAGGGGGATAGATAGATACAAATAGGAATAACGTTTGGAACACCATTCTAAGTCCGAACTGGGTGCAAAAACCTAAAAAAAATCACTATGGGGAGATAAGGTATGCACACCAGTGACTATGGAAGGGGATTGCATTGATCAATTCAGTAGCTAAATTTCTCTTGATTCATATGTTCATGGCAGTAATGCAGGTTCCATTTTTCACATATTCACTCTTGCATATAGCTATTGGATTTTTCAAGTCAGTATTCACACAGCAGTTTCTGCTATTCCATGTATTCCCCTTACATAGTCACTGGTGTGCATACCTTATCTCCCCATAGTGATGTTTTTTTAGGTTTTTGCACCCAGTTCGGACTTAGAATGGTGTTCCAAACGTTATTCCTATTTGAAAGGATTTTTTCGTTTGTGAACCCTCCCCAACCACACCTATTGCCAATCCATATCATACGCATAAATAGCCTGGGTCTCAGCTTCCCATACACGGTAAGTTTTTTAACTGCATGAGAGGACACACACAAGCTAGGGACCCCAACGTAGAGAAATACTTTGGCGTAGTGTTGGGGCTCTATTGCATTGATCAATTCAGTAGCTAAATTTCTCTTGATTCATATGTTCATGGCAGTAATGCAGATTCCATTTTTCACATTTTCACTCTTACATATAGCTATTGGATTTTTCAAGTCAGTATTCACACAGCAGTTTCTGCTATTTCATGTATTCCCCTTACATAGTCACTGGTGTGCATACCTTATCTCCCCATAGATAGATAGATACAGGGATAAATAGAGGAATGAATGAATGAATGAATGAACGGAGGGATAGCTAGAGGGATAGATAGATAATAGATGAGGAAGACATATAATGTCCCACTCCCCAGCATTTTGTAATCTTGCAACCTTTAGGGTATGTGCGCACGTTGCTTTTTACCTGCTTTTTACCTGCTTTTTTGCTGCTTTTTCTTCTGCGCTGTTTAATGCCAAAATGGATGTGTTCTTCTATTCAAGCAAAGTCTATGGGAATTTGGGTTTCTTGTTCACACTATGTTGTTCAAAATGCTGCCTTTTTGTGGCAGAACTTTGGTCAAAAACTCAGCTTTTCAAAGAAGCAACATGTCAATTGTTTTTGCCATTTGGGTTTTGCACTGCAAAGCTGAGTTTTTGACCAAAGTTCTGCCACAAAAAGGCAGCATTTTGAACAACATAGTGTGAACAAGAAACCCAAATTCCCATAGACTTTGCTTGAATAGAAGAACACATCCATTTTGGCATTAAACAGCGCAGAAGAAAAAGCAGCAAAAAAGCAGGTAAAAAGCAACGTGCGCACATACCCTTAGTGCCTTTCATGTGGCATTAAAGGGTGCTTAGCCTTGTATTTAGCCAAAAAATAAATAAATAAATAATTTCAAAAAACGACGTGGGGTCCCCCCTATTTTTTGTAGCCAGCTACCACAGCTGGCAGCTTCACCTTGGCTGGTAATCCAAATCAGAGGGCACCCCACACTGTTATTTCAAATTGAATAAATAATGTAAAACAAAATACGTGGGGTCCCCCCCAAATTGGATCACCACCCAAGGTAAAGTGGACAGCTGTGGTCTGCTATTCTCAGACTAGGGAGGTCCGCGGTTCTTGGACCCTCCCCAGCCTAAGAATAGCAGGCTGCAGCCTTCCCAGAAGTGGCACATCCATCAGATGTGCCAATCCTGGTGCTTTGTCCCAGCTCATGCCGATGCCCTGGTGCGATGGCAAATGGGGTAATATATGGAGTTGATACCAGATGTGTAATGTCACCTGGCATCAAGCCCTGGGGTTACTGATGTCACGGCATCTATCAGATACCCGACATCAGTAACCCAGTCAGTAATTAAAAAAAATAGATGACAAACACATTTTTAATTGAAAAAACACTCCCCAAAACATTCTCTCTTTCACCAATTTATTGAATAGAAAAAAACAAATCCGGGTCCGGCGTAATCCAATAAGGGGGTCCCAGAACAATCAAAATTCACTGTCCCAGTCAATGAATAACAGAATGTTCCCCATTGGCTGGGAGAGCAGTGCAGTGACCTGAGCTAACATCATGAGGTCAGCCCAGTTCACTGCAGGGGATAACGATCGCTGACTTCAGGAGGTTAGATGAGATCATTACCTGCGGTGATGGAAGCCTCTGCACTCCTGACGTCAGCGCTGGTGACTGAATTCAATGACCGCCGCATTCTCAGATAACCTCTCGTGAGCGGTCCGTGACGTCACCGCTAGTCACAGTCTTGGTCCCGCCCACAAGAGGAGATGTGAGAATGCGGCTGTGAGTGACGAGCGCTGACGTCAGGAGTGCAGGAATTCATCAGCGCAGGTAATAAACTTTACTAACCTCCTGATGGCAGAGCTCTTCATCCCCGCGGCTGCTCGCATTGCAGTCCGGGCATATGCTGACACATTACAATGTGGGCATATGCTTACACACTGCAGTGCGGGCATATGCTGACACACTGCAGTGCAGGCATATGCGGACACACTGCAGTGCGGGCTGCCGCGGGGCTGGCAGAGAGCGGGACACAGACTGCACGGGCACCCGACGGAGGCCACACGGAAGTGCTTCTGTGCGGTTTCCGGGGATTTTGCGGGCCCATTGACTTGTATTGAGACATGTTCCATAATAACGGAACGGACATATGGCATCCGATGTGCTTTTTTGTAGGATCGTGTAACAGGGTGAAAATGTACATAAGATAAACTTGCATGTTTGTTAATGTATTGTACAAATTTATGCTAGAATTTAAATTGCCACTAGGTGTCACTAGAGGGCAGGCACATTGCTATACAGTAAGGGGTTACATTAGGTTTCCCTGGTAACATAGACTGAGAGAGACGGTTAAAAAGTTAGGATCTGAGGGACTGCGCAAGAGAAAGACGGCTGTCGCTTTCCTGTGTTTGGATTTATAGGATTGCCTGTTTTTTTCCTTTTGTGGACTGCTTACTCGTTTTTTTCTTTGGAGCTCCTACTGCCCCTGACGAGGGGAATTCATCTGAGTGAATTTTTCTTCAGAAACTGTTTGGATAAAATCATCTAAGAGTGAATCAGAAGCAGTCTGAGGGGATGGACGCCATCTTTGATGAAGACTTCAGTGAGTAACAACTGACCTGAGACTGATCGGTGTATAATAGTCAGTCAGGGACAGACAGATAGGATAAAGGAGAAGTAAGATTATTCTTCGACCGATTATTTACTGAGAAGGAGCTGTGTTACTTGTTTATCTTGAGGCGTTTGCTCTGAACCGGAAGTTATTGGAGGTTAAGCTGTGTTGTGCTTATAATAACAGACTATTCTGCCTTTCCTCCATCACACTGTCTGGGGGCAGTGAGGTACAGAATATTGAATAGAGGTACAGTTAGGTCCAGAAATATTTGGACAGTGACACAAGTTTTGTTATTTTAGCTGTTTACAAAAACGTTCAGAAATACAATTATATATATAATATGGGCTGAAAGTGCACACTCCCAGCTGCAATATGAGAGTTTTCACATCCAAATCGGAGAAAGAGTTTAGGAATCATAGCTCTGTAATGCATAGCCTCCTCTTTTTAAAGGGACCAAAAGTAATTGGACAAGGGACTCTAAGGGCTGCAATTAACTCTGAAGGCGTCTCCCTCCTTAACCTGTAATCAATGAAGTAGTTAAAAGGTCTGGGGTTGATTACAGGTGTGTGGTTTTGCATTTGGAAGCTGTTGCTGTGACCAGACAACATGCGGTTCAAGGAACTCTCAATTGAGGTGAAGCAGAACACCCTGAGGCTGAAAAAAAAGAAAAAATCCATCAGAGAGATAGCAGACATGCTTGGAGTAGCAAAATCAACAGTCGGGTACATTCTGAGAAAAAAGGAATTGACTGGTGAGCTTGGGAACTCAAAAAGGCCTGGGCGTCCACGGATGACAACAGTGGTGGATGATCGCCGCATACTTTCTTTGGTGAAGAAGAACCCGTTCACAACATCAACTGAAGTCCAGAACACTCTCAGTGAAGTAGGTGTATCTGTCTCTAAGTCAACAGTAAAGAGAAGACTCCATGAAAGTAAATACAAAGGGTTCACATCTAGATGCAAACCATTCATCAATTCCAAAAATAGACAGGCCAGAGTTAAATTTGCTGAAAAACACCTCATGAAGCCAGCTCAGTTCTGGAAAAGTATTCTATGGACAGATGAGACAAAGATCAACCTGTACCAGAATGATGGGAAGAAAAAAGTTTGGAGAAGAAAGGGAATGGCACATGATCCAAGGCACACCACATCCTCTGTAAAACATGGTGGAGGCAACGTGATGGCATGGGCATGCATGGCTTTCAATGGCACTGGGTCACTTGTGTTTATTGATGACATAACAGCAGACAAGAGTAGCCGGATGAATTCTGAAGTGTACCGGGATATACTTTCAGCCCAGATTCAGCCAAATGCCGCAAAGTTGATCGGACGGCGCTTCATAGTACAGATGGACAATGACCCCAAGCATACAGCCAAAGCTACCCAGGAGTTCATGAGTGCAAAAAAGTGGAACATTCTGCAATGGCCAAGTCAATCACCAGATCTTAACCCAATTGAGCATGCATTTCACTTGCTCAAATCCAGACTTAAGATGGAAAGACCCACAAACAAGCAAGACCTGAAGGCTGCGGCTGTAAAGGCCTGGCAAAGCATTAAGAAGGAGGAAACCCAGCGTTTGGTGATGTCCATGGGTTCCAGACTTAAGGCAGTGATTGCCTCCAAAGGATTCGCAACAAAATATTGAAAATAAAAATATTTTGTTTGGGTTTGGTTTATTTGTCCAATTACTTTTGACCTCCTAAAATGTGGAGTGTTTGTAAAGAAATGTGTACAATTCCTACAATTTCTATCAGATATTTTTGTTCAAACCTTCAAATTAAACGTTACAATCTGCACTTGAATTCTGTTGTAGAGGTTTCATTTCAAATCCAATGTGGTGGCATGCAGAGCCCAACTCGCGAAAATTGTGTCACTGTCCAAATATTTCTGGACCTAACTGTACATGTACATATATTTGCTTGTTGCTGACTGTATATGGGAAGGTGGCCGGGTACCCTGATTGTATTGTAAACATAAGGGGAGGTGGTTGTAAGATTATATCTTTGGAGGGATCACGTGCCATTATCTGTAGTAGTGCCCCCGAGTAAGCCCCATTAATAGATAAGGGAGGGATCGGTATAGTGGGGGGAAATATAGTCCAGTTCATCCCTACAGACCGACACTTGAAGTCCTCCAAGTTGCATAAACTGTTATTGTTTATTCCGGGCTGTTGTGGCCCATAAGTTGTAAGTGAACTGGTTTTTTTTATAAAGAAAAAACTGTTATTCACCATCTTTGTGTCCCTGGGTTTTCCATAGTGCCCTTGTATCTTAATAATCATAATGACCGGCATTCAGTCGTTACATATTTGGCATAGTTGGCAGGATACGGTGCTCGCTATGGATAACCCCGATCAGGTGGGAGATGCTGTAACACCCCCTGTAGTAATTCACCCCCCTTCACCCTTGGTGACCAGCAGTGAGCGGCTAATAGGGTGCTCTGCAACGGGCGCGCTGCTAAATCACCTGGCTAAATTCGATGGGTATAACTTACTGTTCAGTGACTGGGTGGGCCAGCTGAAGAACGCCATTGCCTTGCACAGCATACACCCCAAACTGCAACCCGAGGTCGCTGTGAATGCTCTGGAAGGGGATCCCCGCAAGGTTGTTCTGCTGAAACCAGAAGGCCAGCAGAACACAGTGGATGAAATAATTCAGGTCTTGGAAAAGGCTTTTGACCATGTGGCAGCGGCTGGACAATTGCGAGTACAGTTTTTGGCTCGTACCCAGAGGAGCGGAGAAAGTCTGATCCAGTATGGCATTGCATTGGAATAATTGCATCAGGAAATTAAGAAGTCGTCGAATGTAACGGTGGGCACTGAGGCCGAGGTTGATCATATTTTATGGGATCAGTTCATTGAGGGGTTCCAAAATGAGATGTTAAGGAGTGAACTACTACTGAAGGCAAGGAGTACCCCTGGTGTTACCTACGCTGAAATACAAGAAGAGGCAGTGGCGCGGACCCTGGATGTGAAGCCTGCCCCGAAATGGAGTAACATGCAGGTGGTTGACACATAGGAATTGAGTCGAGACCCTGTCCAGGTACATTCAGCAGCCTTGCAGAAGACTGTGGAGGGTCTGACGGAACAGATGCAACAAATGCGGGCTCAGGGGATGCCTCTGACCTACCGAGCACCAATGGACCCCTGTTCTCCCATGCCTGGACAAATGCTGCCTCCTATGTTGGAGATGTAGTCTCGGCGTTATACACAACAAGGAACAGCGGCCTGCCCCAGATAAGAAGCAGCAAGAAGTGGGATGAGAGGGCCTATACAGTGTTGGAGATGCGGAGGGCTTGGACATCTGCAACGAGATTGCCGGAGGGGCAGAACAGAAAAAACTGTGATGGCGGTAAAAGGGAAGTCCTCGCTGTAGCCGGGCATACAGCGAGCCAGAACCCAAAACCAATGTCCGAACTCTGCTCAGAAGATCTAATTGCAGAGAGTCCTGTACTGGAGGTACAGTTTGCTGGGAAGAAAGTTGTGTGTCTGGTAGACACCGGATCAGAGGGGACAACTATGCCGGTAAAATATTTCCAGAAGTACTTCAAGGAGGCTGCTAAACCAGAATCGGGGCATTTATTAAAACTGAAAGCGGCTAACAATGAAGAGATTCCAGTAGCGGATATCGTATGGATGAAGGTGCAGCTGTGCAGACAGGAGCTGGGAACCAAGGGAGTGATACTCGTGAAGACGCAGGTAAGGCCAAATCTCAAATCTCCCAGTGGTCCTAGGGATGAACATTCTGAGGGAACTGGATTCTCTTCTGTTTGAGTGCGATGGCCCAGGATACTGGAAAAGAGCAACAACTCATAAGGTCACGCAGAGAGTCCTACAGCAGGTGGTCAGTTTATGTGGTATACACAAGAGTTCAGCGGGAGGAAGAGCAGTGGGAGCGGTGTACGTCCCACGTGGCCCCGCTGTAACTATCGCTCCGGGTCAAGAGAAGCTGGTGTTGATGCCGGTGGGGACCCATAGGAAACTGAACGTTGTGGATGTAATTCTGGAGCCAGTGAGACAGTCCGAAAGCATGGAAGGCTTCATGATTGCCAGGACGCTGGTCACTGTACAAAATGGGAGGGTGCCGGTTAGGTGCCTGAATTTGCAGAGCCATGAGGCGACTTTGGTGGCAGGCTCAAAACTGGCCGATGTGTGCAGTGGAGAAGTTCTCCCCAAGAATCAGTTCACGTTGAAAGCGAACCGCCAGACTGCTTGGACTCTGTCGATGCAGGTAGCAGAAGAAGAGTCACCCACGCCCATGTGGAATGGTAAGAAGATCATAGAGCTGATGGGGATGGATACAACTAATCTAACGTCAGAACAGTTGCACCAGCTACAGACTACCCTATGGGAATACCAGTCTGCCTTTTCAAGGAGTGATGAAGACTTTGGCTGCACAAAGGCGGAAGAACACGAGATACCCACAGGGGATGTGGCCCCAATCTGAGAGAGATATTGCCAGATTCCCCAGAATCTTCATCAGGACGTCAAGAGTATGTTAGCGCAAATGTTAGATAATGGCGTGATCCACCCGAGTCAGAGTCCCTGGGCTGCGCCGGTTGTACTGGTTCGGAAGAAGGAAGGGTCCATATGGTTTTCTGTTGATTACCGCAAGCTGAACGCGCAGACCGTGCGTGACTCATACCTGTTAACAAGGATTGAGGAGTCTCTGTCTGCTCTGGGAAAGGCAAAATACTTCTCCACATTGGACCTGGCTAGTGGCTATTGGCAGGTACCCATGGCAGCTAAGGATCGTAAAAAAACAGCTTTCATCCTACCAATGGGACTCTATGAGTTTAATCGAATGCCTTTCGGACAGACTAATGCCCCGGCCACATTTCAGCGACTGATGGAGTACTGTCTAGGTGATTACAATTTTGAATCTGTGTTGATATATCTTGTCGATGTAATTATATTTGGAGATTCGTTTGAGGATCACCTGAGAAAGCTCCGGCAAGTGCTACACCGGCTAAAAGACAATGGACTCAAGATCAAACCCAAGAAGTGTCACTTGTTCCAGACCCAGATTAAATATCTGGGACATGTGGTGTCAGCGGAGGGGGTGCATCCGACCGAGAGCAAGATAGAGGCTATCCAGGAGTGGCCCACCCCCAGGACTGTGAGAGACGTGCGGGCCTTCCTCGGTTTGGCCGGATACTATCGTCGGTTTGTGAAGGACTTCGCTAAGATATCTGAACCATTGAATGAGTTATTGAGGGGACATCTCAGGGCCCCAGGAAACAGCCTATTCGATGGACCGACCGACAACAACAGGCGTTCGATCAAATTCAGGCCGCTCTCGTGCAGGCACCTCTGTTGGCATATGCTCGCTTTGACCGACCCTTTACTCTGTATACAGATGGAAGTCTGCATGGGCTGGGAGCAGTGTTGGCCCAAGAGCAAGAGGAACGGGAGAGGGTTGTCTCTGACACTGAGCGCTATCCTGATAACTATAGTTCTGTCATGGTTCGCCTCCCCGTCCACATGGCTAGGGGGCGGAGCCTTTTCTCGGGCCTCACTTCCGGACCCTGGATGCCTTAAAAGCTGACATTTCCAGTGAACCAGCGCCGGCTATAAGCTTAGCACTGCTTTGCCTGTGATTGCTGGTCCTGTGAGTGATATCCTAATCTGTCTGTTCCTGTGCCCCCGTGCCCTTGTCTGTGTTCCATCCCCTGGTCGTTCCTCCTGTCCTCTGTCCCCTCTCCTATTTCCCCACTCGGTTGCTTCCTCCGGTACTGAACTTGGCCTGACTTTGACTCCGCTTCTGCTCGTTCCTCCGGTCCTGCTTCTGCCCGTACTGTGTTTGACCCAGCCTGCCTGACTATTCCTTGCATGTCCTGCAGCTCTGCTTCTCATCTGTGCTGTGAGGTAGTGTATGAGAACGCTGTGTATTCACTTCCTGGTTCTCATTGCTATGTGTAGTGTCTTCTGCTGCAGAACTCTGGCTCCCCCTGGTGGCAGCATTACAAGTTCGTTCAAATTGGAGATGTTAGCCCTGGTGTGGGCCATGACCGAAAAATTTGCTGAGTATCTAGCAGGGTCGGAGGTTCTTGTAATGACAGACAATAACCCGATAGCTCATCTGGAGAATGCCAAACTGGGAGCATTAGAACAGTGATGGGTGGCTCGAATGTCCAAATTTAATTACCGGATTCGGTTCCAGTCCGGCAAAGAGAACTCCAACGCGGATGGCCTGTCACAGGTAACACGAGATGCACCAGGGCGTGAAGTAGATGAAGATCTCGAGGATACCGAGATTCCTGACCTGAGGCGATTACCTGAGTTTGTAGATCTGGCACGTTCAAGTAGGGTGGTGACACGAGTAGCCAGATTGCTGGAGAAGACTCATCAAGAATGGGCTCATCAGAACGCAGACCCTGGGCTGTCATGAGTAAAGAGATGGGTATATCAGAAAACTTGGCCTGATGTGAAAGCTAGAGCTCAGCTGAGCTCGGAGGAGCAAAAGTTGTTACGGCAGTGGGACAGACTGATAATAACACAGGGAGTGTTGTATCGCTGGATCTACTTGCCGGCTGAGTTAGGATACTTATGGCAGGTGGTATTCCTATCCTCGGCAGCCCCAGACATTGCTCGCGAGGCCCATACTCAGGGTGCTCACCTTGGGCCTGAGAAAACGTATCGATGCATGCACCGATTTCTATACACTCCCGGCTTAGAAGAAGTTGTAAGGGAGGTGTTTGCTAGATGCCAGCCCTGCGAGTTGAATAAGTCCCCTGAACAAAGGGCCCCTGTTCAAACCATCGTGACATCCTGCCCACTGGAGGTGTTAATGGTAGGTTACCTGACGATTGGGTATTCTAGGAGTGGGCATCATTCGTGCCTGGTGATGACTGATCACTTCACAAAATTTGCTGTGGTTGTCCCCACCAGGGACCAGACCGCTGAAACCGCAACGGAAGCAATCTGTAAACATTTTATCCTGACCTACGGGTGTCCACAACGGATACATTCAGATCAAAGGGCCTGCTTCCAGGGTAAACTCATGACTGAGTTTCTGCAGGAAGTGTGTACACTGTGATCCCTGAAGGATGTGTCGGGCCCCGTCGTATGTTGCACCTCCAAGTTGCATAAACTGTTATTGTTTATTCAGGCCTGTTGTGGCCCATAAGTTGTAAGAGAACAGTTTTTTTTTTATAAAGAAAAAACTGTTATTCATCATCTTTGTGTCCCTGGGTTTTCCATAGTGCCCTTGTACCTTAATAATCATAACGACCGGCATTCAGTCGTTACAATCGGATGCACACCGAAGTGCTACCATGTACCATCCGATTCTACACAAAAGACATTGAAAAGATGGTCCTGTCCGTGGGTCTACAAAGAATCAGGAACTGAACAGGACAGACGGAACGGTCGTGTGAATGAGCCCTAAATTGTATATCAGGATAGAAGCCGAGGATAATCAGGATTTCTAGACTATGAAATGCTGGACTGAAGGAATGTCACTCTACTAAACTGCTATTAATCATTACTAACTTTTTATATTTTGTATTACAAAACTTCCTAAAGCCTTGCTATCATTGTTAGTTTACAATTACTTTTCTTCTCCTCCTCAGCTTCCTTAAGTGACAGAAATTCAATAAATTCACGTCAACACCGGTGACAAATTTTAAGAAAGGGAAAGATACAAATACCTAAAATGTCAATATGTAGTAATAAGAAAAGCCGCAGTGACTGGCATTTTAAGCTATTGTCAGTGCAAGGCTGAACGATACATCATAAGAAATGAAAAAATATTTATATGATCAAATGATTGATCACCGATCAAAACACCAAAAGCTTGAACACAGAAGTATGGTTTGTATATGGATATGCGGCTATCTGACACTCGCAGATTTCCATAGGACTGGATGTAACTGTTCTTCTGATTCCCACAACAATCTGTAGCGCCAGCGTCCCTGTGATGGAAGGTGCCTGGTCATGAGGTCTCCGCACAACTTCATGGGAGAGCGGAGCTACACATGTTCAGTCACTGCCTCAGACAGCTTCTAGCCTCTTGACTTCTATAGGCCCGTCCCAAGGAACGTTTTCTCCCTGGCATAATCCGTCTAGTCCCTGAACTCTTCTAAGCCTGTACCAAGGTGAGCAGTAGGCTCCAGACATTTGAAGGATGCCTCCAGGTTCCCCGATGGACCCAAGTTACAAAGCACCATCTACACATCAGGAACCTGGCTGCAGAACTAACTCTTCTCCGGCTTATCTCTACAGCCAACCCCCCTGGCCATCTATCACTCCTCCCACCTATGCTCTCAGTAGCCAGAAAACACCCGGCACAACTATACTTGGTTAATATACATTATACAATCCACTTACTATAAAATACACATTAGGCAGTAAAATACAGTATTTAATAAAACACATTAAACTCTTGGTTGCCAGATGGTGTCAACCACTGCACTTCTCTGGCTCTGCTACATTGCCAACCCATATTCTCCAGCAGCAGCAACACTCAGACATTCACCTTAAAACATGACTATATTACAGTACATTCAAAATAACATTCATCAAACATTATGCAAACACCACAGGAGTAAGGAGAAAGTTGACCAACTCCTACACCTGCACTGTCCTTCCTCTCCCATTCAGCAAGGACGTGTGAGATTGGGAAACAACTAGCATTGTTCATGGCCAGAAATATGTACCTGATTAAAGATGTGCATGGCAAGCCCCTGTATCACCTCACAAGCATGGTTTAGACGCTTATGTAGCGCCCCACGGGGTAGGCAGTTAACCTACTTGTCGCCGGGCCGTCAACTGTTGTGGTCATGGGCGGGCTAGCCCGGCTCCATTGCCCCGAGGCGTACAGGAGATGGCAGGGGAGAGATGTTGGGGGTAGTAGTGAGGTGAATGTCATGACGCCACCTATGGTATGCGGCCAGGGATTTACCCGCCGCTGCTGTTGCTGTCCTCCGGGGCAGATGGTAGTAGCAGCCACAGATGGTGTTGCTCCCCACAGGTGGAGCGGGTCTCGGGGAAGATGATGGTGGGAGTATTAATGGCGGGCGCCGAGGTGCGGAGTGGCAGTATCGGTAATAAAGAGACAGAGTCTATGGCTGCAGTTCCAGGTTGTTTACTCACTTTTGTGATGTGCCGCTCACCCAGGTAATACCGGTCACTTGCTATCATGGGCTCCGTCGAACCCGAATTCCTTTAGAGATCAGTCCGGTGTGGTGTTCGGTGGGTCCCCTCCTTTTAGCGCCTGTCTGTGGATCCCCTGGCTTGAAGCTATAAGGGGGCCCGGGTTTTCACGAGTAGTGCTCTTGTCCCTGTATGCAAGTGCCACGGTTCCGATATGGGGTCCGACTTGAAGCGAGGCCCCGGATCCTCTCTGGCACTGTGCTTTAGAGCGCTTTGTGTCCAGGGAAGCTTGAAACGTTCCCCGTCCAGGCAGATTCTGGAAAACCAACATGAAGTATGATCTTCCCTAGGGTCCTGTCGCCCTGTGTGGCGCTGGTTCCGAGGGGAGCAGATGGCTCCTGACTCCCCCTGCTGGCTGCTTCTCCCCCCTCCCAGGTCCTAAGCTTGTGGGACTGGGGACATGTATGAGAGCATCCTGTAAATGCCACTCTGTAGGCAACCCCTTTATTACCCGACCCTAGCCCAGTCCCCAGTGGGAACCTGGTGTGTGTTTGAGTGTGTAAGTGGGGAAATCGGGACTGACCTCCTCAGAATCAATCCGGGTTTAGCATTACACCCAAATTTGGGTACAATACTCTGTGGCGACTAAAGCCTCAGGGGCACCACATTTATATTTGTGTCTCATAAGTGTGAACAGTATTTATTGTATGTAACTTTACCACCTGCTTGCTGTCTGTAATAATGTGATAATACTTTCCAAGAGACAAAAATGTCATCATTCAACCACAAGAGACCGCTGTTTCTCAGCACAGATGAAAGACTGCAATAGTAGCAAGAAGGATTTGCGGGGCACTACTTTCACTGAGGACTGTCCACATCAAACAATCAGCAGCTAGTTGTGGAAAGCACACACGGTGCTATTGATCTCTGCTGCGACCAGAGGAGACTTCCAGGTCGAACTATACTGAATACAGCTGCGGGGTGCTTGTTCCAAAAGCATCAGAGCATAGAACATTAAGCAAAGGAAGAAAAAAGGAACGGCACTCACCAGTAATTGCTGTGAAGTGTTCAGATTTATTTCATGGTCAGAGGATACATGCTTCGGCGTTACAGGGAGGGAATGAGGATGGTTAGCACAAAAAGACTACGGCCGTTTCGCCCCTGTAGGTGGGGCTTCAACGGGTCTTACCAAAGTCATGTCTGTAGGTAACGTATAGTGTATGTATTGTAGTTGACTCATATTTTAAGGCGCCACGCTGCATAGCACAAGGTCTCAGTCTCTTCGCTGAGTGTTTGTGGCCTTTCCCTGATTGTCTTCCCCTGTTTTGATTGCATTCATATCAAAATTGTAGTAAAGTACTTTCGTTAGTTGATCTAGTTTTGGGACCATTTATTTCCCGTTCGTGACTGTATCCTAAAGAGCCCACCCCGGTACACGGCTTACAATTTGGCGTAGTCGGCAGGATACAGTTATGCCGTTATGGACGGAATGCGGCGGGAGTCAACTCACCGTCATCAGCAGCACCAGTCCAGGTGTCAGCACAGGCAAGCCAGCTTTCCCTAATGTCACCAGTGCAATCTTCCATGTCACCCCAGGTAAGGTACCTTCCAGCAGGGACTTTGTTCCCTCCCTTGGTTAGGTTTGATGGTAGCAACATTCAGGATCGGATGAAGAGGGTTCAAAGTGCAGTCAAGATGTGTAACCTATGGGGAGATAAGGTATGCACACCAGTGACTATGTAAGGGGAATACATGAAATAGCAGAAACTGCTGTGTGAATACTGACTTGAAAAATCCAATAGCTATATGTAAGAGTGAAAATGTGAAAAATGGAATCTGCATTACTGCCATGAACATATGAATCAAGAGAAATTTAGCTACTGAATTGATCAATGCAATAGAGCCCCAACACTACGCCAAAGTATTTCTCTACGTTGGGGTCCCTAGCTTGTGTGTGTCCTCTCATGCAGTTAAAAAACTTACCGTGTATGGGAAGCTGAGACCCAGGCTATTTATGCGTATGATATGGATTGGCAATAGGTGTGGTTGGGGAGGGTTCACAAACGAAAAACTACTAACAAATAAGGAATAACGTTTGGAACACCATTCTAAGTCTGAACTGGGTGCAAAAACCCCTTACATAGTCATTGGTGTGCATACCTTATCTCCCCATAGTGATGTTTTTTTAGGTTTTTGCACCCAGTTCAGACTTAGAATGGTGTTCCAAACGTTATTCCTTATTTTTTAAGATGTGTAACCTGACTCCGGAGTTAAAGGCAGAAGTATTGTGTTCTGAATGCCCTAGAGCAGGGGTCTCAAACACGCGGCCCGCGGGCCGCATGCGGCCCCTCAGGGTAGTTTGTGCGGCCCCCAGGCCCGTGCCCCTGTTCACTATCGCGGCAGGTGCAGGGGCCGCAGCGACTGTCTTCACTTTATGTCAGATGAATGTGTTGCTGGGGCTCCGCTCTCACGCCAGCAATACAATCATCTCACATAAATCACTGACAGTGACACTGCACCTGCCGTGATATTGACCAGGGACACGTGCCTGGGGGCCGCACAAAGCAGAGATGAGGCAGCGGAGGGAGCACGGGACAGGTGAGAAGAATGGTGTGTGTGTGTGTGTGTGTGTGTTGGACGTTAACCCGTTAGCAACCTATGACGTACTGGGTACGTTATGGCTCCCTGGTACTTAAGGACCCATGACATACCCAGTACGTCATGCCGAAATCGGAGCCGCGGTGGCTACAATCGCTGCAAATACCTTAGATTCGGGGAGGAGGGGACCTCAGGAGGGGTGGTGTCTCCTCCCCGGACCTACGGAAGCTGTGATTGGCTGATGAACGCCGCTCAGCCAATCACAGCCACTAATGTTTCAGCCATTGAAAATCACTGAAACATTGAAATCCAGCCAAGATCAGGGCAGCTGTAGCCCTGATCATTGGCTGGAGCTGGGTGACCTGTGTTTCACCCGCCCCCAGCTCTGATTGGAGAGACCGGCCTTGTGACCGATCTCTCCAATCACTGTGGATCTAGGGCCGCAGACCACTCCCCTCAGCTTCACTCCGGCGTCTGTGGAAGGTGAGGGGAGCTGCTGACCCATTACTATAGGATGGGGACAAAGTGCGCACATTACTATGGGATGGGGATAAGGCTGGGGACATTACTATAGGATTGGGACATTAGAAGGATGGGCACAATACTATTGGATGGGGACATTATTACTATAGTATGGGCACATTACTATAGGATAGGGACTAGGATGGGCACATGACTATAGAATGGGGACATTACTATAGGATGGGGACAAGGTGGGCACAGTACTATAGGATGGGGACATTACTACAGGATTGGGACAAGGTGGGCACATTACTGTAGGATAGGGACATTACTTCAAGGGCACAAGGATGGGAAACATTACTATAGAATAGGGATAATGCTGGGGACATTACTATAGGGTGGGGACAAGGTTGGCACATTACTAAAGGATGGGCACATTACTATAGAATGGGGACAGTACTATAGGACGGGGACATTGCTACAAGGGGACAAGGATGGGGAACATTACTATAGATTGGGGACATTACTATAGGATGGGGAGAAGGATGGACACATTACTATAGATTGGGGACATTACTATAGGATGGGGACAAGGATGGAAACATTACTATAGATTGGGGACATTACTATAACATGGGGACAAGGATGAACACATTACTACAAAATGGGGACAAGGATGGGGAACATTACTTTAGGATGGGGACAAGGATGAGCACATTACTGTGGGATGGGGACTAGGATGGGGTACAATACTACAAGGGGACAAGGATGGGCACATTACTGTGGGATGGGGACTAGGATGGGGTACAATACTACAAGGGGACAAGGATGAGCACATTACTGTGGGATGGGGACTAGGATGGGGTACAATACTACAAGGGGACAAGGATGGGCACGTTACTGTGGGATGGGGCACAATACTACAAGGGGACAAGGATGGGAACATTACTGTGGGTTGGGGCACAATACTACAAGGGGACAAGGATGGGCACGTTACAACAATATGGGGAACATTACTAAAAGATGTTGGTCAAAATTTCTATATAGTGCTAATTGTAAGACTATTAGTTACAAGAAAGAAATAAAATATATATATATATATAAAAACAAATTATATTTAAACAAATAATGTGCACGTTTGCTATAAGGAACAAGTGAAAATGTTCAAAATCAGTGATCCCAAGGTGTGTAAAAAACAATAAAATATATTATATATGGTACGAATAAAAATGTCACTTTGTCCTGCAAAGAATGCGGCCCCCCAAATTATTTTTTTTCCTCTGTGCGGCCCATACACCCAGCCGAGTTTGAGACCCCTGCCCTAGAGGGTGATGCCCGATGGACACTGATGGTGTTCCCTGAATCCGAGAGAGACACCATAGAAAAGGTATCTACCCTTCTTTAGAGGGTCTATGGGCCCTGTGTGCAAGTGGCGCAGATGAGGAGTGGATTCTTCAATCGACCACAGCGTGAAGGAGAAACACATATGTGTTATGCAAATGCCTTGGAGGAAGCAATGCTGGAGATCCGGAGGCATGACTCAGTGAACATGGGCGCCTCTCAGAAGCTGGACAAGATCCTGAGGGACCAGTTCATTGCTGGGATAGCCATTAAGTCTTTACAGGATAAGCTCAGAGAGATGACTCGGAGCAACTCAACTTGACATTTGATAACAGCTATCAAACAGCTTTAGAATGGGAGGAGGAGTCAACTCCTGTGATCAAGAAGTGGGTGAGCAGTGCCCATATTGTAGAGCAGAGGTTCCCAACTCCAGTCCTCAAGGCACAGCAACAGTGCATGTTTTCAGGATTTCTTTAGCATTGCATGGGTGTTGGATTCAGCACCTTTGCAGGTGATTAAATTATCACCTGTGCAATACTAAGGAAATCCTGAAAACATGCACTGTTGGTGTGCCTTGAGGACTGGAGTTGGGAACCTCTGTTGTAGAGGGTCAGGAAGGATCAGGAGAGGCGGCTGTCCTGAGGGATGCGATCCAGACTTTAACAGAACAAATGCAGGAACTCCAACTGAAGGTAGCTCAGGTGAGGGACCGACCAAAAAAACTTAGACCAAAAGTTACCCTATAGCTCTCATGTTGAACTGCAACAAAAGTCCCAGGGACAAAATAGGCCTGGCACTGTTACAGGTCATATGCAAAAAAAGTTTACTGCAGAAACAAGGGAAGAAATAATTGGCACAGATGTTACATCGTGCAGTAAAAGTCTCAAAATATTTGATAACAATGATTTTCTGATGTATATATTATAGAGCCTTAATGCAATTACATACAACAAAGCCCTTTTCAAATAGGAGCTGATCTGCAATACCCAGCAGAGGGCATAAACAGTGTGAGGGAGCCATCGAGTTCCACTTTATGCACTGTCTATATCCAGCAATTGCCAGAGGTTATAACAACTGACCAGGAAGGGGTGCTGGGTGCCGGACGGTCACCGATGTTATATTGATGATCTTTCCTATAGAAAGTTCATCAATATAATATTAGTGGAAAATCCATTTAAGTAATGTGTGTAAACACTACTTATCCCACCAAAGTACATCTAGGTTTCCTTATTGTTTACTCCTGTCACCATGCAGAGTATTTTATTGCAGCCTCCAAAATGAAAGCTATAGACTGAGTGACAGCTTTCATCGATGACATAAAGCTAAGGGCATTTCTAAAGTTCAAGAGGCTTCTCTAAAGGTAAAATGAATGTAATCTTTATGTGAAATGTCATTTTAGTCTGTGCAATTGCATTGAAAACATAAGCACTTTTGCCAAGACTGCTTAAGGATCTTTCACTTTATACATTATTAAGGGAACAATAATTCAAGGTAAAGGTTAACATCTTGACTTAATATTATAGGCTTCATAAAATATATCTCAGATTTATACCAAACCTCCACAGACCAGTGTGACGGCAAATAAAGCAAGATGAAAGTTGGTTTCTCTTGTCAGTCAGCTAAAGCAGAAAATTCACCGATGCTTAGTCCAAGTTTTGACACCACAACATGAGTCTTGTTTCATATGCATGAACTTTAGACATGTTATGTAATAGGGGGTAAAGAGATAGACTGAAATATTTCTTACATTGTAAAATCCCTTTGATATGTTGGTCACTAGTGATATAGCCCAAGGGAATTCTTACAAGAATATACTAGCATTTTCTTAGCTATAGTTGTCAAGTAGACTCCCTGGGAGATAACGCAAATATCCCACAGCTGCCACCAATTTGTCATGGAGCAGCCCGGAAGATCACTCAGATATCCCAAGTCTGCCACTAATTTGTCACAAACAGCACTCCACTGCCTCCAAACGTCAGGACAATGCTCAATTGACTGACAATTGATGGAAAAGACGATGGCTACTTTCGCTACTAAGCCAATTATTGGGAACTAACTAACTGAGTGTATAGTATATACACTACCGATTCCAGCTCATGCAATAAATCTACACCTTGGTATGGTCACTTAAAAGTTAAAAAATAACCCCAGAAAAACTACTAGCTGCCACTACAATCATTTATACAGGT
This sequence comes from Anomaloglossus baeobatrachus, assembly GCF_048569485.1. Lineage (NCBI taxonomy): Eukaryota > Metazoa > Chordata > Amphibia > Anura > Aromobatidae > Anomaloglossus > Anomaloglossus baeobatrachus. The sequence goes on from NC_134354.1 coordinate 72,472,866, forward strand.
CGATTGGCCAGGTAGCGAATGGCTTCGGGGATGCGATTTATAGAGCAAGAGCAACAAATCTATTACATTTTATATATTTAATCTGAAAAGTAGGAAGTGTTTATAAAAACTTTCAAAAGATGTTACAAAGTGGAAAAAAACAATACAATATATACATTTACATAAAATATAAGGAATAGCAAAAGATGTACTAAACCTGTGTCAAGGAAATGGCTTAGAGCTTTGTAAAGGGAAGAACTCCTTTTGGAAAATATGGAACAATCCTGCAGGGACCTGTACTTTCTGTCATTAAACAAAAGTATCAACTCAATATTCTGTGCTTATTAAACAACAGTTATTCTAACATACCTCCCCTTGGTGACCTCACATGGGGCTGGTTATGGGATGTAGCTCCAGTCTCTAAAAGATTGATATCTCCAAGTTTCAGGCTATCTTTGCCCCTGGATGTTCCAGGTGGAAGATATCATTGTCATGTTTCCTATCATGATTTTACCTTTCTATAGAGATGAAACATGGCATAGATAGCATCATCTGACTGATATTAATTTAGTGCTGATGTTCAGACTGCACAATTATCTAAAAAAATGTATGTCATTCCCTTGGGATAACTATGACAAAAATGTGTCTATTATAACTATGCCTACCACAAGAACCCAAATATTCATAACTGTATGCTAGCTCCAAAAAAGCTTGTTGCCGTTTTTTGAAATCCAGCAGAGCTGACTCCAGAGAAAGAAAAAATGACACTATACAAGCTTTATATATACAAAACCCAGGCTTTTTGTTTGCTTTACAGCAGATGTGCCAGTTCAATTACCTGTCCACACTACGGTGTTTTACTACTTGGTGCGGTGCTCATATTCCATACTGAATAAATCAAGATGTTTTGAATATTTTGTTTTCATTTTTGTTATAATTTGCATTCCATTAATATGCCTGTTGAGTCCACAACTCTGCGCCTCATCCATCTTGTTTTTGCAAGTTCAATGTTTAGCAGTGTGCGCATATATATATATATATATATGAAAACAGAATGAAAACAGAGGTTCCTTTGCCAGTTTCCCATGCTAGTACTAACCTGACTGCAAACTGGACTGGCAGCACCTTTACAAATGTTAACAGGTGCGTATCTGTACGTGATGTGAAATATATGAGAAAAAAAGGAACAGTCGCACACTGCAAAACCACAATAAAGTCTACCTAATAAATAATTTTGGAGGTATTTAGAATATTAAAATGGCCATTATAATACTAGCCCAGCGCCCCTTCACGGCACCCTCCTTTGCTGGGTCCTACGCTAAGGCTGCTTTCACACATCCGGTAGGTGCTGAGCCGGCCAGTCCGGCTCTAAAAACTATGCAACGGATGCGGCGAAAAAGCCGCATCCTTTGCATAAGTTTTTTAAATGCGGCGCGCCCGGTTTTTGCCGCTTGCGGCATGCTACTGAGCATGCGCAGTGGCAAAAAACGCATGCGGCGGCCGGATGCGGTTTTTGCCGCATCGCGCCGCATCCGGCGTCCATAGGCATGCATTGAAAAATGCGCTGCATCGGACGGATGCGACGCGATGCATTTTTTTGCCGCACAAAAAACGTGCCAGGCAACGTTCCATCCGGCCGCCGCATCGGCTAAATCTGCCGCATGCGGCAAAAAACGGACGGAACGCAAGCCCATGCGGCACAATGCGGCACTAATTAAAGTCTATGCAGGAAAAACGCAACTGGCAGCAAAAAAAAAACGGTTGCGTTTTTCCTGCACAGTGCTGGATTGTGCCGCACAGGAAAAAACGGAGGTGTAAAAGCAGCCTAAACTGCATCTCTTCTGGGTTTTAAGAGCCTACAAGATCAGCTGGTGAACACAAAAAGGATAATGAAGCCGCCAGGAGCTGGGGTGCAAATCCAGCAAAACAGAGCACCACTCCCTGTTTCATGCAATGTTTTCATTGTATATTGCATGTAACAGGGACACTAGCGTAGGACCCAGCAAAGGAGGGTGCCGTGAAGGGGCGCTGGGCTAGTATTACAATGGCCATTTTAATATTCTAAATACCTCCAAAAATATTTATTAGGTAGAATTCACTGTGGTTTTGCAGTGTGCGGCTGTTCCTTTTTTTCTTTTTTATATAGATATATATATATATATGAAGAAAAAACAAAAAGCAGCACCAAATGTGCACTACAGCACTAAACATTCCAAACTGTACTTATTTTAAAAAATTTTGAGATTTTTGGCAAAAAATTGCAATTTCTTGAGCTGCTTCGCCACGTCACGGCAAATCTCATTTGAAGCAGTCCTACACTAAAATATTTTTATAAAATGTGCCATACGGCATCACATATGAATAGTAGAACTGCTCTTAGCAGCACTCACCTGGTCTATTTCAATCCCGTACCCATGACTGAGTCATGGCTGTGGGCGGGACAGGTCCAAGCAAATGCTGCATGAAGTAAATAGCCTGTGGACAAAGCCTGATGACTTAATGTGAACAGTCACCAACCGCCAAAATCTAGACAGATGGAATACATCCCAAATTGGGGTGCAAAGCAAGGTGGAGGTCAACCACCGACCAATTCAATGAAGAAAAAACAAAAAGCAGCACCAAATGTGCACTACAGCACTAAACATTCCAAACTGTACTTATTTTAAAAATTTTTGAGATTTTTGGCAAAAAATTGCAATTTCTTGAGCTGCTTCGCCACGTCACGGCAAATCTCATTTGAAGCAGTCCTACACTAAAATATTTTTATAAAATGTGCCATACGGCATCACATATGAATAGTAGAACTGCTCTTAGCAGCACTCACCTGGTCTATTTCAATTCCGTACCCATGACTGAGTCATGGCTGTGGGCGGGACAGGTCCAAGCAAATGCTGCATGAAGTAAATAGCCTGTGGACAAAGCCTGATGACTTAATGTGAACAGTCACCAACCGCCAAAATCTAGACAGATGGAATACATCCCAAATTGGGGTGCAAAGCAAGGTGGAGGTCAACCACCGACCAATTCAATGAAGAAAAAACAAAAAGCAGCACCAAATGTGCACTACAGCACTAAACATTCCAAACTGTACTTATTTTAAAAATTTTTGAGATTTTTGGCAAAAAATTGCAATTTCTTGAGCTGCTTCGCCACGTCACGGCAAATCTCATTTGAAGCAGTCCTACACTAAAATATTTTTATAAAATGTGCCATACGGCCTCACATATGAATAGTAGAACTGCTCTTAGCAGCACTCACCTGGTCTATTTCAATCCCGTACCCATGACTGAGTCATGGCTGTGGGCGGGACAGGTCCAAGCAAATGCTGCATGAAGTAAATAGCCTGTGGACAAAGCCTGATGACTTAATGTGAACAGTCACCAACCGCCAAAATCTAGACAGATGGAATACATCCCAAATTGGGGTGCAAAGCAAGGTGGAGGTCAACCACCGACCAATTCAATGAAGAAAAAACAAAAAGCAGCACCAAATGTGCACTACAGCACTAAACATTCCAAACTGTACTTATTTTAAAAATTTTTGAGATTTTTGGCAAAAAATTGCAATTTCTTGAGCTGCTTCGCCACGTCACGGCAAATCTCATTTGAAGCAGTCCTACACTAAAATATTTTTATAAAATGTGCCATACGGCCTCACATATGAATAGTAGAACTGCTCTTAGCAGCACTCACCTGGTCTATTTCAATCCCGTACCCATGACTGAGTCATGGCTGTGGGCGGGACAGGTCCAAGCAAATGCTGCATGAAGTAAATAGCCTGTGGACAAAGCCTGATGACTTAATGGGAACAGTCACCAACCGCCAAAATCTAGACAGATGGAATACATCCCAAATTGGGGTGCAAAGCAAGGTGGAGGTCAACCACCGACCAATTCAATGAAGAAAAAACAAAAAGCAGCACCAAATGTGCACTACAGCACTAAACATTCCAAACTGTACTTATTTTAAAAATTTTTGAGATTTTTGGCAAAAAATTGCAATTTCTTGAGCTGCTTCGCCACGTCACGGCAAATCTCATTTGAAGCAGTCCTACACTAAAATATTTTTATAAAATGTGCCATACGGCCTCACATATGAATAGTAGAACTGCTCTTAGCAGCACTCACCTGGTCTATTTCAATCCCGTACCCATGACTGAGTCATGGCTGTGGGCGGGACAGGTCCAAGCAAATGCTGCATGAAGTAAATAGCCTGTGGACAAAGCCTGATGACTTAATGTGAACAGTCACCAACCGCCAAAATCTAGACAGATGGAATACATCCCAAATTGGGGTGCAAAGCAAGGTGGAGGTCAACCACCGACCAATTCAATGAAGAAAAAACAAAAAGCAGCACCAAATGTGCACTACAGCACTAAACATTCCAAACTGTACTTATTTTAAAAATTTTTGAGATTTTTGGCAAAAAATTGCAATTTCTTGAGCTGCTTCGCCACGTCACGGCAAATCTCATTTGAAGCAGTCCTACACTAAAATATTTTTATAAAATGTGCCATACGGCCTCACATATGAATAGTAGAACTGCTCTTAGCAGCACTCACCTGGTCTATTTCAATCCCGTACCCATGACTGAGTCATGGCTGTGGGCGGGACAGGTCCAAGCAAATGCTGCATGAAGTAAATAGCCTGTGGACAAAGCCTGATGACTTAATGTGAACAGTCACCAACCGCCAAAATCTAGACAGATGGAATACATCCCAAATTGGGGTGCAAAGCAAGGTGGAGGTCAACCACCGACCAATTCAATGAAGAAAAAACAAAAAGCAGCACCAAATGTGCACTACAGCACTAAACATTCCAAACTGTACTTATTTTAAAAAATTTTGAGATTTTTGGCAAAAAATTGCAATTTCTTGAGCTGCTTCGCCACGTCACGGCAAATCTCATTTGAAGCAGTCCTACACTAAAATATTTTTATAAAATGTGCCATACGGCCTCACATATGAATAGTAGAACTGCTCTTAGCAGCACTCACCTGGTCTATTTCAATCCCGTACCCATGACTGAGCCATGGCTGTGGTCGGGACAGGTCCAAGCAAATGCTGCGGCACCCTCCTTTGCTGGGTCCTACGCTAAGGCTGCTTTCACACATCCGGTAGGTGCTGAGCCGGCCAGTCCGGCTCTAAAAACTATGCAACGGATGCGGCGAAAAAGCCGCATCCTTTGCATAAGTTTTTGAAATGCGGCGCGCCCGGTTTTTGCCGCTTGCGGCATGCTACTGAGCATGCGCAGTGGCAAAAAACGCATGCGGCGGCCGGATGCGGTTTTTGCCGCATCGCGCCGCATCCGGCGTCCATAGGCATGCATTGAAAAATGCGCTGCATCGGACGGATGCGGCGCGATGCATTTTTTTGCCGCACAAAAAACGTGCCAGGCAACGTTCCATCCGGCCGCCGCATCGGCTAAATCTGCCGCATGCGGCAAAAAACGGACGGAACGCAAGCCCATGCGGCACAATGCGGCACTAATTAAAGTCTATGCAGGAAAAACGCAACTGGCAGCAAAAATAACGGTTGCGTTTTTCCTGCACAGTGCTGGATTGTGCCGCACAGGAAAAAACGGAGGTGTAAAAGCAGCCTAAACTGCATCTCTTCTGGGTTTTAAGAGCCTACAAGATCAGCTGGTGAACACAAAAAGGCTAATGAAGCCGCCAGGAGCTGGGGTGCAAATCCAGCAAAACAGAGCACCACTCCCTGTTTCATGCAATGTTTTCATTGTATATTGCATGTAACAGGGACACTAGCGTAGGACCCAGCAAAGGAGGGTGCCGTGAAGGGGCGCTGGGCTAGTATTACAATGGCCATTTTAATATTCTAAATACCTCCAAAAATATTTATTAGGTAGAATTCACTGTGGTTTTGCAGTGTGCGGCTGTTCCTTTTTTTCTTTTTTATATAGATATATATATATATATATATATATATATATATATATATATCAAATAAAGTTTATTTATATAGCGCCAACATATTCCGCAGCACTTTACAATCCGGTGGGGGGTTGTATAGACAAATACAAAACAAAATAGTACATAATTCAACAGCTACCGTAGGAATGAGGGCCTTGCTCAAAATCTTACAATCTATGGGGAAGAAGGGGGACACAAGAGGTGAAGCACACTTGTAGATCTGGCCGGCCATTGTTATGCTATATATACTGTGCCTTGCGAAAGTATTCGGCCCCTTGAATTTTTCAACCTTTTCCCCACATTTCAGGCTTCAAACATAAAGATAAAACATTTAAATTTTATGGTGAAGATTCAACAACAAGGGGGACACAATTGTGAAGTTGAATGATATTTATTGCTTATTTTAAATTTTTTGTAAAAAATAAAAAACTGAAAATTGGGTAGTGCATAATTATTCGTCCACTTTACGTTAATACTTTGTAGCGCCACCTTTTGCTGCGACTAAAGCTGCAGGTCGCTTGGGGTATGTCTCTATCAGTTTTGCACATCAAGAGACTGAAATTCTTGCCCATTCTCCCTTTGCATATATCTGGAGCTGAGTGAGGTTGGATGAAGAGCATTTGTGAACAGCAGTTTTGAGTTCTTTCCACAGATTCTCGATTGGATTCAGGTCTGGACTGTGACTTGGCCATTCTAACACCTTGATATGTTCATTTGTGAACCATTCCATTATAGATTTTGCTTTATGTTTTGGATCCTTGTCTTGTTGGAAGACAAATCTCCGTCCCAGTCTCGAGGTCTTTTGTAGACCCCAACAGGTTTTCTTCAAGAATGGTCCTGTATTTGGCTCCATTCATCTTCCCATCAATTTTAACAATTTTCCCTGTCCCTGCTGAAGCAAAGCAGGCCCAAACCATGATGCTGCCACCACCATGTTTGACAGTGGGGATGGTGTGTTCAGGGTGATGAGCTGTGTTGCTTTTACGCCAAACATATAATTTAGCATTGTGCCCAAAAAGTTCGATTTTGGTTTCATCTGACCAGAGTACCTTCTTCCATATGTTTGATGTATCTCCCAGGTGGCTTGTGCCAAACTTTAAACCACACTTTTTATGGATATCTTTGAGAATGGCTTTCTTCTTGCCACTCTTCCATAAAGGCCAGATTTGTGCAGTGTACGACTGATTATTGTCCTATGGACAGACTCTCCCACCTCAGCTGTAGATCTCTGCAGTTCATCAAGAGTGATCATGGGCCTCTTGGCTGCATCTCTGATCAGTCGTCTCCTTGTTTGGGATGAAAGTTTGGATGAACGGGCGGTTCTTGGTAGATTAGCAGTGGTATGATACTCCTTCCATTTCAATATGATCACTTGCACAGTGTTCCTTGGGATGTTTAAAGTTTTGGAAATCTTTTCGTAACCAAATCCAGCTTTAAACTTCTCCACAACAGTATCACTGACCTGCTTGTTGTGTTCCTTGTTTTTCATGATGCTCTTGGTGCTTTAAACAGAACACTGAGACTATCACAGAGCAGGTGCATTTATACGGAGACTTGATTACACACAGGTGGATTATATTTATCATCATCAGTCATTTAGGACAACATCGGATCATTCAGAGATCCTCAATGAACTTCTGGAGTGAGTTTGCTGTACTGAAAGTAAAGGGGCTGAATAATATTGCACACCCCAATTTTCAGTTTTTTTTTTTTTACAAAAATGTAAAATAAGCAATACATTTCGTTCAACTTCACAATTGTGTCCCACTTGTTGTTGATTCTTCACCATAACATTAAACTTTTTATCTTTATGTTTGAAGCCTGAAATGTGGGAAAAGGTTGAGAAATTCAAGGGGGCCGAATACTTTCGCAAAGCACTGTATATATCCCGTTTCCCCAAAAATAAGGCCTACCCTGAAAATATAAACCCAAAATTAGAAGAGTTGACCATAAATCACCAAAATTATATATATCCTACCGGGATAAACAAACAACTTGATTAAACCAAATTATCCCAATAAAGCTATAGATTAATAAAAAGTTTCTTTATTGATGGCATATTAAAAACATAGACACAAACATTATTAAAAATTAATTAAAGGCAGGGGGAGCACGTACTATACCCACAATAACCAAGCATATACAGTAAATTTACTAAATCCTAGCAGGCCAAATAACAAGCTCAATGTATATACTGAAGTTTAACAAGAGCATTTAAAAATATATATATATATATATATATATATATATATATATATATATATATATATATATATATATATATATGCAGTTTACAACATCCCTATATTGGTAAAATACCAGCAAAAACCTGCATTAGTGGCTGCCCATTTTAACACTTTGCTCATATAAAATACCAGACCTGCTGCCATATTAATGGTATAATACTGCTCCCCTGCCAGCCACTCCAACACGTGTTTCACACCGCTTCCTCAGGGAAACTGCATATATATATATATATTTTTTGAAATGCTCTTGTTAAACTTCAGTATATACATTGATCTTGTTATTTGGCCTGCTAGAATTTAGTAAATTTACTGTATATGCTTGGTTATTGTGGGTATAGTATGTGCTCCCCCTGCCTTTAATTAATTTTTAATAATGTTTGTGTCTATGTTTTTAATATGCCATCAATAAAGAAACTTTTTATTAATCTATAGCTTTATTGGGATAACTTGGTTTAATCTACCCTGAAAATAAGCTCCAAAGGATTTTTGGAGCTTTTTTGAGTCATCAAAGAAAGCAGACACCCACAAAACGAAGCAGATATCCCCAAAAGAAAGCAGAAACAACCCCATAAAAAAAAATCACACTCACCAGACTCCAAATAACTACAGTTGGCAATTGCTGATGGTGGATGGGCTCTTACACAGAGATCTGCAACGCTGTCAGGTCCCTTGCCATTCCAGCTGCATTGCACTGCATCGCTCACAAACAGATCGAAATCGGTATCACTCCGCGTGAGTGATACTGCTTCCAATCATCAGGAGGAGCCAACAGCTATAGAACACAGGGGGACTTGACAGCAATGCAAATTTGTAAGTGAGAGTCCATTGACTTGCCATATTGCCATATGTAATTGTTTGGGGTCTGGTAAATCCAATTCTTTTAGGGGGTGTCTGCTTTTTTTTGGGGGTAAACTTAGCAGTACCTAGAGAATGATAAATTTAAACAGGTAATTACAACCTTTGTAAAAATGGTATATACCCAGCACTATAGGACTGGTTCTGGACCATGAGAATAGCAGATAAGATAAGAGAATGTGCATCTGAACTAGTAATATGATTAACACAACATGTTGATGTTCCAGAATGGGATGACATGATTATATTTGAAGAAATATTGATTTTTTTTTTTCTTCAAGAATAAATGTGGAAATATAAGACATCCCCTGAAAATAAGCCCTAGTGCATCTTTTGGAGCAAAACAATAATATAAGACACTGTCTTATTTTCGGGAAAAATACATTTGTTTGTGTAATTTACTAAGTTTATATTTTTACAATAATGGTGGGGTGTTTTTTCCTCCGTTCTTTTTTTAGTAGGTGCACATTGTGTTTCAGAGGCTTACGATTTCTCTTAAGGCTGCTTTACACGCAACAACATCGCTAGCGATGATGCTGGTGAAAGCACCCGCCCGTGTCGAACAACATCGCTAGGACCCGTCACACGGATTTACCTGCCTAGTAACATCGCTGTGGCCGGCGAACCGCCTCCTTTCTAAGGGGGCGGTTCGTGCGGCGTCACAGCGACGTCACACGGCAGCCGTCCAATAGAAGCGGAGGGGTGGAGAGCAGCCGAAAGAAAGTGATGCCCACCTCGTTGCCGGAGGACACAGGTAAGGTGTTGTTCCTCGTTCCTGGGGTGTCACACATAGCGATGTGTGCTGCCTCAGGAACGACGAACAACCTGCGTCCTGCAACAGCAACGATATTTGGGATTAGAACAACGTGTCAACGATCAACGATTAGGTGAGTAATTTTGATCGCTAGCGGTCGTTCGTACGTTTCACGCGCAACGACGTCGTTAACGAGGCCGGATGTGCGTCACGAATTCTGTGACCCCAACGACATCTCGTTAGCGATGTCGTTGTGTGTAAAGCCCCCTTTAAATGGTTCAACTATGCTGTAGGTTGTATAACACTACTGGTACATCACCATCAGGATCTACAACTCTACCAGCATTGACAGGATAATATAAACCTTGTAGATATCACAAAACAATCAATGGGTTAACATTATGACAAAACAAATGCATAAACAAAACAATGACGGTAAAGCATAAAACAATCCAGATACTAATGTTCAACATCTACTATGCACATTTATCATCAAAGATGTAATTCCAGCTCATCAGATGAAGTGATGTGAATTCCTCATTTGTTGGCACCATACAATTACTGACTGACACAACAGGATGATTGGAAGCAGAGTATCTGGAAGGAAAACGATTAGCATTCTATGTTTGTACATCCAACTCTAGTACTGCAAGACTTGCTGATTGATGTGGATTAACATAAGGTACAATCTCTTTACAGGTCAGACATCTTGATCAGAAATGTCAATGTACTTAGCTACAAAGAGAAACCTGGCCAAGGAGGATTTCAAAGAATAGAAAAGTAGATGCCCAATTAAAACACCACTGTCTCATGACCAGTCCTGGCGATAAAAAAATATCCCTCAAAATTCGGTGAAATTTGCACAATCTGAAAGCAGCCTGATTGGAATATAGAACTTTGATAATGGCAGGTTTCAGCAGAGAACGAGCTCACTTGCAATATATCACATAGGCAGCATTTCGACTGACATCCTGACATATAGATGAATTAGCGAGAATGACAAGTAACATTTATAAGTTTTAAACAGCTGTGCCAGTTTTACCAGTTCCTTCAGATCTGCGGTGGTTGAATCTGATTTGCAAATGAGTTTTATTTTTTCCTCATTTTGCTGACATAAATCACATAATAAAAAAGTTTTAACTGTAGCAAGTTCTAAGAACTTTGTACAGTACATGATTTCAATAAAATAAGCTCCAACAGTGCTGGAAATACGAATTGGAAATGCAGGGCAGCATTAAAGAAAACCTGTCAGGTCCCATATGCGTTCTGACCTACAAGTAGGGTTATGTGTGGCCTAGAAACCCCTTCCTACCCATCCCTGTGTTGTAATATTGTATAATATGAATGTATAAAAAATGTTTTATTACTTACATGTTACCTATGTAAATGATCAGAGGCTCTAGGCCCCTGGGCGTCGCATCAACCCGTGGACGTTTGCATGCTTTCCGTGGTAACACATCCCTGTGGGCGTGATACCATAGATTTACATGAGCAACATCACTGTTGGCTCCTTGAGATCCCGCTAATGCGCACTTGCCATTCCCTCAGCCTTGTTATCCGGGTGCTTGCTTGTCGGCTGTAGACGCACTCTGTGCATGGTTGGAGTCTTCTGACCATGTGCATTGCACCTCTGAAGCCGACAAGCAAGCACCTGGATAAGAAAGCTGCGGGAATGGCAAGTGCGCATTAGCGGGATCTCAAGGAGCTGGTGGTGACGTCGCTCATGTAAATCCATGGTATCATGCACAAAGAGGCGTGATACCATGGAAAGCATGCAAACGTCCATTGAGCGATGCGACACCCAGGGGTTTAGACCCCCTGATCATTTACATAGGGAACATGTAGGTAATAAAATGTTTTTATACATTCATATTACAAAATATTACAACACAGGGATGGGTATGAAGGAGTTTCTAGGCCACACATCACACTGCTTGTAGGTCAGAACGCATTTGGGACCTGACAGGTTCCCTTTAAAGGGAATCTATCAGGTCTGGATTCCCTATGAAAATAAAATCAGAGCATGTAAAAGGTGTTAATTACGATCCAGAGCATGCGTCTGTCACAGGTAGCCATCATCAGTGAAAGGTGAAAATAATGTTAAAGTCTCACTACAGTCCGTCCTTCTCCAGTCATTGTAACGGGACAAAACAGTGAAACGTCATGGCTGTTCTCCAATCATTCTCACTGTTCAACTGTTCAGATGGTTGTCATTCCTTTAGCCTCAGAATGTGATGAGTATGACTTCAATCGCCAGAACAGTGAGAAAGACTGGAGACTGCTCAGTGCTGCATCCCGTCCTGATGACTAGAAAGGAGTATGGTGCTGCATGATAACATTTTCATCAATGGCTTCTGGATTTCTTTATATATTTGCCCTTGTCTGGAGAGAATACTGTTAGCTGGGTGGTAGTGGACTGATTCAGTACACAAGTTTCAGGTTGTTTATCAGTTGTGGTGAGATCCCATGGAGTTCCTCTAAACATTGTATCTGAGAAACTGTGCATTTCGTATCCAAATTATGGAGGGCATTTTGTAAGAAATTGGGGATTAGTTTGTCATTTTCCTCTGCCTACTACCCAGAAACCAATGATCAGACTGAAGGGATGAATCAATCATTGGAACAAATTTTAATGTGCTTCTTTACAGCTCAGCAGGAGGACTGGTACTCATTTCCATCTCTTCCTGATTTCACCTTTAACAGTCAGGTTAACCAGTCCACTGGAACCTCACTTTCTTTTGTAATTATTGTTTTCAACCCCATTTTGGTGAATTCTCTAGGATGAATTCTGAGGGTTTTGGAGTAGAGGTGTACATAATGAAACTTAAAGATTTCTAGATGGAGGTTCATAAAAATATTGGGGTGGCTCAGCTTTGCCAGAAACAGAAGGCTGATAGGAAACGTTCAGCAGGTTCCATATTCAAAGTAGGTTATAAAGCTTGGTTGTCATCCAAGAATATTAAGTTGAAAATGCCATTAGTGTAGTTGGGTCCTACGTTTATTGGCCAATATGAGATTTTGAAGGTAGGTTATCTGGTGTCCTGTAGACTTAAATTTCCTCTTTCTTTTTGCCTTCTGAATGTGTTCCATATGTCACCGTTAAAGGAGTTTGTCCCTTTTGTTTTTTCTAGCTCATCCACACCTCCTCCAGTTTCTGTCAATAATAGTTTACATTTATTTAGTTTTAATAGAGTACAAGGTACTAAGAACTATTTATTCTTGGAAAGTTTATAATTCCCTTCAGTATTTCATCCATTGGAAGGTATATGGACCGGAGGAGAGATGCTGGGTTCCTGCTCCAGCTGTGAAGGCCGATCATCTGGTCTGCGCCTTTCATCTTAGGTTTCCCAGGAAGCCCGGCGGTCCGGTGGCCCACCTAGAAGAGGGGGTGCTGTCACCATTCCACCATTTACAGTGTCCGATGGTCACTGGAAATTGCAGCTCTGCCACCCTATGGGATCAAGGGCTCACTGAGCTGTCAGCAATGTGAATGACAGCTTAGCCAGCCTATCGGGCTGGGTGTGTGGGATCTCTTTCAAATGTCATCCATTCTAGGTGTTTGCAGGGCTATTTAGCACTTTGACAATTGTCAGACAATTGCCAATTGTAGCTTTGCTCAAGTGGTGTGTGTTTGCTTAGTTTGTATTTTGATCTGCTTTGCTGGCCTTGGAGTTTACTTTGGGCTTTACACGCTGCGATCTCGCTAGCGAGATCGCAAGCGATCGTACCCGCCCCCGTCAGCTGTGCGACATGGGCAAATCGCTGTCTGTCACGCACAACCTTGTTAGTCCCCTTCACACGCACTTACCTGACATGCGACGTCGCTCTGTCCGGCAATCCGCCTCCTCTCTAAGGGGGCGGTTCGTGCGGCGTCACAGCGACATCACACGGCAGGCGACCAATAGAAGCGGAGGGGCGGAGATGAGCGGGACGTAACATCCCACCCACCTCCTTCCTTCCTCATTGCCGGTGGAGGCAGGTAAGGAGATGTTCGTCGCTCCTGCGGTGTCACACACAGCGATGTGTGGTGCCGCAGGAACGACGCACAACATCGCTAATACAAAGAGAACGATTTTTTGATTCAGGACGACCTCTCCACGGCAAACGATTTTGTGCACTTTTGCGATCGTTTTAGGTCGCTCGAACGTTTCACATGCTGCGATATCGCTAACGGCGATGGATGTGCGTCACAAACAACGTGGTCCCGACGATAATACGTTAGCGATATCGTATCGTGTAAAGCCTGCTTAAATGTTTCACTCACTCCTTTGAATTGATCATTTACCTACCTGATACTTTGACTATGACCTGACTTTGCTTTTCTCTATTCCCTTCATGACTAGCATCACACTGGATAACCCCTTGAACCCCTTCATCCCCTACCCTTTTGTCACCTTCGTGACCAGGCCAAATTTTACAATTTTGACCAATGTAATTTTATGTGATAATTTGAAATGAGCGAAGCCATGGAAATTTAGTTTGGCTGGTGCAGCCGGACTTTAGATAAAGTTCAGTTTGGAAACTAGACTTGACCTGAACCCCAATGGAAGTCAGTTCGGGACACCACCCACATGCAGCCAGCCATAAACAGATCACTTCTGGGGGAGGCTGGGCAAGATTTTTTTTGTTTGTTTGGTGCACACTACATCTGATCACACTGTTGTTACCCCCAGTGCAAGCCGTTCAAACACTGCAAGCGGCTCTCACTGGGCTGAGTACCGAGCGTACGCGAGCACAGCAATACTTGCACAACTATTGTTGATGCATAAAGCACCGGAACTTTGAATCCAAACTCCTTTTTTTTGTAAAGTCAATGTTTGGTAAGAACACCGAACACCAAACCTCGGGTTTTCTCATCTCTAGTGATAATAACTCTGAAACGCTTCAACATATCCTAGTGATTCTTTTTTTGTGACACATTATTCTTTATGTTAGTGGTAAATTTTAGCCTATATAATTTGCGTTTGCTTATGAATATATAAAACATTTGACAAAGAATTTAAAAATTTGAAAATTTTGAACTTTTATGCCCTTAACCCCTTCAGACCCCAGCCTGTTTTCACCTTAAAGACCCGGCCATTTTTTGCAATTCTGACCAGTGTCACTTTGACAGGTTATAACTCTGGAACACTTGAACGGATCCTGGCGATTCTGAGATTGTTTTTTCGTGACATATTGTACTTCATGTCAGTGGTAAATTTAGGCCGATATGTTTTGCGTTTATTTGTGAAAATTTCGGAAATTTGGCGAAAATTTAGAAAATTTTGCAATTTTCAAAATTTGAAATTTTATGCCCATAAATCTAAAAGATATGTCACACAAAATAGTTACTAAATAACATTTCCCACTTGTCTGCTTTACACCAGCGCAATTTTTGAAAAAAAAAAAAAATTCCGTTAGGAAGTTAGAAGGGTTCAAAGTTCATCAGCAATTTCTCATTTTTCCAACAAAATTTACAAAAAAGAAATTTTTAGGTACCACATCACATTTGGAGTGATTTGAGAAACCTAGGCGACAGAAAATACCCAAAAGTGACCCCATTCTAAAATCTGTACCCCTCACTCTGCTCAAAACCACATTCAAGAAGTTTATTAACCCTTTAGGAGCTTCACAGCAACCAAAGCAATGTAGACGAAAAAATGAAAATGTTACTTTTTTAACACAAAAATGTTACTTTAGCCATAAAAATTAGTATTTTCACAAGGGTATCAGGAAAAATGCATCATAAAATGTATCGTGCATTTTCTCCTGAGTACGCAGATACCCCATATGTGGTGGAAATCAAATGTTTGGGCACACGGCAGGACTCGGAAGGCAAGGAGCGCCATTTGAATTTTTGAGTGCAAAATTAGCTGCACTCATTAGCGGACGCCATGTCGGGTTTGAAGACTCCCTGAGGTACCTAAACAATGGAGCTCCCCCATAAGTGACCCCATTTTGGAAACTAGAGCCCTCAAATATTTTTTCTAGATGTTTGATGTGCACTTTGAACCCCTGGGGGCTTCACAGAAGTTTATAACGTTGAGCCGTGAAAAGAAAAAAAATTTTTTTTACCACAAAACTGTTGCTTCAACCAGGTAGCTTTTTTTATCACAAGGGTATCAGGAAAAAATGCACCATAAAATGTATTGTGCATTTTCTCCTGAGTACGCAGATACCCCATATGTGGTGGAAATCAAATGTTTGGGCACACGGCAGGACTCAGAAGGCAAGGAGCGGCAGTTGAATTTTTGAGTGCAAAATTAGCTGCACTCATTAGCGGACGCCATGACGGGTTTCAAGAGTCCCTGAAGTGCCTAAACAATGGAGCTCCCCCATAAGTGACCCCATTTTGGAAACTAGAGCCCTCAACTATTTTTTCTAGATGTTTGATGTGCACTTTGAACCCCTGGGGGCTTCACAGAAGTTTATAACGTTGAGCCGTGAAAAGAAAAAAAATTTTTTTTACCACAAAACTGTTGCTTCAACCAGGTAGCTTTTTTTATCACAAGGGTATCAGGAAAAAATGCACCATAAAATGTATTGTGCATTTTCTCCTGAGTACGCAGATACCCCATATGTGGTGGAAATCAAATGTTTGGGCACACGACAGGACTCGGAAGGCAAGGAGCGCCATTTCACAGCAAAATTGGTTGGAATTATTAGCGGACGCCATGTTGCGTTTGGAGACCCCCCTGAAGTGCCTAAACAATAGAGCTCCCCCACAATTGACCCCATTTTGGAAACTAGACCCCTCATGGAATTTATCTAGCTGTTTAGTGAGCACTTTGAACCCCTGGAGGATTCACAAACGTTTGTAATGTTCAGCCGTGAAAATATTTTATTCTTTTTTTTACCACAAAATTGTTTTTCAAACAGGTAGCTTTTTTCCCACAAGGGTATGAGGAAAAAATGCACCATAAAATGTATTGTGCAATTTCTCCTGAGTACACAGGTACCTCATATGTGGTGGAAATCAATTGTTTGGGCGTACAGCGGGGCTCAGAAGAGAAGGAGCGCCATTTCACAGTAAAATTGATTGGAATTATTAGCAGACGCCATGTTTCATTTGGAGACCCCCTGAGGTGCCTAAACAATGGAGCTCCCCCACATGTGATCCCATTTTGGAAACTAGACCCCCCCCCATACAAAAAAATTAGTTTGGCGAAATAAAAAATACAGACATCAGTAAAAAAAAAAAAATGAATAAAAAAAAAAAAGAGCGCCTGCCACTAAGACCAGTGCCAAACGTGAGAGCAATGCACGAGTCTCGCATCGCATCATCCACTGCAGTCTGGAAGCGAGCAACTGCGCTGGATAATGCGATGCGAGAGGGCGGGGCGGCAGATGAGAAAGGGCGCAGCGGATGGAAGATGGGAAAGTTCGCAGCGGATGGAGGAGCGGCAGAGGATGGGAAAGGGCACAGCGGATTGATGATGGGAAATGGCGCAGCGGATGGAGGAGCGGCAGAGGATGGGGGGGGGAGGTGAGATGGGGATACCTACCTTACAGGATGGATCTAGGCAGCAGGACCACAGCAGACAGAAGAGGCAGCAGATGAAGGAGGCAACAGATTGAGGAGGGTGAGAGGGGGCAGTAGATGAAGAGGATGGGAGAGAGCAGGCAGCAGATCGGGGAGGGGGGCAGAGTCTGATGGGAGAGAGAGATGGCACATGGAGGAGGGGGGGCCCCGGGAGGAGGGTGGCTTGCAGCACATGTGGGGGGAGGGTGGCTTGCAGCAGTACATGTGGGGGAAGGGTGGCTTGCAGCACATGTGGGGAGAGGGTGGCTTGCAGCACATGCTGCAAGCCACCCTCCCCCCACATGTGCTGCAAGCCACCCTACCCCCACATGTACTGCTGCAAGCCACCCTCCCCCCACATGTGCTGCAAGCCACCCTCCCCCCACATGTGCTGAAAGCCACCCGCCCCCCACATGTGGAGGGCGGGTGGCTTGCAGCACATGGAGGGATAGGAGGTGTAGTGGCGATGGAGAAGGGGCAGCCGATGAAGGAGGCGGCGGCCGCTGATCAGGAATAGTGGGGGCCGATTCGGGGGCAGCAGCGGCTGAAAAAGGTGGGTGCGACGGCGGCGGGGACAGTGGCGAGCGTGGCGGCGGGGACAGCGGTGGATCCGGAGCAGCGGCGGGGACAGTGGCGAGCGTGGCGACGGGGACAGCGGTGGATCCGGAGCAGCGGCGGGGACAGCGGTGGATCCGGAGCGGCGGTGGGGACAGTGGCGAGCGTGGCGACGGGGACAGCGGTGGATCCGGAGCAGCGTTGGGGACAGTGGCGAGCGTGGCGGCGGGGACAGTGGTGGATCCGGAGCGGCGGTGGGGACAGTGGCGGCGGGGACAGCGGCGGATCCGGAGCAGTGGTGGGGACAGTGGCGGCGGGGACAGCGGTGGATCCGGAGCAGCGGTGGGGACAGTGGCGAGCGTGGCGACGGGGACAGCGGTGGATCCGGAGCAGCGGTGGGGACAGTGGCGAGCGTGGCGGTGGGGACAGCGGAGGATCCGGAGCGGCGGTGGGGACAGTGGCGAGCGTGGCGGCGGGGACAGCGGTGGAGCCGGAGCGGCGGTGGGGACAGTGGCGGCGGGGACAGCGGTGGATCCGGAGCAGCAGTGGGGACAGTGGCGGCGGGGACAGCGGTGGATCCGGAGAAGGGGTGGGGACAGTGGCGAGCGTGGCGACGGGGACAGCGGTTGGATCCGGAGCAGCGGTGGGGACAGTGGCGAGCATGGCGACGGGGACAGCGGTGGATCCGGAGCAGCGGCGGGGACAGTGGCGAGCGTGGCGGCGGGGACAGCGGTGGATCCGGAGCAGCGGTGGGGACAGTGGCGAGCGTGGCGGCGGGGACAGCGGTGGATCCGGAGCAGCGGCGGGGACAGTGGCGAGCGTGGTGGCGGGGACAGCGGTAGATCGGGAGCGTGGCGGCGGGGACAGCGGTGGATCGGGAGCAGCGCCGGGGCGATCGGAGCTGCGGCGGGGCTGGCGTGGCGGGCGGGGGTATCGGAGACAGCGGCGGTGGCGGGCGGGGGTATCGGAGACAGCGGCGGTGGCGGGCGGGGCGATCGGAGACAGCAGCGGTAGCGGGCGGGGCGATCAGAGACAGCGGCGGGGGCGGGGGGGGGGGCGATCGGAGACAGCGGCGGGGCTGGCAGGGCGATCAGGGACAGGGGGGGACAGGGGCGGGCGATCGGGGACAGGGGCGGGCGGCAACTTACCGATGGGCACCCGCAGAGACCGCTCTCCTCTGCTTCCAGGGACAGTCACAGGCCACAGATCCACATTGATTGGAGAGAGCGGTCACAAGACCGGTCTCTCCAATCAGAGCTGGGGGCGGGTGAAGCACCGATCACCCAGCTCCAGCCAATGGCCAGTGCTACAGCAGCACTGATCAGGGCTGGATTTAAATGTTCCAGCCATTTTCAATGGCTGGAACATTACAGTGACTGTAATTGGCTGAGCGGCGTTTGTCAGCCAATCACAGCCTCTGTAGGTTCAGGGAGGAGGCACCACCCCTCCTGAGGTCAGGCAGAGGTCCCCTCCTTCCCGAATCTACCGTTTAATCAAAGAAATTGGACTCCCCGGGGCTCCGGGACCGCGATTTCGCCATGACGTACTGGGTACGTCATGGGTCGTTTAGCACCATGTCACCGTGACGTACCCAGTACGTCAAAGGTCGTTAAGAGGTTAAACTGGACAGTTATATCACAGATAATGGTTAATAAATGACATTTAGTACATGTGTACTGTAATTCAGCAATATTTGTAACCATTTTTTTTTTTAGGGAGTTAGAAGGGTTAAAAGTACTGTATTTTTTGGATTATAAGACGCACTTTTTCTCCCAAAAATTTGGGAGGAAAATGAGGGGTGTGACTTAAAATCTGAATATAGCTTTACCTGGGGAGCCTGTCTGTGCGGCAAACAGGTGCGTTCGTGCGGACAGGTGTTTGTGGCTGCATGCGGGCGGCAGCCGGGTACCTGTGCCTGCGTGCGGACGGCAGCCAGGTTCCTGTGGCTGCGTGCAGGCGGCAGCTGGGTGCCTGACAGTGCCGGCTGCCTCTCTGTGAGGGTGGGCGGGCGGCCTGCTGGCTGCCACTTTGTGGGCGGCTGTGCGGCAGGTTTCCCAGTGTGTCTGCGGTCCCAGTTTCAAATGATGGTGCCGGGAGTCAGCACGTGCACAGATGGAGCTCTTGGATGAGAGCTCCATCTGCGCTTGTGCCACTCCAGACACCATCATTTGAACCGGAACCACGGACACTGGGATACTCACTGCACTGGCCTGTTGCACCACTCACCTGCCGCCGCTGCTGCTGCCACTACTGACCCGCCGTGTCTGCCGCCGCGGACCTGCCACGCTTCCCAATGTCACGAACCCACCACGGATGCCGCCACTGACCCGCTGCGCCTGCCAGGACAATCTTTGCCTACTGTGACCCCGCTTCACCACCACTGCTGCAACCCCCTTCGGTAAGACAACTCCGGAGTATAAGACGGACCCCATTTTTATATTTTTTACCTCTAAATTTGGGGTGAGTCTTATAAAGCGAAAAATTCGGTATATCAGCAATTTCTCATTTTTGCAGCAAAATTTACAAAACCATTTTTTTAGGGAACAAGTCACGTTTGAAGTGACTTTGAGAGGCCTATATGACAGACAATACCCAAAAGTGACACCTTTCTAAAATCTGTACCCCTCAAAGGGCTCAAAACTACATTCAAGAAGTTTATTACCCTTTTAGGTGCTTCACAGGAATTAAACCAATCTGAAAGGAAAAATGTGTAAATTGCTTCTTCAGACAGGAAGAGGACTTGAACTCTAGTGTCACCTACTGGAAGTAAAAATCCTAAACGTCAATATAAACACTTTATTGAGCCTTGCCATATGACTTAGGATATAAGCCAAACCAGAATCTCAATTGGCAGAAAGGGTGTTTCAGGGTACTGCCCTCATCAGTGCAAAGTATGAGATTTGATTTAGCTAGGTGAGAGGCTAAGACTGGCATCTAAGGGGTAAGCTTTCTATTTTTGTAAAGTGACATGGCGTGTCTGGCATACCAGTATGAGACTTAAATGCCTTACATGCTCCTCTCGGAAATGAAATACGCAAACTCGTAAAAGGTTTGATATTGACTTTCAGGATTGCTACTTCCAATAGGTGGCAAACTAGAGTTCAAGTCCTCTTCCTCTCTGAAGAGGCAATTTGCATATTTAATTTCCCAGAGGAGCATACAAGACATTTGAGTCCCTTCATACTGGCATTCCAGACCTTGCATGTCATGGAGAAACCTTACCCCCTAAGGAAAAATTAAAAATGTTACTTTTTCCAACAAACACATTTCTTTAGCCTCAAATTTTGTATTTTCACAATGGTAACAGGGGGAAATAGATGGTACAATTTCTTGTGCAATTTCTCCTGAGTACACGCATTTCCCATATGTGGTGGAAAACTACTCTTTGGGCACACAGCAGGGCTTGGAAGGGAAGGAGCACCATTAGACTTTTGGAGGGCAAAATTGGCTGGAATGGATTGTGGATGCTATGGCTCATTTGCAGTGCCCCTGATATGCCGAAAAACTGGAACCCCCCCACAAGTGACACCATTTTGGAAAGCACACTCCTCTATGAATTTATTTAGAGATGTGGTGAGCACCTTGAACTCACATGTACTTCACATAATTTTAATTAACATTCTCCAGTGGAGAGGCTCAAGTTCTTTACAGGCATGGCTACACAGTGCAACACAGCTCTTCCTATAACGTCTATACACAGAGTCCCACCATCTTCTAGGAGTAAACAGATTCTCTACTCTGGGTCTAGGCATGTGACTTCTCCTATGAGGATAGGTTACCCTGGGTTTGCATCTGAAGAACCCAGAACTGGCAATAACGGTGGCTCTCCGAAGCCTAAGGCCCTAGTCTTCTACCACACTACTTCAGTCTGCCTGCTGACCACAGAGGCGTTGCTGATATGACACCAAGGCACCGCTCTTTAGCCCTAGCGCAACCATAGAAATTTACACTTTCACATACCTGGGGCCTTTTAGGCCTGTGTGCAAATAACATGGAGTAACTCAAATAGAAATACTTTTCAAAGTTTATTTGAGATGTGAATATTTCAAAACATTATAATTATGTGCATAAAACAAAAAAAATTAAGTACAAGTAACCCAGTAGGGCTGCGAGGCACCAGGTATACGTTCTAGGGTTAACAACCAGTTGTAGGTCACCAACTTTTAATCTCCTCCTGCCCAAATATTCTGCCTGCTTCTTGTACACCACACCATTCTTTCTCCTAAGCTACATGCTTTACTTCATCCCTAACACTAACTGACTAAAACCAGGAAGTCTTACCTCCAATATCCCCCTAAACTGTGAGCCGGGTTTCCTTCATTAACTCTTGCAGTCCTGCCACCTTCTATCTGAACTCGTTCCTAGCATTTAAAGGGGGCCTTACACGCAGCGGCATCGCTAGCGATGTCACTCGTGAAAGTACCCACCCCTGTCGTTTGTGCCTCACGGGGAAATCGCTGCCCGTGGCGCACAATATCGCTAGTCCCCTTCACACGTGCTTACCTGCCTAACGACGTCGCTGTGGCTGGCGAACTGCCTCTTTTCTAAGGGGGCGGTTCATGCGGCGTCACAGCAATGTCACACGGCAGCCGTTCAATTGAAGCGGAGGGGAGGAGAGCAGCCGCAGGAAATTGACGCCCACCTCATCGCCGGAGGACGCAGGTACGGTGTTGTTTGTCATTCCTGGGGTGTCACACGTAGCGATGTGTGCTGCCTCAGGAACGACAAACAACCTGCGTCCAGCACCATCAACGATATTTGGGATATGAACGACGTGTCAACGATCAGGTGAGTATTTGTGATCGTTAGCGGTCGTTCATACGTGCCACACGCAACAACGTCGTTAACGAGGACGGATGTGCATCACGAATTCCGTGACCCCAACGACATCTCATTAGCGATGTTGTTGCGTGTAACGGGCCTTAAGATTCAGAGGTGCCAGTGAGGGGACTGTGGTCCAAGTGATATATATTGAAAAACACTGCACTCTCTTTTTTGTAAATGAAACAAAAATGAATTTTTCTTTGCAAAATTTGTGAATTTATTGTGTGGCGACAGAAATAAATCGACGTTTCGGCCGGACAAGGCCTTTGTCACATACAATCGCTCCAAAGAAGGATTTTTTTCAAAAAAAGAGCAAGAATGGAAGAGGTAATCCCACACGAATAAATTATAAGAAAAGTCCCCAAGGTGAAGTCTTAGTTGTATACTTTACAATTTTTTGGTTGTAAGGAGCAAGAATTTTGTTGTACCGGTGGTGGTCTCTAGTGATTAAAATGCCCAGTGGAGGGTTTCCGTAGTAGATTATATCTTCTGGTAGTTGTTTTTGATCATTATGGCTGTAAAGGGTTAATACGTGTATATAATAATAGTACAGGGTACCTCCATCTGATGGTTGTTTTAGATCACCAGGACCATACAGTGTTAATAGTAGTGTGGTATAATAATATCGGGTGATATAATTTGCTGGTTGTTCTTTGTCACCTGGAATATGGGGTTTTAGCAATTGTGCATAGTGGTAAGGTGGGTTCTCTCCATCTGTGTGCCGCCTTCCCAGGGTATGACTGTATGTGACAAAGGCCTTGTACGGCCGAAACGTCGATTTATTTCTTTTGGCGCACAATAAATTCCAAATTTTGTAAAGAAAAATTCATTTTTGCTTCATTTACAAAAAAGAAAGTGCAGTGTTTTTCAATATATCTAGTGTTAGCTGGCAGGACTGTGACATAACCCACAGGAGAGCTTACATATAAAACACTGAAATACATAAAAAGCATTATACAATTCAGCAGATAAAATACAATTTCATAATCCAACAATCGGTGTGTTTGGGGTGGGTACTAGCCGTAGGACACCCTCCTATACATGCTGAAGGAAGAGCAGCTTTATGCTGGTAGGAAGCCAGCCGTGAGAAATTGCACTGCACATGATAAAACAGGAACACTAGAACTATGGTATGGTGGTTATATTAGTAAATGCAGGGTAAAAAGTCCCTGGAGGGACATCCTTTCGAAGATGATATGTTCAAAATGGGGCATCTCTAAAAATGAGTTAAATTAGCACTAATTAATAAATATATGTACATTATTATAATACTACACTGTGATTTTGGGACTAAATCTTTATTATATAAACCACTGGCATAATATTCTGTATGCCCCCCTTAGGCCACCTCTTAACGTCTGACCTATGAAGACATTAAATCTATCAGTTATTTCAAGTTGTGTTTTATCACATTATCCTGCCAAAAAAGGCCATTGCTGTTAGGATATACCAATCCTATAAAGGTGTTCATTTGGTCTGCAGCAATGTTTAGGGAGATGATTCTTGACAAATTAGAATCCACATGAATGCCAGGAAGTTGGGTTTCCAATAAAATATTGCAAATATGTCAGCAAGAAAATCGGGCAACCGCTAAAGATGTAAATTGTGGTATAGTTCCTCCTCCTATTCTAAAGATTAAGTCAGCAATCTTTTGAGGATTGAAAATTAATACATAAATGTAATTAAATTTTTAAAACCAACACAAACAAAAAGTGAACAAATGATTAAAGTGCATAGATGCTGGTCCCATAGGACACCAGTAGAAGAATCATGCAATATCTCAAGCTTAGGTAATCCAGAAGCCTAGTTAATAGATTTACTAAATCCAGGTGTTAAATTGTTATCAAACAAGAAATGCTAGTGTGACGCCCTGGACCCCAGGGGTCACAGGTCACAACACTCACCACATACACCCCCACACTAGAAAGGTACCATCAGTCAACCACAGAGGCCTGATTACCTCCCTCAGTGTTAGACAGGCACACCAGGTGGGCCGAGTCAGACACGCCCCCCGAGGAGTCTGCTGGCCTGAGGCAGGAAAACACAAGTCGAGTTGAGTACAGAGTTCTGGGCAGTCCAGTTCAGTTCAGTCAGGCAGGCAGATGGCAGTGACCACCTGCAGGAGACCGGGAATATGACCTGCGGAACTGTGAGGGACCCGGGACAGGGTAGTGGCCCGCCGGAACCGAACCGGGGAGCTAACAGGATACCGGAGCACCAGGCAGGGTACTCAGACCCCAAACTAGGCTATATGCTACCACCATAGTCGAATTAACTGATTGCGGTCTGGACCTCAGGGGTTCATTCCCACCAAAGTCCCATTTGAAGGCAACGGCCCAACCCGTTCGGATAGTAGCCACCGCCAGAGGCCAGAGATCCAAGGGCCAGTGCCTGCGGGCAAAAGGGGCTCCTACGACACATACACGCCGGGGAGCAGACTATCAGTGCCCAGGCACAGTGGTCACACTACAAACACAGGTGCAGGAGAAAGGCGGACATTGCCAACCCGACTAGAAAGCTGCAGCCAGCTGCTGGCCCCGTTCATACCTTCGTTTGGTTTACCAGTGACTCTGTGTGGTTTAGTCATGAGTACACCAGTGCCATCCGGCACCGCGCCGCACCGCAGCCCTGCACCCTGCACCCTGGCCCTCGCACAACTGGGCCCCGGGACCAACATCCCCTACCCACGGAGGGGTCAACACCTAACCGCACCACTACACCGCTCCCGGGAGTCCCCGTACCTTCACCGCAGCGGTGGTGTCCACCATCACCACAACCCGTGGGTGGCGTCATGAACAACCGTCCCAAAACGAAATACCCGCATCCCCCGTGTGTAACGCCAACCCCCCTTGCAGAGCGACGTGACCCCCGGGTCCGTGAGAGGCTCGAACCACCACTCGTAGAACGCAAGCACGGATCTGAGCGGCTCGGCGGCCGCAGCCGAGGCCGTGGGGCGGTACACTAGTCCAACAGGAGAATTAATTAAAGTGGCATATCATTCACCAAATGACTCACATTTGGTATGGACAAGTGTTAACCATGATTTACATCCTAACGGAATAGCAAGCCTAGGGGTGTATAGAGGCTAAAAAGTACCAAGACAACAGTAACTTATTTATAATCTATAAATTAGTGGGTCTATGAAACAATAAAATGCACAGACGATAATCAATAATCACTATTTTAAGTGCAGACAGTGGACTGCTTAAGAGCAACTACAATGTTCATTATGCCAAAAATAAATATCATCGTATATACAGGGAATGACCACCTTTTTGTAGAGAATATACCTTCTGTAAAGTCCCTAGAGATATAATATAATTATTTAGTTATAGGCCAAATCACAGTGGTGAACAGCTTCTACATTGGTTAAATTCAGTCACAGTGGGGCCTCTAGATTAATAAAAAATGGAATGATCTCACCCATAAATGAAGATGAGTGTTTCACACGGCAGGGTCACAATGTCATGGTGGTACATCTCGTCCATTCATCCCCAGGTGTCGAGCTCTAACCCTGTGAGGACTCTATACTGGACCCTGTGTACCCCAAAGACTCCCACCTTGACAAGGGCAGTCCCAAACTGACCCTTATCTATTCATGCAAGCCCTATTAGATCCTCCAAGCATTCTGACATGTTTCCTCCGACAGGATTCATCAGGGGATTTGCTCAGTGGGAACCGGGCTTAGAGTGAGGCATTAAAAAGCCACCCTCCCTTAACAAAGGTCCATGTGATAGCATAGGGACTTGGCCTAAAACTAAATAATTATATTATATCTCTAGGGATTTTTCAAAAGGCATATTCTCTATAAAAAGGTGGTCATTCCCTGTATATACGATGATAATTATTTTGGGCATAATGAACATTGTAGTTGCTCTTAAGCAGTCCACTGTCTGCATTTAAAATATTGATTATTGATTATCGTATGTGCATTTGATTGTTTCATAGACTCACTAATTTATAGAATATTCAATGTGCAATGTAAGTCTATGGGAAACCCGAATAGTTGCCGAATAGCAACTATTCGGGCTTCCCGTAGACTTACATTGCGGATCGATTATTCACATAGCGGCAACCTATTCGTCGAATATTCGCGAAGCTGAATATTTGTGATATTCGATCATCCCTATTACTGAAGCTTGAGATATCGTATGATGCGTCTACTGGTGTCCTATGGCACAAGCATCCATGCACTTTAATCACTTGTTCACTTTTTGTGTGTGTTGGTTTTAAAAATGTAATTAAAAGTTATGTATTAATTTCAATCCTCAAAAAATTGCTGACTCTTATAATAAAATATTGCCCAAAACATCACACTGCCGTCTGCCTTTGCCATATTGTTGTTCTTTTCCGTAGTGAATCCTAGTGCCATCTCTTTCCCAGATAATCAACGCACATGCACACGGCCGTTGACATGATTTAACACAGTGGTCATGATGTAGGTAAGTTTTGTAGGGGTCGGCAGTAGAAAATGATGAACTGGCACATGTCCATAAATAACTCTATACCATGTGCTCACGAGATGGACAGCGATATTAGTGGTGTTAGGTCCTTTTGCTGCCTGAAATCTATCACAAACGATGGAATGGCGTGCAGCTTAACCTGATCTATTGTTCAATCCAAGATAAGCATAATGAAAAACGAGCTAAAACCCATGTACAAAATTACGTAACTATGATACAGAATCACATATATATTTTTATTTTGCTGATTCAGGACATTTTTAACTCGATGCACATAACACATGCTTATCATTAAAATTTGAGAATGGATTTCAGGGGATAGAAGTTGCTTTCTCAGCAACTGTAAAATCATTCTATATAGAGATCACAGGTTTTAATCTAGGATAATCTAAAATTAACATTTTTTTGCTCAATTTCTATCTATTCTTACAGGCATGCTTTTCCACTGCAGAAGATCTTAGAAAAAATAAAATAACATGAAGCAGTCCAGAAGCTGGGTAACCCTGACATGTAAAAATCATACAAATGATTAAAGGGAACCTGTCACCAGGTGTTTCCCCTTATTAACTGCGGCCACCACCAGTAAGTCCTTATATACAGCATTCTAAAATACCATATATAAATACCCAAGACGCTCTGTATAACATAAAAAACACCTAAAATGATACTCACCTGCAGGCCGGTCTGGTCCGATGGGAGTTGCAGGTCTTGATTCGGTGCCTCCTCTCTTCTTACGATCGCCGTCCTCTTTCCCTACTTCTCATGGATGACGAGTCCTACATCATCTACAGAGTGTCTTCCATGTAAGGCCTGTTTCACACGTCAGTGAAAAACACAGAAGTTTTTCAGTGACGAGTAAAAACACATATGTCCCTCCTTGTGCCGTGATTCACGACACATGTGGGTTATCCATGTGCTATCCATGATCCGTGATCCGTCATCCGTTATAGCACATGGACGTATACTCACCTGTCCTCACTCCTGCTGTCCATGGTGCTGAACTCTTCGGCTCTGCTGTGTATCCGGTCGCCGCTGACCTCTGATGCAGCTACTTCCGGGTCAGCTGCTCTGTGCATAAATGCATTTGCATGAGAATAATGAGCCAGCCTGGAAGCAGTAGTGTGCAGGGGCTGCACACAGCCTTGCTGGAGAAGGTGAGTTTAAAAAACATTTTATTTTCAATGTACATGTTTTTCTGGTACGTATTATATGGATCACACCATAGTGTAGTCCGTGGGACATCAGTGATGCCAGAAAAAAATGGATATGTCTCCGTGCGGAGCACATAGACATGCATGTAGGCTGCACAGAGAAAAATCACTAATGTGTGTCAAGACATGCTTAAATCTGATTGATTGCATGCTCAGAAGCATTCAGGAAGTGTTGAAAGCCAAAAGTATATTTGCAAAATAATAAAAATTGAACTTTAGATTTTTAGGAGCAAAACAGGAACAATGCAGCGACGACAATCTGCATAACTAATCATATGCTAAATAGTTTCAAGTCAATTTATAGTATGTATAAGCTAGCCAAGATGATTGTCTATAAAATGAAGGTAGTCTCATATTCAAAGCTGTAGTAGATAGTGAGATATGGAGCCTCAAATTCAAAAGTTTAAAACATTTTTACCCTTTGTTCGTCACTGTACATACACTACTCAGAAAAAGTTAGAAATAGTGATGGGCGAACACGAACTGTAAAGTTCGGGGTCCGTGCCGAACACATAGTGTTCATGCACATCACCCTGAACACAAGCTTTCTTGGGACCAGGGGCTGTAAAAAAAGCACATTGTTAAAAAACATTATGATTATACTTACCGCTCCCGCGACGCATCCTGCAGACTCTGTCTCCCAGCCACTTCTGCTTCTGGGTCCGATCATTAACTTCCAGCGGTATTCACTGCACTGCTCGTCACTTGGCAGCCTTCGACTGTTTTCGGCCATGTTTGCAGTGACGTCAGGGTTCACCCGAGTCCATGAGCCATGGACTCGAATGAACTTTGACTGTCACTGTGCGAGTCTCGCATCGGTATCACCCATCACGGCGCACACTCTCCCGAAAAGAGTGGGTTGGCTGCATGTATTTCCATGCAGCTGAGGTGCTCCTTTCAGGAGAGGTTGCGCCATGCTGGGTGATACCAATGCAAGACTCGCAGGAGTCATACGCACATGGAATCATACCCTCAATATCAGCCTGCTTCTCACTCTGTACCAAGTGATGAAGCAGAGCTGACATGGCTCTTCCTGTGGACTATTTCGGACTAAGGAGTTTTTTTTTATAATAAAGATGCAGTCTCTAAATGTTCTTTTTGTTTTATTTCTAATAAAAAAAAATCTATATGTTGTGTTTTTTTTTATTGTTAACTAGAAATTGATGATGGCCATGTCTAATTTCGCGTGACACCATGAATTTCATGGTTAGTACCAGCTGAGAATGCAAAGCTGGTATTAACCCCTTTATTACCTAGTGTGCCACCGCCATCAGGGCTGCTGGCTGAGCCAAGTAAAGTGCCTGGAAATGGCGCTAAGAAACAGTGTGCCATTTCCAGCCCCGAGGTGCCTGGTTTTACCTGACTGGTGATCAAAGTATGCGGGAGCCCATGCATTTTTTTTTTAAATAATTTTTTAAATAATAAAAAAAAAATTATGGCCTTCCCTGTATTTTGATTGCCAGCCAAGGTAAAGCCAGGCAGATGGAGGTGGTAGCCCGTAGACATCCGCTTTATCTGTGCTGAGAATCAAAAATACTGTGGAGCGCTACGTCATTTAATATATTTTTTCCAAGGAAAAAATGTTGTATTTATTTTCTGAAAATAGTAGTTTATAGAATAAAACAACAATTTACATTTTACTCAAAAATATACCGTACTTATAAACAGAGAAAAATCAGAAAAACTGAAAATTTGGAAGTGGTCTCTTAATTTTTGCCAAAGCTGTATACAGTGTGTCAACCTATATCCTGTCCACCGCCATTAACTTGAGAACAGTGGCAGCTAGAGGCATAGATGTGGTGTCTAGGTATAGTAAACTATCCATGCGCTACGCAATGAAACCACCTATAGCGCCACCTGGTGGAAAACAACGGAGTTAGCATTTTTATCTCGAAAACGGAACGAGATACAGAAAAAAAAGTGAATTACAAAGTTGTAGGGCATCATCAATTCAATAAGAATCAAATCTTGCATACAGAAATGCTATGGTATGAAACCCATGACGTCCCTAAAACATTGAATGCTGGTCATGCGTATGTTGCTTATTTAACTTTGATGCTCAAAGTGGCCACCGTCAGCTGCAATGCACATCTGGACTCTGGACAGCATACTGTATCTTGCTGCACGTTGTGCAATATGGTAGGTGACACGTTTGCACAAGCATCTGTGATACGTCGTCGTAGGTCCTGCAATGTTGGTGGAAAGGTCGCATACACCTGCTGTTTGATGTGACCTCACAGAAAGAAGTCCAATGGGGTCAGGTCAGGTGAGCGTGGAGGCCACTCCACACAGCCACCATACCCAATGACTTGTAGGAAGGTCTCCATGAGGTATTGTTTCATGTCCGTAGCATTGTGAGTTTTACACGTTCTAATCATAGCATTTCTGTATGCAAGGTGTCGATTCGTATTGAATTGATGATGCCCTACAACTTTGTAATTCACTTTTTTTCTCTATCCCATTCTGTTTTCGAGATACAAATGCTAACTCCGTTGTTTTCCACCAGATGGCGCTATAGGTGGTTTCATTGCGTAGCGCATGGCTACTTTACTATACCTAGACACCACTTCTATGCTGTGAGGGCCGGGGAGGACTGGTAGGCCCAGGAGGTGGATCCACTGGACCGAGCACCCCACCTGGAGGGCAGGGTACACGGTAGCTGGAGCACTAACGTGGCAGGAACAGGTGCAGGTATCAGGAAGCAAAGACAGGACCAGGTCACTAAGGTCACAGCGTACTTTAAGGCAGTAATCGGAAACAGGAACAAAGACCTGAGCACCTAGCTCACAAGACAAGGCATAGAAACACAAACGATGATCAGGCGCCGCCCACATGGAGAGGCCAGTCTTATATACTCAGCACAGCCTCAGATCATTTCTTGTTGCAGCAGTGCTGGGGCTATAAGACCAGGTGAGTGGGCGCGGCCCGGTCCTATACAGAACATTAGTCAGAATCAGACTCCTGAGACCAGGAACAGGACTCTGGGGAGCATGAGCGGGAATGGCAGGCATGACCGGTGGATGCATGGACTGGACCAGTGAGGAAGGAGCAGTGGTACGCTGGTGAGGCTGGATCAGTGGGTAGAGAGCAGTGGCGTGACGCAGGTGTGACTGGCTCAGTGGTTACGGAGCGGTGCCTGGATGGTGAGACCGGCTTAGTAGGTAAGGAGCGCTGCTGGGACACCGGGAGCGTAACATATGCCTATAGCTTCCGCCATTCTCAAGTTAATGGCGGTGGACAGGATATGGGTGGACACTGTGTATATCAGGTGAAATAAGTATTGATTATGTCACCAATTTTCTAAGTAACTACAGTCATGGCCAAAAGTGTTGGCAACTTTGAACATTTTTTCAGAAAATTAAGTATTTCTCTCAGAAAGTTGTTGCATTTACACATTTTTTAAACATATTTATTTCTTTTGAGTGTATTGGGACAACACAAAAAACTGAGGAAAAAAATCCAAATTTGACAGAATTTCAAACAAAATACCAAAAATTGACTGGACAAAGCTGCTGATTGTTTTATCCTTCTGACTGAGTACTCCTTCTCACAAGCTTAAGGATATTTTTAATTTCCTATTAACAGTTTCCTACCTGCCCATAGAGTTGTAGGCTTTTCCACCCCGGATAGAGGGATTTTAGGTAGGGACCCAGCAAAAAGAGATATGTCTTGACGCTGGCTGTTGGGCTCATGTAAAATTGATCTTTTTTCATGAGCTGAGTGTCTCAATTTTCACATCTATTTCCTTACCAGCATGTCCAAATTCCTGTATTCAATGTTTGCATTCCTTAGCGTTTCATAGTACAGCTGTTTATTGTTATAGTATACATAGCACAAATGATCAGATGATCGCAGCTTCGAGTTCACTAAGAAGACTTTTAGTTACAGTAAAAAGTTAAAAAAAAATAAAAAAAATATTAAAAATATAAAAAAAATCACAAGTTCAAATCTCCCTCTTTTTATTTCAGTAAAAATAAAACAAAGTAAGGCCTCCTTCACACGTCCGTGTCTCCGGTGTTTGGTCTGTTTCCTCACATGACGGAGACACGGGCACACGTAGACCCATTAAAATCAATGGGACTGCGCTCACATGCGTGTTTTGCCATGGGCCGTGTGTACGAGTGGAACTTACGTGTGCCCATGTGCTCCACACGTAGACATGTCCGTTTTTCTCCGGCATCACGGGTGTCACATAGACCGCACACGGACCGCACGGATGTGATCCATGTGACACGCTCCGGAGAAAACACACATGCCTGTGGAATAAAAAGAATTTCTGTACTTACCTTCTCCAGCGCTGCTGTCTTAGCCGCTGCTGGTACTTGCTTCCGACCCCCGCTCATTATGCTCATTGCATATTCACTGCACTGCAGGCCGGAAGCAGGGGCAGCGTGGTGTCGGCAGGATCGGAGACCAAAGATCAGCACCACGGACAGCAACGCTAGGGATAGGTGAGCAGAAAGTTCCTGTTCTCCATGTGTTATCACGGATAATACACGGAGAACACACGTGTGCCATAAACACGGCACCGAGGGCAATACGCACCTTTGACACGTCCATGAAAGACGTGCGTGATTTTCACTAACGTGTGAAGGAGGCCTAAAAAAGTAAAAATACACATATGTAGTTTTGCTGCAGCCATTTATCAAAATTTATCATATAATATTTATAATTTATTATAAATCAGTCTGATTTATCAAAATTTTAAATAAATTAATCTTATCAATAAGCAGCGTAATGAGAAAAAATTCAAAACATAAGCATTAAAAGTGCTTTGCCGCCGAGAGATTGTAATAAAATGCAATAAAAGGCGATAAAAACATTATGTCTACCCCAAAATGGTATGGATAAAAACATCATCTCAGGCCCTCATACAGCAACTTATCTCGAAAATTGAAATCATTATGGGTCTCAGAAAATGACGACAAACAAAATGTCTTTTTTCTAAATTTCTAATTTTTTTATTCACCATTTAAATGAAAACTATGCATATTTGGTATCTACATAATTGTACTGACCTGTGGAATTAATTTTCCAGGTTAGTTTTACCGTATAGTGAACATGTTAACAAAATATAATAGAAAATTGTGAAATTACACTTTTTTTTTTGCAATTTCAATGCACTTGGAATTTTTTTCCTGCTTTCTATTGAATCAGATGATAAAATCAATGGTGTCATTCAAAAGTACAACTCGTCCTCCAAAAAAATAAGCTCTCATATGGCTATTGGGATGAAAAAGTAAAAAAGTTATGGCTCTTGGAAGAAGGGGGGTAAACAAAAAATACAGAAAATTGCCTGGGGCTGAAAAATTTAAATGTATTTTATTGGAATTTCATGTAATATGCCAATACAAAATAAATGTTTGTAAAGGAAATTATACATGGTTTTCTAAATATTTTAAAATATAATTCTGAAAACTGTGACTTGCATTTGTATTCAGCCACCCTTAGTCAATACTTTTAGGCCCACCTTTCGTTGCAATTACTAATGCAAGTCTTTTGGGGGATGTCTCTCCAGATTTCCTGATCTAGAGGCTGAAATTTTGCCCAATGTTATACAAAATAGCTCTAGCTCAGTGAGATTGGATGGAGACATCTGTGAATAGCAATTTTGAAGTTTTAACACAGATTCTCAATAGGATTTAAATCTGAATTGTGACCCGGCCATTCACACGAATGAATATGCGATCTAAACCATCCATTCTAGCTCTCGATGTATGTTTTAGGTCGTTGTCCTGCTGGAAGGGGAACCTATGCCCCAGTCTCAAGTCTTTTGCAGCCTCTAACAGGTTTTCCTGCAGGATTGCCCTTTATTTAGCTCCATCCATTTTCCCACTCTGACCAGCTTCCCTGCCCCTGCTGAAGAAAAGCCTCCTCACAACATGATGCTGCCAACACCATGTTTTCCGATGGGGATGGTGTTTTCAGGGTGAAGTGCACTGCTAGTTTCACATAACATTTTGAATTTTGCCCAAAAGCCTTTACTTCCACATGGTAGATGTGTCCTTTACATGGCTTTTTCCTAACTACAAACAGGACTTCTTATGGCTTGATTACAAAAACAGATTCCTTCTTGCTCTTCCATAAAGGCCAGATTTGTGAATTACCATATTTTTTGGATTAAGACGCACTTTTCCTCCCGAAAATTTGAGAGGAAAGTGAGGGGTGTGTCTTATAATCTGAATGTAGCTTACCTGGGTGGTGGAGAGTGGTTGCAAGAGGCCGGGGGAATGCTGCAGTGGTTGTGCAGGACTGCGGCAGCTGGTGTAGGAGCTGCGGCGGATGGTACTGGTTTGGCTGTGTGGTGCCTGCAGCCGCTGTGCGGGGTCTCCGGCGGATGCTGCTGGGGTGGCTGTGTGGTGTGTGGGGTCTCCGGTGACTGCAGTGGCTGTGTGGTTTCTGCATGGGATCTCCGGCAGCTGGGGCTGCTGTGCGGGGTCTCCGGTGCCTGGACTGGCGCTGCGGGTCGAGCGGTGAGGACTTCAAATAATGCCGCCTGGAGTCGGCGCATACGCAGATGGAGCTCTCGGCTCAAGCTCTCATCTGCATAGGCTCCGCCTCTTGCCCATTGATCTCCCTTCAGGAAAATGGCGCTTGCACATATGAGATCTCGGCTTGCCATTGAGCCTACAACTCAATCTGCATTGACTACGGGCATCATTTCTTTGAAGCTCTCACTGCAGCCGCCACAGCAGTTGCCCCAGCATGGCCTATCTCAGTGTGAACCAACTTCAATGTAGATGGGGCTTATTCTGCATGTATAGCAACTTGTGCTCCAGTTAATTTTTTCAGTTTTTTGTCATGAGTGGGTCTCGCTCGGGGGAGACTCCGGGTGAGTCTGGTGTCAGAAGGTCACAGAGTGCATCTACATAGTGTAGTCCACCTTGACAGCTGTTGCCCCCTCCAGTAGCGAAGTGCATGTGTTCCCACAATTGTGAAGAGGAGTCATGTTACAATTGGCCATTGTGGTGGGTGATGTTTTAAGTGCATACAGCCATCTACTGCATATAATTTCATCCTAAATATACTCACACAGAGAAAATTCACATGCGAATAAATCAGGTGAGTGTTTGCTACAGAATCAATTTGGGAAGTTATAACTTGGATTTACAGTTTAGAACCTGAAAACTAACTGCAACTTACTAGTGATTGCATATAGGTTCATGTATTTATGATAGTTTGGAAAGTACTGCATCGGGAATTTCTGAAAAGGCCTGAGAAACAAAGATAGATCTCATTATTGCAAATATTTGCAAAGCCTAAAATATGTTCACATGTGGCAGATGTGTTGTTGAAATTTCGATGACTGGGAAATACTGTACATTTAAATAAGGTTTCGTAAAATGCATGTCTGTGAATGGACAAGTGTTGTAAAGTACTGGAAAGGGATAGTCATGGGCGAGGGTTGTGGTCCTCAACGCACCCCGACACAGTACAGATGTGGCGCCCCTGACCTGGTCAGGCACCACTGAGTACTGCACCCATGCTGGGTCAGTACAAACAGGTAATCCCAAAGGCTGAGTAGGGTGTGGACACATACAGGCACTCTTTGACCAGGACACACACACACACATTAGAGGGGACCCCTAGGCAGACCCAGGAAGGGGGCGTAGCCCTCACATCCTGGCTAGTGGTGGGTAGTGGGACTGGAGACAGAGAGTTGTGCAGTGGCAGTCAGAGGAGTAGGAGTGGAGCAGCCGTGTCTGAAATGTAGGGCTGAAGAGCGGAACACTGTCAGACCCTGCACGTGCAGTGGCTGCTGGCAGGGGAGAACATTACCACCAAGTCAGACTGAAAGACACCCGAAGAAGGAGAGCAGTAAGGAGTCGAGTACGAGGACTCCTGGTAATGAACGCACACACGGGGGACAGGCCCCTAGAGCCAGACATCCATTTAGTGGTCTGCTAAATCCTGCAGGAGGTGGGACTAGAGGTTCCATGCCAACCAACACAGAACCCGCAGCATCAACAGCAAAGAGGGGGCCCATAAGGAGGATCGAGCCTGGAGCTATCTTATCCTTGGTCCACGCTGTCAGCAAAGGGGACAGAAAGGGGAGAAAGGCAGTAGCGACTTCCCTGGACGCATCCCACTATATACTTCAAGTCAGGGGTAGTCCGAAACAAAGGTGCAGGAAGGCGAGTCAGCATTCACCCCTATATCAGCCTGTGGAATACCTGGTTCCACCTGGTTCATCATAGCATCGCCCGGGTTGTCTCACTCTACCAGCAAAAAGTGAGTAAAAACCCTGAAAGACATTGCTGCCTGTGTGTGAGTTCTTCTGCGACCTGTGGTACTACTCACACCTGAGCCCCTGGGGCCAGCCTCACTCTCGGGAGGCCATAACACCAGACTGCATTTACCATCAGCCCCAGACACTCTCTAAACTGCAGTGGCGGTCACCCCCTGACCGCAATTACCGAGAGTAGCATCACGATTCCTATTGAAGTTAACCTGACATACCTGTTGCCGGAAGATTCCCAGCACGTGAAGACCCTGAGGCGACCTGCAGGTGAGGGGGCTTCACACAAACACAAGGGGCTGAGTGGTGTATGGAGTGAGTGTTTAGGTGATACCTTTCTGGTGTTGTCCTTCTGAGTCAGAGTCACTTCCATTGGCTTTATGCCCCGTACGATCAGTAAGGAGACGAGCACCAGGTAAAACTTCAATAACTTTGCTGAATAAACATTTTACAGTTGCTTTCAATTTCCTTAAGGCAGATTCATCATCATCATCATCATCATCAGCAGCAGCAGCAGCAGCATTTACAGTCATTCGTTCCAGTACCCAGTTCGGCTCTACAGTAATGGCCACCATGGGCGACATCCTCTTGTTCCTGACCCAATCCCACAGCATGATGGCGGATCATTCAGCTCGGCGCACAAATGCCGATTAAGCTGCCCTCCTGCTGTGACTGAGTTCTCACAGGTACTGACAGGTGCCGGTCTTAGGTAGGGGCACCCAAATTCTTGTTTCTCTGCTCCCTGGCTATTACACTTCACTGCAGACGAGCTCCCTTCTTTCTGGATCCTTTTCTCTTCTCATTTCTCTAATCCTGTCTCTGTCACTTCCACACTGTCTTCTCCACTCCGCTTCATCCAAACCTGTAAATCCTCTCTTTCTTGTTCTGCTCACTCGTTCATCCTTTCCCTATCTGACTCTTCCCTGGCAAACTCTGCCTTATATCTCTTCCTGTGCTGGTGAACCACCCCCCTCACTTAACCCCTGCTGCCCTGTCACTTTTTATCCATCCCTTTTCACTAAGAGACCCAGGAAACAATGACACCTGGTGGCAGCTGGTCATATTACACAGGAGGTGATGTCATATAGTACAATACAATGCTGTAAAAGAAAACACACACACACACATATAGCTCGAAGTGGGGCAGTAGGGCACTAGACACTCTATTACAGTGGCCACATATTTTTCCTCTCCATTTTTCCCTTTTATTAGATACCAAACTGGGACTGAAGGTCAACAATTTTCAAGCTACATGTGGTGGATCCGTTTCTATCAGAAATGTGTATCCTGTGGCCATGTCATCAAAGTCTAAGATAAAAATATCCCTTTAAGTTATTTTTGTTAAAAAAATGGATTCTGCTATGTTATCCCATGCACAGTTCTATACTCTTACATTTTAATAGTTTGCAGTTTATATTTTTTTACGCTGTGATATTACATTTTTCATGTTTACCCTTACTGTATATCACTTTCATCTTTGTACCAATATTTGTCTCTATTTTCCTTCCATTTCTTACTATGCTAAAGGCTTGTTTGCAAAACTGTACATAATGTTTATGTTTGTTTGGATCTAAAGGTTCTTTTTAATTTTTATTTTTTTTTGCTGCCACTTCATCCCATGCTGGCAAGATCTTTAATTTTATTTGAATATAATTGCTGTAACATGCTGTTTTGCTTCATTGCTGTACTGTGCAACGTTAGAGAAAACCAAAATAGCTTCACATCTGAACGACCGGTTCCTAATCGGGATCCGCACACTGCATCTTTTGTGCTCCTTTCAGCTTTATCTAGTGTGTCTGACATTCTGACATCGATGTGTCTAATTTTAAAAATCCTATTGTTAAAATCCTAAAGATTTCATACTCGGTTTCCTACTTTGTATGGCTGTTGTATTTAGTGAAGCAAAAATGGTTTCAGGTGGAAAGGCTTTCTGGCATAGTGTTCCTTTCCGCACTCTCAGGGCAGAACAGAAAATTCTTCTGTATACGGTCTACAATAAATCTGAGATAGCGATGTAGACTTGATTATGAAGAAGGAATATTAATCATAAGCAGAATTATGAATGAATACATTTAGTGATTTTCAGCATGTGCAGCTATATGTTGCATTTGATAGACATCTCTACTTTACAATGCTACGACGACTTTACAGCCTAAAGGGGGTGTTACACGCAGCGATATCGCTATTGATATCGCTGGTGAAAGCACCCTCCCCCGTCGTTTGTGCATAACGGGCAAATCACTGTCCGTGGTGCAAAAAATCGTTAGGAGCAGTTAAACACAGACTTTCCTGCCTAGCGACGTCACTATTGCCGGCGAACTGCCTCCTTTCTAAGGGAGTGGTTCGTTCGGCGTCACAGTGGCATCACTAAGCGGCCGCCCAATAGAAGCGGAGGGGCCGAGATGAGCTGGATGTAACATCCCGCCCACCTCCTTACTTCCTCATTGTGGGCGGCCGCAGGTAAGCTGCAGTTCGTCGTTCCCGAGGTGTCACACGTAGCGATGTGTGCTGCATCGGGAACGACGAACAACCTGCGCGCTCAACAATCAACGATTTTTTAAAAAGGAACGACGTGTCAACGATGGACGATAAGGTGAGTGTTTTCCATCGTTAACGGTTGTTCCTTGCTGTCACACGCAACAACGTCGCTAACAATGCCGGATGTGCGTCACGGAATCCGTGACCCCGGCAATATATCGTTAGATCCATCGTTGCGTGTGACGGGGCCTTTAGACCTCTTCCACACATCCATGAAAAACCACACACGTTTTGCACTGATGTGTTAAAGGTGCGTATGGCCCTCCGTGTGCCATGATTTTAGCGCATCAGTGTTCTCCGTGTGCTATTCATGATAATACACAGAGAACAGGAACTTTATGCTCACCTGTCCCTGGCGCTGCTGTCCGTAGTGCTGATATCTTCCATTCTGCATTCTCTGGCCTTGCTGACTCCCCGCTGCTGCTGCTTCCGGTCCTTGATGCAGTGAATATGCGATGAGCATAATGAGTGGGGTTCAGAAGCAAGTGACAGCAGCGGCAGAGACAGCAGTGCTGGAGAAGGTGAGTGTAGAAATTAATTTTATTTCATAATAACGCGGTTTTCTCCGGTACGTCACACTGATGTCACGCGTATCACATCCATGCGGTTCATGTGACACCCGTGCTGCCGGAGAAAAACGGACATGTCTATGTGTGGAGCACATGGTCACACATATGCTCCACATGGACACACAGACAAAGGGAAAACACACACATGTGCACAAACCCATTGATTTTAATGGGCCTGTGTGCCCATGTCTCCGATACGTGTGAAAACGCACGTCACACGTACCGGAGACACGGACGTGCGAAAGAAGCCTAAGGCCCGGTTCATCAAAACTGGCATAAAAAGCTTAGACAAGTAACAACATTTTTGCACAACTCTGAATTATGCAAAAAATGTGCAACTTTTGCCACTTTTATGCCAGTTTTGTCCAGCTCCACTAAAATGGGTGATGCTGGGGTGGGACAGGGGCACGGTATGTACAGTATGGCTGTTGCAGTTAAAAGCTTGTAGATTTGTGAACAAGCTGGCGGTCTGCCAGCTAGACTTGCTACTGTCAGTCCCAGCCATTTAGACTTGAAGCGGCTCACCCATGCTGCTCAGTCTCAATCCCGAGAATCCAAAGCGTTTATTTTGAAAAAATTATTGGTCAAAGCAGGCAGCTATGTCTGAATACAACAGCTTTGGAAAATGGAAAAAGTTTCTGTTTCCATTTTTGGGTTTGGTAGTACTGGGACCAGTAATAGATTACACTGCCTGTATGTTGCTGTTTTTGGTCGCTACGCAAAGTTGTGTGATATTACACAGTGCAATGTTTCAGACATATTAACACAGCAAGGCACGCTGGAAAACACTCTATTTTTTGACAGATTGAGCTAAAAGATTACACCACCTGTATGCTTCTATTTTGTACTGCTTAACAAAGCTGTGTGATGCAATGCACTGTAAGGCTTCAGAGATATTCACACAGCATGGCATGTTGGAAAGCATTGTTAGGTGAGAAACTTCTATGCGCAGATATTATTGAATCTCTCTTCTGCACGTCCTGTCACTCAATGTTCAGTAACCGTCAACCGCGTAATTGCCCCCAAGATGGCTGCCACTTTACTTCCTGTGATGTACTTTTTATCCCAGCTTGTAGCTCCGACCAGTCTTGAGCTGTGTAATGTGATCTTTCATCTGTGCTGGGAAACAGTGGCCTCTTGTGGCTGAATAATAACATTTCAGTCACTTATAAAGCATTATCACATCATTACAGACAGCAACAGGTGGTAAACTTACATTCACTAAGTACAATGTTCCCACTTATGCTACACAGATATGTTCATCTAAACCATGCTGGTGAGCCAGTACAGGCACTTGCCACCTGCATCTTAAACCAGGTACATATTTCTGGCCATGGGCAATGGGGCTGTTTCGCCATCTCACACAGGTGTGCCTTTGGCTGGCCACAATAAAAGGCTGCTCTATAATGTGCAATTTTATCACACAGGCCACAGATGTAGCAAGTTTTGAGGGAACATGCAATTAACATGTTGACTGCAGGAATGTGTTGCGGTGGGATCGGGGGCACCTCTTTTGTAGTCATGGCACTCGCTCCTGGAGTGGCAGGCTCACCCCAGACCCAGCCATCACAGAGATATCCGGGACACATGGAGCACTTGGGAGATGTAGCATAGAGATATTAGGACAGTCCCATAACACAGCACCTGTCAAGTCCGGGCCTTTCCTCTGCTGGTGAAGTTCAGCGTTGTCCCTGGCAACGGGAAAGAGTCCAAGACAGCCATATAACTCAACAAGTTCTTCTTTATTACATAACAGGTCTGCAGCACATCTATCAATTGAAATCATTCTCTCCTTCAGGTTACACTTTCAGTCAAATGTAGTTACTCTCAGGCCTCTGTTGCTTAGCCCTCAGCTTACACCACCGCGCAGCTGTTGATCCAGACTTCCAAGAAATAGTACATTCGAGTACTGGTTCACCTTCCTGTCCTCTAAAGGGGCTCATAAAGCCTCTCCTCTAGTCGCTGCACTGTTCCCGGGCTCGCCAATACCTAACTCCAAGCTACTTCTCAGGCTTTCCTCAGGTACCCGTGCCAGCCTCCGGCTCAGGTAAGGATCATTAATATGGAAGATTTTATCTGCGATTCCCTCTCTCTTCAGCTTAACTACATTACAGATCTTCCTCAGCTTTCCACTGCCGTCTCTTTTTTCTCTGCTGCTTCAACTCCCTGTCAGGTCTGTGTCCCAAACTAGACTAGACTGGTTTCACTTCCTGTTTCCTGTCACAACTGTAACTGCCACCGAATCCTTCCCCTAGCCAATCACCAGCTGTCAACTGTTACAAGGCAGTTTTCCTAGTGAGTGTCCTACTCCTCGGTGACATCTAGTGGTGAAACAACCAAACACCATTACAATATACTTAAAACTCTACTACATCCTTATAACACACTATAAAGATTAATAACCACATTTTAGAAACATGTGATGTCTTCTGGGGGGTTTCTTCTCCCAGGGGGCTTGACCACCCCCTTACAAATGTCCACCAGAGCTGTTGCCCT
The DNA here is from genome assembly GCF_048569485.1 of Anomaloglossus baeobatrachus. Taxonomy (NCBI): domain Eukaryota; kingdom Metazoa; phylum Chordata; class Amphibia; order Anura; family Aromobatidae; genus Anomaloglossus; species Anomaloglossus baeobatrachus. The sequence goes on from NC_134354.1 coordinate 72,515,023, forward strand.
TGAACTAAATGTTCATTTCTCTACCATAAGCCATCTCCACAGGCTTATAAGAGAATTTGGCTGTATATCCAACTGGCCTCAAAACCCACAGACCACTTGTAACCACCCCAGCTAAGGATCTCTACATCCGGCATCTTTACCTCCAAGTTCCTCTGAGACCAGCAACCTGGGCAGCTGCTGCAACAACCAGTGCATAACCAAACATTTCTGCACAAACTGTCAGAAACCGTCTCAGGGAGGCGAATCTGCTGCTCATCGTCCTCATCGGGGTCTCCATCTGACTGCAGTTCATCATCATAAACAACCTGAGTACACAAATCCTCAGATTCTATGGTGTCTGGCACATTGGAGAGGTGTTCTCTTCACTGATAATTCCCGTTTTTCACTGTACAGGATGAATGACAGACACCGTGTATGACATTGTATGGGTGAGTGGTTTGCTGATGTCAATGTTGTGAATCAAGTGGCCCATAGTGGCAATGGGGTTATGATATGGGCAGGCATAAATTATGGATAACGTAGACAGGTGCATTGTATTGATGACATTTTGAATGTACATAGACTAGCTACTGAGGCCCATTATTTTGCCATTCATCCATGACCATCACCTTATGCTGCAGTTTGATAATGCACGGCCCCATGTTGCAAGAATCTGTGCACAATTCCTGTGCACAATTCCTGTAAGCTGAAAACATACCAGTTCTTGCATGGCCAGTATACCCACCGGACATGTCATCCATTGAGTATGTTTTGGATGCTCTGAATACGACTGAATGCAACGTCGCATAGCCATTTTAGAGAAGTGGACCAATAATCCACAGGCCACAATCAGCAATCTGATCAACTTTATGGGAAGATGTGTTGCACTGCGTGAGGCAAATGGTGGTCACACCAGATACTGACTGGTGTCCTGACCCTCGATCGCCACCTCCGGACACATCCAATATTGTAAAACTGCGTCACTTTAGAGTGACCTTTTATTGTGGCCATCCTAAGGCACACCTGTGCTATAATCATGTTGTCTAATCAACATCTTGGTATGCCACACCTGTGAGCTGGATGGATTATCTCAGGAAAGGAGAAGTGCTCACTAATACAGATTTAGACAAACTTGTGAACAATATTTGAGAAAAAAAGGCCTTTTGAGTACATAGAAATAGTATTAGATCTTTAAGTTTAGCTCATGAAAAATGGGGCAAAAACAAAGGTTTTGCATTGATATTTTTGCTCAATGTAGGTATTTTGGAGCATTGATCATTTATCTTCATGTTCATATTATGTATGTATTCTGTCATTTTCCATTGACTAGGACTCTTGATTGCATATATAGATGATAGACTGAAACTGAAATTAATATGGATATGCATTAATCATGATCTTTAAAGAAACAATAAATGTAAAAAATCTTAGCAATTAATCCCTTATATCTTTTTTTCAAGATTGAGAAAATATCAAAACAGTTTACATCTGTTTTACGTAATTGATTAACTCTCTTCGCTAAAGGTCCAGTCACACATAACGAGATCGTGAACGAGATTGCTACTACGTCACAGTTTCCGGATCGTTGCTGAGTCGTTGGTGAAATCGTATGTGAGGTGTCACACACACCAACTTTAGGAACGAGCATGCGATCTTGTAAATCATCGGGACCCTGTCACACAACGGGGACGCAACTACACGCCACTCATCTAGGTCGTTAACGAAATCGTTAGCTAGGTGTCAAACATACAGATCCATCCTGCCCAGCAGGACTCCAACGAGCCAAAAATTGCCCAGGCTGTTCAGCATCGACCAACGATTTCACAGAAGGGGGTGGATCGTTGGTACATGTCAAAGACGACGAGATCGCTAGTGAAGTCGTTGTTGCGTCACAGAAACTGTGACGTAGCAACAATCTCGTTCACAATCTCGTTATGTGTGAAGTGGCCTTAACCCTATCCCATTTCTCAGAAAGATAACACCGCACTTATCTTTATGTGTGAGGCAACTGGTAGCAGAAGCATCCTTTTCCCAGTTGGAAATATGGTAGATAAATTAAAACTGTAAAGGCCACTTCACACATAACGAGATCGTGAACGTAGTACGTACGTTACGTAGTAGCGATCTCGTTCACGATCTCGTTATGTGTGACTGGACCTTAACTCTGTTAATACATGATGTTAGTTTAGCTCTAAAATATTTGCATGAAAACAATAATTATTTGGATTGCTTTTGGGATAACGTTTAAAATACTGATTATGAATTCTGAACTAAATATTTCCTGCACAAAGATATGACATGCCCTGGGAAACTCAAATCCTAAATTCTGTCCTAAAGGGCCAACCTATGACCATCTGCATTGCAAATATAAAAATGGCTATTTTGAGTTCATACATTATTATGTTAAACTATAACATATTGTTGATTCAGAAAGATAATGTGTTCATTGTGACAAAACTCTGATTTATTTAACCCAGTTATCTGCTGTTAACCTCATTCTTGAGGGGTTTTGTGTGTTTGCTTTATATATACAGACTGACAATGTGTTCATTTTAACAAAACTTTGTGATTTATTTAACCCAAATATCTGATATTTATTGTTGGGAGTTTTGAATTGTGCCAGTTTATTATCCCATTGTCTGATGTTTGAGATGAATCTCTGATTCATCTAAACCCAAAGGCTGACCACTGGAGGATAAAGGTGAATAAGACCTACAACACATTAACTTTAAAGGGAACCTGTCACCAGTTTTGGGGCCTATAAGCTACGGCCACAACTAGTTTGCACTTATATACAGCATTCCAACATTCTGTATGTAAGAGCCCAGGCCACTGTGTAGAACATAAAAAACACTTTATAATACTTACCGAAATGTTCGCTGCAGTGGAGTTGGGTTATATTGGCGTCTTCGTTCTCCGGTGCCGGCGCCTCCTCTTTCGGTCATCTTTGTCGTCCTTCTTCTGAAACCTGTGTGCATGATGTGTCCTAAGTCATACACACTCGCTGGCATTGAGGTCTTGTAGTGCACCTGCGTGGGACCGGCGAGTGTGTATGACGTAAGACGCGTCATGCACACAGGCTTCAGAAGGAGGACGAAGATGGCCGAAAGAGGAGGTACCGACACCGGAGAACGGAGACGCCCATATGGCCCAAAACTGGTGACAGGTTCCCTTTAAGGCTTGTGTAATATTTATGCAAGCCACTATTTAAGATTAGAGAAATATGGCAATGACAGAAGCTTTTTGTGTACCTGTATCCGTGAGACGCCTGGATCAGTGTTGGAACTTCCAGGAGTTCCCGGTCTTTGTCATGCTTCTCCGACTGATGTTCCGGACAGATGATGTTCAAAACTCCTTGGTGATGTGCATACTTAACTTTTGTGTGTTGAATATTCAAAAGTGTACGCAATATCATACCTTTCCTTTAATATTGTATTTTATATTAACTTTTATATTAAAATTACTTAATTGCCTTCTTTAAAGTCGTATCTAAACCTTAAGCCTGCTTTACACGCTGCAATGTATCTTACAATGTGTCGGCGGGGTCACGTCGTAAGTGATTCACATCCGGCATCATAAGTTACATTGCAGTGTGTGAAAGGTACGTGTGATTGCGATTAAACGTTAAAACGTTCATCGCATACACATCATACCTTTCTCTAGAATTGCACGTCAGATTGTTCATCGTACCCGGGGTAGCACACATTGCAGTGTGTGACACCCCGGGAATGATGAACAGATCTTACCTGCGTCCTGCGGCTCCCGGCCCACAATGCGGAAGGAAGGAGGTGGGCGAGATTTTTACGTCCCGCTCAGCTCCGCCCCTCCGCTTCTATTGGCCGGCTGCCGCGTGACGTCAATGTGACGCCGAACGTCCCTCCCACTCCAGGAAGTAGACGTTCGCCACCCACATCGAGGTCGTATGGAAGGTAAGTACGTGTGACGGGGGTTAATAGTTTGTGCGGCACATTCAACAAATTGAACATGCCACACATACGATGGGGGCGTTGCAAATCGCATACGATATCGTATGCGAAATTGCAACGTGTAAAGCGGCCTTTAGTGTTAAAAATTTGGCAAAACAACATCCTGCTGCAGGACACAATGACACCATTGAACTCTATGTACTCTATGTACCTCCTTTTAGATTGAATTCCATGAGGTAGTGCTTCAAAGCGGTAACAGTAACCACTTTTCACCCGTGAGATCACTTACAAAAATACTTGTATCATTATCCTTTTTGCTACATTAGTCTGTACTTAAGTGCTACATTCCTGCACAAATCTTCCAAATAACCCAGAGAATGTTCATGTAGTAGAACAGCTATGTTGTTTTTATTATTTTGTAATTTTGTAGCATTTTAAACCGTAATCTCCACAACATTTGCAGTGCTATAAAGAGATCAGATAATAAATGTTTATGTTGTTTTCTGTCTAGCTGGAGATACAATGTGATACCATTATAACAGAATTCCAAGTGTTCCACTGAAACCAAGAATTCAACAGTACAGATACTTTGACAGCCATTAGTAAATGATGTCTTTTTGCAGAAAAGTCTCCAAATCCCCCATCAGTATCTCACACAGAACAATAATTGTTTATTGATCTAAATGTTAGCAATGTATTACTTGTTCTTCAGTAAGGCAAAGAACGTGACTCAAGGGCAGAAGGAGCCTAAGTAAGGTGTGTACGTCTCCAATATATGTAGAGTCTCTTCCACCGTTCACAATATGCAATTACAGACTCATTATGGCAGTTGATTTCATTATTTCTTTCCTGCTATGTGTATTTGAATGCTTACATTAAACACACCAGTAAGACGGTCAAAAAATACCCAATAAAGGGATTTGGACTAAAGAACTTAGACAACTGAAATCCTAATAAAGCTTGTGAATACTCAGATCACCTTGGGAGAAGACATTGATGTCATCAGACAATAACAGAACATAAGTTTTGTATTGAAAAGGTTACTCAAGTCAAAACTGATCAGTAAAGGGTGCTTTAGACACTGCGACATCGCTATCCATTGCTAGCGATGTTGTGCGCGATAGCACCTGTCCCCGTCATTGGTGCGATATGTGGTTATCGCTACCGTATCGAACATTATCGCTACGGCAGCGTCACACGCACATACCGGTTCTGCGACGTCGCTGTGCCCGCCGAACGATCCCTCCTTCAAGGGGGAGGTGCGTTCGGCGTCACAGCGACGTCACAAAACAGCCATCCGATAACAGAGGAGGGTCAGAGCTGAGCGGCCGGAACATGCCGCCCATCTCCTTCCTTTCTCATTGCTGGTGGACGCAGGTAAGGAGATGTTCGTCACTCCTGTGGTGTCACACATAGCGATGTGTGCTGACGCAGGATCAAGGAACAACCTCGCTACGTACGAGACAATGATTTTTGGTAAATGAACGACCTCTCATATACCAACGATTTTTGTCTCTTTTGCGATCGTTTAAGGTCGCTTCTGCCTGTCACACGCTGCAATGTCGCTAATGGCGCCGGATGTGCGTCACAAACACCGTGACCCCGACAATATATCGTTAGCGATGTTGCAGCATGTAAATGGCCCTTATTAGGCTGTGTGCTGTAATTTCAATACAATTAGTGTTTTATCAGCAGGAGATTATCACTAAAGGACTACGTCGTACATGCAGCCCAGTCCACGTAGTCTGTGTAACCCCTCCCCCACTGCAATTGGCAGGTTTCTGACAATGTATTGTGTAGACAGGAGGCTGGCAGTTGGGAGAGTAGGTGGGGGTTTTACACAGCTCTTCATTCTGACCATTGCTACATTTACATCAGAAAAATCAGGGATTCTATGAAATCTCCACCAAGCAGCCCAGTAAGTGATATATCCCTGGAATCAGCATTTGTTACCCTATATTATTCTTCTATCAGATTATATAGCAAAAACCTGCTAACAGATTCCCTTTAAAGGAAAGTTGTCAGAAATATCTACACCCTTAAAGCATGCATAAGTCTGTTTAGCACTTTAAAAGATTAGCTATCATGCAGTGACTTCCAGGGGTCCATCAGGTACACGGGAACCCCGCTGAGTTTCGCAACAAACAGGGTACACAATACAATGGTGGGTGCTGACACTAGGAAAAGGGGAGCAGGGTTACCATCTAAACTCATTTGAGGCTGATCCCTGCACTCCCTAATGTCCCTATATGGGTTCTTTCACCCAGTCACTGATCACATGCCTATCCCTGTCTTTACCTGGACTCAGCTCTGTATAGTGGGCAGGATAGCGGGAACACTTGTCCAGCTCTAGGTTAAAAACACAGAGAGGATAAGACAGACAAGGGTAAAATAAACAGCAATCATACAAAGCACTCCAAACCATAAGAGATGATAATGAGGAACAGACTAGAGGGGAAAAAATAAAAAAGGCTAGGGAAATGAAAAATTCAACACAGATTTCACTCAGCAAATGTTCTCTGAAAGTCTTTCTGTTCCACAGCTCACAGGTTCCCTCTAGAGGCAAGCAAAATAGAAACTATCACCAGCGAGTACCTGAGCTAGGAGGGAAGTCTTTATAGCAGTGATAATTAGCAATAGAGAACAGCTGGCTATAGCTTTCATTCAGAGCTCAGGAGACCACAAGATCTACTTAACCCCAGCAGCGCTGGATAAAGAGAATCTGCACCTCCAACAGTACTATGTGAGCAAGTATGTATGAAGCCCTGCGCTGTGATTTCTTGACACCAGAAATAAGAGGAACCACTTTCCGTCATGGTACCCTCATGAAATAAGCAGGTTGATACATTTATAACCCCGAAACAGCAGCTTCAGCATTGATAATTATACCTTGAAGTTTGGTATACATCTGTGTGGAAGGGCATTGGAGCGTGTTGATGCACTAACAGCTTCTCTGCCTCATGTTGTATTCCTTGCCTAGAGCTACTCACCTCTGATTGATTGACAGCAAGACTCAAGAGTTGTAAGTGCATCATTACCACCCCAATAAACTTCCAGTCACATGCATACAGATTTCTCTCTGCTGGAGCATCACTTTGGGGTTATGAAGCGATCAATTTGCTCATCTTTTAAAGGGCTAAATTGTTGTATATACTGTTTGGGGAGTAGAATTTTGTGACAGGGTTTCCTTAAAGGAGTATTATATATTAATAATGATTTATGCATAGACCCTATTCTATTGATGTGCCACTTACTGGTCTGCTTGCTGCAGTTTTGATAAAAATTTCTCTTTGAATCTACCAGTTCTCTGAATGCTGAGCTCTGTATAACCCTGCCCACATCAGTGAACAACAGCTTTCTGTGTGCACTGTGCATAATCAGAAAGCTGCTAATCAGTGGTGAGGGTGGAGTTATGCAGAAGTCATGAATATGGAGGACTACATGGCAGCAGGTTTCCTTGTCCTCCACTGATAACCTCCTACTGATAAAACAGTGATTTTACAAAAAATTAAACCAAGCAGTTAATACATTGCTGGAATCAGGGTCTCTGTCTCTACATTATTCTGCACTCAGATCAGTTGGCAAAAACCTGGTGATAGATTGCCTTTAAGAAGTTATTCCACTGACCCTCTTGGGAAAAAAGGATACGACCAGAGGGGGACACCAATTTAGGAACTTAGTAATTAAACATTTCCATAAAATGTTGCAATGTTTAATTGAATCTTTCTAAAACAAGAGGATAAGTAAGGACCATGCAGTTCTTTTGTTCTCTGGTTGCTTTTAACTTTACCTCACAACACGAAATGACACTAATTGATTAAAAAGATTACGTTCTATGCGGTAACTATCATGAAGAAAATTAAAGCTTTTAAGTAAATTAATTGTAATAAAATGCACTTGATTAGGTTTTATCGTTATATAATGACTCCCCGGGGCTTAAACGGAATGTAAAAGATTTCTATATGCTTATATTCAGGCACAAATTACTTTGCTCTCGTCATCATGTCTGCATTAGGTCAAAACACATAGGGTTGTTTTTTCTCTCATAAAAAATATAGTGAGGATGACATAATCTTTCAGATTTCACAATGATACAGTGCCTGAAAAAAAGTATTCGGCCCACATGAACATTTCCATTGTTACACCCACAAGCTTAAATGTACAGTACTTTATTGGGATTTTATGTGATGTAACGATACTAAGGGGTACTTTGCACGTTGCGACATCACTACTGCGATATCGTCGGGGTCAAATCGAAAGTGACGCACATCCGGCGTCGGTAAAGACGTCGCAACGTGTAAAGCCTAGATGCACCGATAAACGATCGCAAAAGTGTCGTAAATCGGTGATCTGTGTAGCGTCGGTCATTTTCATAATGTCGCACTAATAGGAGATACGATGTTGTTCCTCGTTCCTGCGGCAGCACACATCGCTGTGTGTGAAGCAGCAGGAGCGAGGAACATCTCTTTACCTGCCTCCACCGGCTATGCGGAAGGAAGGATGGCTGCCGTGTGACGTCGCTGTGATGCCGCACGACACGCCCCCTTAGGAAGGAGGTGGGTCGCCGGCCAGAGCGACGTCGCAGGGCAGGTAAGTGCGAGTGAACCTGCCGCAGTGAAAATGTTTGCTACGGCAGCTATCACAAGATATCGCATGTGCGACGGGCGTGGGTACTATCGTGCTCGGCATCACTAGCATCGGCTAGCGATGTCGCAGTGTGCAAAGTACCCCTAAGTAGCAATTATTTGTGCAATGTAAAAAAAAGATACATGGTTTTCTAAATATTTAAAAAATATAAATCTGTAATGTGTGATGTATTGTAGTCAGCCCCTGAGTCAATACCTTGTAGGACCAGCTTTCTCTGCAATTAGTGATGCATGTTTTTTGGGGTATGTCTCTACCAGAGACTGACATTTTTACCAGTCTTCTTTGCTCTATCTCAATGAGATTGGATGGAGAAGTATGTGAACAGCACTTTAGGTTTTGCCACAAATTCTCACTCGAATTTGATCTAAACCATCCTTTGTAGCTCTTGCGGTATGTTTAGAGTCATTGTACTGCTGGAAGGGGAACCTATGCCCCAGTATCAAGTATTTTGCAGCCTCTAATAAGTTTTCCTGCAGGATTGCCCTGTGATTAGCTCCATCCATCTTTACATCAGCTCTGATCAGCTTCCCTGTTTCTGATATGGAAAAGTCTTTTCACAGCATGATGCTGCCACCACCATGTGTCACAGTGGGGATGGTGTTTTCAGGGCGATGTGCAGTGGTTTTCCACCACACATAGTGTTTTGCATTTAGCCCAAAAAGTGGTACCTTGTTCTCACCTGACCACATCACTTTCTTCAACATATTCAATTTGTCAGATCAGATATGCATCGAAGGCTGCACAGTCTCAGACTGCATAGTCAGAGAGCCATGCTCAGCAGGAGTCTCCCCTCTGTCTCTGGATAGTATGGGGGAGGCTCAGCACAGCCATACCCCTGCACTGCAGGCACTACCCTGTTCCTAGAGTCTTACACTAGTGTGTCTCAACCACCATCACAGCTTACTATGGAAGAGTCTCAGGCTACTTGAAATGTGGTCAGGAGAGCTGTGTAATTAGTACAGCAAAACTAAGATGACGAAGTAAAGATATTGGATCCCTCTCTGTCCTGTACTGCTGTCAGCCAAGCTCTGTAGTCGGCACTAGCAGGAGGGGAGGCTCCAGAATCACATAATGCTGGACCTTAAATGAGTCCTGCATCATGATTCTTGTCCACTATCCTCTCTTATCCTCAATCCCATCAAAAGCTGATTTTTCCTGTTTGCCTCCACAGCTGCACTTTCCTGCTTTTTCCCCCTATCCTATTTGTGTGCTTGTATATAATATATATATATATATATATATATATATATATATAATTGCCTTATTCTGTCTGTCTGTCTGTCTTGCTCCAAAATTGTGTCCTTACAGTGACAACCGTCGGATTGGCCGCTGGGCTCAGCCTGGCCCCGCCCCTCCACACTGATTGCCCGCTCGGCCCCGCCCCCCGCAGGGAGTAACCGTTTGGCCAGGCCCGCCCCCCGCATGCGATGCCCGCTAGGTCCCGCCCCCCGCACGCGATGCCCACTGGCCCCGCCCCCCGCATGGATTAACCATTTGGCCAGGCCCGCCCCCCACACGCGATGCCTGCTAGGCCACGCCCCCCTCACGCGATGCCCGCTGGCCCCGCCCCCCGCATGGTTTAACCGTTTGGCCAGGCCTGCCCCCCGCACGCGATGCCCGCTAGGCCACGCCCCCACACGCGATGCCCGCTAGGCCACGCCCACACACGCGATGCCCGCTAGGCCACGCCCCCACACATGATGCCCGCTAGGCCACGCCCCCCGCATGCGATGCCCGCTAGGCCACATCCCCCGCACGCAATGCCCGCTAGGCCATGCCCCCGCACGCGATGCCCGCTAGGCCATGCCCCCGCACACGATGCCCACTAGGCCACGCCCCCCCACACGTTGGGCACCTGTACACCACCCCCCAGGACTACTCCTCCCATTATACTCCTCTTTCCCCAGGACTACTCCTCCCATTATTATTATACTCCTCCTATTATACTACTCTCTGAGGGGTTCACAGCATGGGGGATGGAGCACGATGGGGAGTGCAGCATGGGGGATGCAGCACGATGGGGGGTGCAGCATGGGGGGGTGGACCACAATGGGGGGTGCAGCATGGGGGGTGGACTACGATGGGGGGTGCCCAGAATGGGGGGGATGAAACACGAAGGGGGGTGTGCAGCATGGGGGATGGAGCACGATGGGGGGTGCGCAGCATGGGGGATGGAGCACGATGGGGAGTGCAGCATGGGGGATGGAGCACGATGGGGGGTGTAGCATATGGGGGTGGACCACGATGGGGGGTGCCCAGAATGGGGGGATGAAACACGATGGGGGGTGCGCAGCATGGGGGATGGAGCACGATGGGGAGTGCAGCATGGGGGTTGGAGCACGATGGGGGGTGTAGAATAGGGGGGGTGGACCACGATGGGGGGTGCCCAGAATGGGGGGATGAAACACGATGGGGGGTGTGCAGCATGGGGGATGGAGCATGATGGGGGGTGCAGCATGGGGGTTGGACCACGATGGGGGGTGGCCAGAATGGGGGGATGAAACACGATGGGGGGTGCACAGCATGGGGGATGGAGCACGATGGGGGGTGCAGCATGGGGGATAGAGCACGATAGGGGGTACGCAGAATGGGGGATGGAGCACGATGGGGGGTGCGTAGCATGGGGGATGGAGCACGATGGGGGGTGCATAGCATGGGGGATGGAGCACGATGGGGAGTGCAGCATGGGGGATGGAGCACGATGGGGGGTGCGCAGCATGGGGGATGGAGCATGATGGGGGGTTTGCAGCATGGGGGATGGAGCACGATGGGGGGTGCACACCTCCCCCCAAAACACACACACACCGCCACACACGCACCGCACAACACACCACACACACACTAGGAACCACAAACACCGCCCTACACGGACACCCACACACAGACAACACCGCACACACACAACACCCAACACACAAACACCGCGGCACACACAAATATACGCACATACTGCACAACACACACACTGCAAAAAACATAACTCCCCCCAAAACACACACACGCACTCCACACCCACACAAACCGCGCACCACACACAGCACCACACACACAGAACGCTACAGACACACAGCGCTCCACAAACAACGCAACACACACAATGCAACACACATACAACACCGCTCTCACACACCACCACCCAGACAACACCCAACCCACTACACACAACATCATCTATATATATAATAAAAATCATACATTAACTACACAATACGTAAATTCTAGAATACCCGATGCGTAGAATCGGGCCACCTTCTAGTATATGTATATATATATATATATAAATGTATATATATATATAGGCATAGCTGCGGAATAAATTTGGAGCCAATCATATGCATCACTGATGTTATTGTATGATAGATAATTATCTGCCCATATTTCTGAGAATTAAGAGCAAAAAAATATAAGCAAAATTGAGAATAGCAGATGCAGTGGTCGACCAGGGCAACTTATTACAGCAAATGAAAGACACATCATGGTCACTCTAGTCTCCAAAGTACTGGATAACTTTAAAATAATGAGTGCTTTCAAGCAAAAGTGAAACAAAGGTTTTTTTAAAATTTTGGGTCTGCATTTCTGCAAATTGAGTTAAATACTTGGTAAGGCCTCTTTTACACATCCATGAAAATCACGCACGTATTTCATGGTCATGTCAAAGGTGCGTATTTCCCTCGGTGTGCTGTGTGTATGGCCTACGTGTGTTCTCCTTGTGTTATCCGTGATAACACATGGAGAACGGGAACTTTCTACTCACCTGTCCCTGGCGTCACTGTCCGTAGTGCTGATCTTCGGTCTCCGGTCCTGCCGACTCCCCGCTGCTGCTGCTTCCGGCCGCAGTGAAGTGAATATTCAATGAGCATAATGAGCGGCGGTCGACAGCAAGTAACAGCAGCAGCAGAGACTGCAGGGCAGGAGAAGGTGAGTAATGTTCTTTTTTTCTCGCAGACACATGTCTTCTCTCTGGTGCGTGTCACATGGAACATATCCATGTGGTCCGTGTGTGTTACGTGTTGCCCGATTGCATTCCGTGTGACACCCGTGATGCCGGAGATAAAACGGACATGTCGACGTGAGAAACACACGGACACACGTAAGTAAGGAACGGACACACGGTCTGTGCGAAAATACTTACAGTGCCTACAAGTAGTATTCAACCCCCTGCAGATTTAGCAGGTTTGATAAGATGCAAATAAGTTAGAGCCTGCAAACTTCAAACAAGAGCAGGATTTATTAACAGATGCATAAATCTTACAAACCAACAAGTTATGTTGCTCAGTTAAATTTTAATAAATTTTCAGCATAAAAGTGTGGGTCAATTATTATTCAACCCCTAGGTTTAATATTTTGTGGAATAACCCTTGTTTGCAATTACAGCTAATAATCGTCTTTTATAAGACCTGATCAGGCCGGCACAGGTCTCTGGAGTTATCTTGGCCCACTCCTCCATGCAGATCTTCTCCAAGTTATCTAGGTTCTTTGGGTGTCGCATGTGGACTTTAATCTTGAGCTCCTTCCACAAGTTTTCAATTGGGTTAAGGTCAGGAGACTGACTAGGCCACTGCAACACCTTGATTTTTTCCCTCTTGAACCAGGCCTTGGTTTTCTTGGCTGTGTGCTTTGGGTCGTTGTCTTGTTGGAAGATGAATTGACGACCCATCTTAAGATTCTTGATGGAGGAGCGGAGGTTCTTGGCCAAAATCTCCAGGTAGGCCGTGCTATCCATCTTCCCATGGATGCGGACCAGATGGCCAGGCCCCTTGGCTGAGAAACAGCCCCACAGCATGATGCTGCCACCACCATGCTTGACTGTAGGGATGGTATTCTTGGGGTCGTATGCAGTGCCATCCAGTCTCCAAACGTCACGTGTGTGGTTGGCACCAAAGATCTCGATCTTGGTCTCATCAGACCAGAGAACCTTGAACCAGTCTGTCTCAGAGTCCTCCAAGTGATCATGAGCAAACTGTAGACGAGCCTTGACATGACGCTTTGAAAGTAAAGGTACCTTACGGGCTCGTCTGGAACGGAGACCATTGCGGTGGAGTACGTTACTTATGGTATTGACTGAAACCAATATCCCCACTGCCATGAGATCTTCCCGGAGCTCCTTCCTTGTTGTCCTTGGGTTAGCCTTGACTCTTCGGACAAGCCTGGCCTTGGCACGGGTGGAAACTTTCAAAGCCTGTCCAGGCCGTGGAAGGCTAACAGTAGTTCCATAAGCCTTCCACTTCCGGATGATGCTCCCAACAGTGGAGACAGGTAGACCCAACTCCTTGGAAAGGGTTTTGTACCCCTTGCCAGCCTTGTGACCCTCCACGATCTTGTCTCTGATGGCCTTGGAATGCTCCTTTGTCTTTCCCATGTTGACCAAGTATGAGTGCTGTTCACAAGTTTGGGGAGGGTCTTAATTAGTCAGAAAAGGCTGGAAAAAGAGATAATTAATCCAAACATGTGAAGCTCATTGTTTTTTGTGCCTGAAATACTTCTTAATACTTTAGGGGAACCAAACAGAATTCTGGTGGTTTGAGGGGTTGAATAATAAATGACCCTCTGAATAAACTTTTCACAATTTAAAAAAAAAAATAAAAAAAGAATTAACATTCTTTTTTGCTGCAGTGCATTTCACACTTCCAGGCTGATCTACAGTCCAAATGTCACAATGCCAAGTTAATTCCGAATGTGCAAACCTTCTAAATCTGCAGGGGGTTGAATACTACTTGTAGGCACTGTACGTGTGTCCAAAACCAAAGGAATACATAAGTCTACGTGTGTACGTGTCTCTGGTACATGAGAAAACTGCTAAACACGTACCGGAGGCACGTACGTGTGAAAGAGGCCTAAGGAATAATGCTATCCTCAATACTGAGAAATATGCTCTTAACTGTCATTAACAACAATTGCCAGTGTAAAGAAGAACAAGAAGTACTGAAAGTGTTGATATAGTGCCCACTGAGCCCTTATTTCAACAACATTGAGCCCATTTGGAATTACAAAAAGAAAAGAAAAGACAGAAGAAATTGTACAAGCCTACATCCGCAGAAGATCTGGGGTTAGGTCTTCAAGATGTTTAAAGAAACCTCCTACTGAGATCCTTGAAAAACTGCTTTCAAGTATACTTAGAACAATTGATGCTGTTTTGAAAGGAAATGATCTTCACAATAAATATTGTTTTAATTTAGAATTAGCTTTTGTTTACTCTCTTTGCATTTTGATAATTGGTAAAAATAAACTACTAAGACTTCTATTTTTTATATGAATTAAACTTTGCATTTTTTTATCCACACCTGACTATACTGTTTCCTAAGTCCTATATTTTTTTAATCCCACTGGGAGAATTTTGTGAATCAGTGTATTAGGTCTATCAGCATGCAAGACATTTTTTTAGGCCTTGCACTGTCAGGATCCAAAAGGTGTGATAAAATAGTGGACCTTGGAATATTAGGAAGCTGATTTCAACAAATTAAGGGAAGAGCTTAATTGTGTAGATTGGGATAATGTCATGATAACTGGGGATACCGAACATAAATGGTGCAAGGTTAAGGATATACTACTAGAGTCCAGTAAAAAACCTATACCCTCTGGTAATAAAATGTCCAGGAATAAAAATAAATAAGACAGTACAAAGTATAATAAAACAAAAATAAAGGGCATTTAAAATCTTGAAGGCTGATAATACAGAAATAGCATTCCAGAAGTATAAATTTCTCAATAGGAAATGTAAAAAAGGAATCAAGCTAGCAAAATTAGCTCCTGAACAAAAATTGCTAAAGACATTAATATAAACCTACCAAAATTTTATAAACACATCAATGCCAAAAGGAAAAAAGGATGGTATCGACCCTATAAAAGATTATGACAGGATAATTAAAGAGGACAAAGAAAAGGCTGAGATATTAAACAGGAATGTTTCATCGGTATTCACCAAGGAACTGATTGTTCCAGGGAACATTCAACAAGGCAAAAATCAAAGTCCCTCTGATATAACTAATTTAACGCAAGAAGAAAAATCCCTGAGTCTGAGTAAATTAAATATTGACAAATTTCCCCGGCCTGATGGAATTCATCCACAGGTATTGAGGGAATTGAGCTCAGTAATTGACAGATTGCTGCCTCTTATCTTCATAGACTCTCATATAACAGGGTTTGTACCTCAGAATTGTAGAATGGCTGGTGTGGTACTAATATTTATGAAAGATAAGAGGGTGGATCCAGGTAACTACCTTCCACTAAGTCTGACATCAGTGGTGTGCAAGTTTTTTTAGGGCATTTTAAGAGATGACATGCAAAAATATATTAAAGAGAATAATATGATAACTGATAACCAGCATGGATTCATAACAGGTAAGTCATGTTTAACCAACATGTTGGATTTCTATGAAGAAGTAAGTGCAAATTTGGATATTGGTAATGCAACTGATATGATTTATTTGGACTTTGCAAAGGAATTTGATACTGTACCACATAACAGTCTTGATGAATAAGTAATAATGAAGAGTAATGAAGCTACAGAAGCAAGGACTAGGGGAAACTATATGCAACTGGGTAAAGAATTGGCTAAAAGATAGGAAACAAATAGTTGTCATATGTGGTACATTCTCTAATTGGGCTGTAATCAGCAGTTTGGTGCCTCAGGGATCTGTGCTATGACCGATTCTTTTTAATCTCTTTATTAATGACCTTGTGGATGGGATTGATAGTAAAGTGTCAGTCTTTGCTGACGATACCAAACTGTGTAGAATATTAACAACTGACCTTGATAGTACAATATTACAAAACGATCTGGTGAAAATGTCAGAATGGGCAGACACTTGGCAAATGAGATTTAATGTTGATAAATGTAAAGTAATGCACCTAGGACAGAGTAATCCTATAGCTGCATATACATTAAATAGAAGTAAACTCGGGACTACAGAACAGGAGAAGGACTTGGGTATTCTCATTACAAATAAGCTGAGCAGCAGCACTCAATGTCAGGCAGCAGCTGCTAAAGCAAACAAGATTTTAGGGTGTATAAAAAGAGAGATTAGATCCCGTGACTCCAACATATTGTTATCCCTCTATAAATCACTTGTAATGCCACATCTGGAATATGGGGTCCAGTTTTTGGTTCCAAATTTTAAAAAGAATATTCAGAAGTTATAATCAGTTCAAAGGCGGGCAACTAGATTGTAAGAAATGGAAGGCCTCCCATATGATGTGAGGTTGGAAAAGTTGGATTTGTTTAGCTTAGAAAAAAGACGTCTCAGAGGAGATCTCATTTCTATGTATAAATACATGTGTGGTCAATATAAAGGACTGGCACATGACTTATTCCTTCTGTAAACAATACTCAGGACAAGGGCGCATCCAATGCAAGTGGAAGAGAGGCAATTCCGGCAGCTAAATAGGAAAAGGTTCTTTACAGTTAGAGCAGTCAGACTGTGGAATGCCGACCACAAGAGGTAGTAATGGCAGATACTATAACAGCTTTTAAAAAAGGGCTGGATGATTTCCTCAGTACACACAACATTGTCAGTAATAAATGATTTGGTGACCAAATGTAGAGGAGGAAGTTGAACTAGATGGACCTAGTTCTTTTTTCAACCTATATAACTATGTAATAATTTGGGGACCATTGTCAGGATATCATATCAACTATTCTTGGCTTGAAATTGCTTCACAGGTGTCACACCAAGTTTTGCACATTGGGCATTGGGCTTTCTTCACATTGCAGATTCTGACACTCTGCCCAACTGTTTCTCTGGTATCTGGGATTAACACACAGACTCTGGTGTCAACTTGCTGTGTGCCGATTCATAAGAAGGCTAGCAAGAGTTAATCTCTGCTAGTTTGCTTCTTAGGTTCTTTTGATCACATGTGGTGGGGAGGCCAATCACATTTGCTCCACTTCTGGATGAAATCTTTTACCCATGCCAACTATAGTTTCTATGTTGGTCTGTGTAGTGTGGTGTCCCCTATTCTCTGGCGAAAATTGTGCTATTTGCTTGTTGTGAAGTTTCCTCCTGTTGTTTTGTTGCCTTTCAACTCTTGTGTTTCCTCCTGTATCTCTTATTGTCACTACCTGTGTGTGTGCACGCTGTGTGATGGAGATTTGGTTTTCCCTTGTCTGTCTATATTTGTGATTTTCATTACACTCCTGTCCTATCCCTCCAAGGGGAGAGATGGAGGGGGAATCAGATCAGGATTGGACAGGAGCAGGGCAAGGAAGGAAACTCAGACATCCTCACCATTAGGGGTATCCATGAGAATAGGGATAGCATAGGGCCCACCGGGACAGTTTAGGGGCCCGGTTCCCCGCTATCCCAGAGTTATCGTAACAACAGTGTAGTCAGTGGAGTGACAGAGATAGAATGGATCGGAATTGTATGAATTATTCAAACGTTTGAATATTTGAACATAACAAACATTACCCCTGCGTACATTTTATTAAAAAGAGTAGGATTACCCAATAAAATATATGAAAACACAACATAACTTTTAAAGCTCCTGCTTGTCAGAAGATTTAACTCTACAGGAACAATTATCTTTACAGATGAAAGTCTTCTCTGAAATATCTCTGTAAGTTCACTTTTTTTCTGGTGGCTATTTGCATAATCACGTAGAGATAATCATTCTTAAAAGCCATTATTCACTTAATTGCCCACCATATCTTCACATCAAAAATCCAAACGCCCAGCAAAGTGCCATTAAATGTTTGTTTGAAATGCCGTGTTATTATGTTTCTTTTCTCTTTATTGTGGCAGTTTGCGAAAAAAAAAAAGAAAAAGAATCAGACAATGCTGTGTTTGACTCTATTTACTGTGTTTTACAAAGGATATTGCACATGAGTGCACAACAAGAACAGCAGAAACATATCGGTGCACAATGCCCAGTTGGATCTTCTGAAACTTGCCACTTGAGATGAATGTGTTTTTTTGGCAGAGTGAATAGAGGGCATTTTTGATGTTTTAGATACATTTTGCAACAATCATATCGAAAGTAGTTTCATTTGTATGATTTTATAAATAAAAAATAACAAATACAGAAGCGTTTGTAGGTTTTTTAGCTCCACACCTATCCATGGTTTTTGTCTGGTATTGTAGCTAAGCTCCATTGAAATTAAATGTGTT
Organism: Anomaloglossus baeobatrachus; assembly: GCF_048569485.1. Lineage (NCBI taxonomy): Eukaryota > Metazoa > Chordata > Amphibia > Anura > Aromobatidae > Anomaloglossus > Anomaloglossus baeobatrachus. Next base: position 72,533,681 of record NC_134354.1, read on the forward strand.
GTCCCATGAGCAAAACACATTTTAGTCAATTGATCTTAAAATAAAAATAATTTCCACAATTGGATGTTATTAAAAATAATGTTTCTGCACTGAGATAATCTTATTTTTGTGTCCCTTCTGTGTGCTGTGTAATGGCTGTGTCTGACCGTACAGGGGGACATGGTCTGATCATACCTGGACACGGGAGGAAGCAAAAAAGTATACAGACATTACATCATGGGATTTCAACTGATTCTTTTTGTGAGGTAAAGCATTTCCTTGCCTGTTTTTAAGCAATATTTTACCTCACAGAAAGAATAATAATTTGTGATCCAATGTTGTCCTGTCTGTATACCCTTTTTCTTCCTCCCCGCCCCAGTAGCTGTGGTATGATCAGTCCATGTCCCTGTACGGTCAAACACGGCTATTACACAGTACATAGCAGGGGCACATGTATAAGATTATCTCAGCACAGGAACATTTCTTCAATCACATCCAATTGTTTAACTTGTTTTTATTCCAAAATCTATTGTTTAAAATGTACTTTGTGGGAAAACCTCTTTATTACCAACTGTCAAACACAGGGTTGGATTGGTTATGATTAGACTTGTTTTGCAGCCACATGATCTGGGCACCATGCAATCATTGAGTCAAGCATTAAGGCTATGTGCGCACTTTGTGTTCTATTCCGCAGCATGTAAGTCACTGCCTGTGTGTCTCAGAACGCGGACGAAAAAGCTGCGTTATGAGACGCATTCGGCAGAACGCAACGTGCGCACATTCCTGTAGAATTCATGCGTTCTGGATGCTTGGTCTGCCATAGACAGAGAGGGAAAAGCATCCAGAATGCACATTTTTCACAGTGCGGTCCCACTCGACTATGCAGCATCCCCATAGACTTGCAGCAGAGCCGAGTGGGACCGCACTGTCAAAATGAGCCTGGCTGGCTGCGAGACAGAGCCGCGCGATCAGAATAAACTCGGATGAACTTCACCCGACTTCATTGTAATCGTGCGGCTCTGTGCATGTGTCGCGGTTTGATTTGCGGTCACACATGAAGGACTCACCTGTGATTGCAAATCCCCTGAGTGACTGCAGTGAGCCGCGCGATCAGCTGTGCTTTCACTTAGGTTACTCGCGGCCACAGCTGAAGTCCTCCACCTGAGAGCAGTGGCCGCAAGTAACCTCAGTGACAGCACAGCTGATCGCGTGACTCACTTCAGTTGCTGCATGGAGTTCACAGGAGCGGAGGTGTTCTACTGCTGCTCCTGTCAGCTATTGTTGTAGCAGAGCTGAAAGCGTCGTGGGACCTTGTGTGGATTACGTTGGACCTGGAGGTGTTTTTGAATGGTTAATAAAGTGGTGAAAGAAGGTGTTTTTTTGTCTTTCATTACAAATAAAGGATTTTTTGGATGTGTGTGTTTATTTTCTTTAACTTACAGGTTAATCATGGAAGGTATCTCGGGGAGACGCCTGCCATGATTAACTTAGGACTTACTGGCAGCTATGGGCTGCCATTAACTCCTTATTACCCCATTTGCCACCGCACCAGGGAAATTCGGGATGAGCCGGGTAGAGTCCCGGGACTGTCACATCTAATGAATGCGGCAACTCCGGGCAGCTGCTGGCTGATATTGTTAGGCTGGGGGGCTCCCCATAACGTGGAGCTCCCCATCCTGAGAATACCAGCCTTCAGCCGTGTCGCTTTACCCTGGCTGGTATCCAAATTGGGGGGGACTGCACGTCGTTTTTTTTTAATTGTCTATATATTTTTTTTACTGCTCGATATAGACACGCCCACCGGCGGCATTGATTGGTTGCAGTGAGACAGCTGTCACTCAGCATGGGGGCGTGTCTGACTGCAACCAATCATATACGCCGGTGGGCGGGGCAAGCAGGGAATACGAGATGGATTAATGAGCGGCCGGCATTTTCAAAAGAGAAGCCGCCACAGTGTGAACAACGTGTAGCGCCGCACCGGTGATCGTGGATCGGTGAGTATGAGAGAGGGGGTGGAAGGGAGAGACCGACATGGACAGAGAGATAGACAGAGAGAGAGAGACCGACAGACCGACCGACAGAGAGAGAGAGACCGAAAGACCTGCATTTGTTATGTCAAAAAAACATGCGGATCGCAACAAAAATGCAGAGCAAACGCACTGCTTAACATTTTGATTTCAATGGGTGTACAACGCTGCCAAAGCGGACAAAAGAATTGACATGCTGCTTTTCTAAACGCAGAGATTTTGTCAAATTTTTGACAATCAAAATGCTGTGTTTCAAAAAGCATCGTGCGCACAGATTTTGCATGATTCTCATAGACTTTGCTGAGGAAGCACAACGCATGCATTTTGTCAATGACACAGTGCAGTTGTAAACGCAGCCAAAACGCAGAAAAAAACGCAACGTGCGCACATGGCCTAAAGGAAACCTGTCAGGTGCAATATGCACCCAGAACCAGGAGCAGTTCTTGGTACATATTGCTAATCCTTGCCTAACCGACTCTGTATCTAGTAGCATACCTTAAGAGATCTTTAGAAAAGTATTTCTAAAGATCCTTTATCATATGCTAATGAGGCAAGTGACTAGTCACAAGGGCGTTACTTCCCTTGGCTAGTCGGCCCTCTTAACATGTTAGCATGCTCTTGTGGGTCTGCTAACATGCTAATGAATGTGCAGTGTCAGACTTATTGTCAATCTCACTGTTCTCTGCTGCCACCGCCCCCGACGCTGGATTTTGGCTCAGTGCGAATATTCAGAAGTCCCGGACTTCCAGTCATGCGCACTATGAAGCCGGGAGTACATGTCCCAGCTTCAAACTGGTGTAGTGCATGTAACTGGAAGTCCGGAGACGTTCTGATCATGCACATTGAGCTGAAAACAAGCGGTAGCAGTTGAGATGAGCCCAACTATGCCGGTACGCATTCATTAGCATGTTAGCATGCCCCTGTGGGCGTGGAGAGTGCTAAAAAAAATTCCAAGTATGTTGAAATTGCAAAAAATAGTGCAATACCAGAATTATATTTTTGCACATTATTTTATTTACCATGTTAAATGTATGGTAAAACTAAATATAACAGAAAATACCATGGCACAAAATATACGGGTGCCGGAAAAGGATTAACCCCTTAAATATCAGGCAGGTTTCAATTTTTGCGGTTTTGTTTTTTGCTTCCTTTATTCTAAGAGCCATAACTTTTTATTTTTTCTTTGAAATAGTGTGAGGGCTTGTTTTTTGAAGGATGAGTTGTACTTTTGAATCAAGCCATTTCACTTTATCCTATGATGTAATGGTAAACTAGAAAAAAAAAGTGTGGCAAAATAGCAAAAAAAGTAAAATTCCTAAAATGTTTTTTTTTATTTTTTTATTTACAGTGTTCATTTTACCATAAAATTGACCTTGCAGTATGATTCTCCAGGTCAGTATGACTATGTAGATGCCAAATATATAGTTTTTGATTTATTTATGAGGTGAAAAAAAAATGTGAAATTTTGAAAAAAAAATAAAAAAATCTTACTTGTTTCACAACTTTCTGATAGCTGAAATGTTTTAAATTTTTGAGATCTGGGGCTGTGTGAGCACTTGCTTTTTGCATTCTGAGCTAATGCTTTTATTGATATTATTTTGGGGGTATATACAATGTTTACATTTCCTTGTATCATATTATTTTCAGTTGTGGCAACTGAAAAAGTGCAAATCCTGAGTTTTTGGTTATTTTTTTTTTTTACCCATCGGATTAATTTATTTTATATTTTGATAGCTTGGACTTTACAAACCCAGGGATACCAAATATGTGTATTTATTATTTTAATTGGCCAAAATTTAGGTCATTTAGATTTTTATAATTTTTCAACCTTTTTCATCATTGTTAGTTTCCTTAATAGACTTGAATACATGATCATTTGATTGCTTGTACTATACATAGCAGTGCACCAGTACTACTATGTGTAGCAAAAATCACCATCTTCTTCAATTTTATAAATGACAGCTAAATGTTGGATTTCACAAGAGAACCTTTATGACAAGCATGGGCAGGAGGGTCTTCAGCAGATTCCCGGATGTTATGAAAGCCCATCGGCACTCCACAATAAAGTCGCTGTCGCGCAGATGGAACATGTAATGACGCGCTCCCCCTGCTGTCTCTGTCAGAGATTGACTGTGGCATGTAATAAGTAAACAGTTGCGAGCTGAGTTCTGCTTCACTTGGATGCTAGAGGCAAGTAATTGCTGAATAATTCAGCTATCAACTGCCGGGAAAGATGCAGGATTGGCGTGCAGGCCTGTATCTTTCATGAGCGCACAGTTAAGCTGGTGTCACACACAGCGACAACGACGTCGCTGCTACGTCACCATTTTCTGTGACGTTGCAGCGACGTCCCGTCGCTGTCACTGTGTGTGAATACCAGCAATGACCTGGCCCCTGCTGTGAGGTCGCCGGTCGTTGCTGAATGTCCAGCTTCATTTTTAGGTCGTCACTCTCCCGCTGTGACACACACATCGCTGTGTGTGACAGCGAGAGAGCGACGAAATGAAGCGAGCAGGAGCCAGTGTCTGGCAGCTGCGGTAAGCTGTAACCAGCGTAAACATCGGGTAACCAAGGGAAGACCTTTCCCTGGTTACCCGATATTTACCTTCGTTACCAGCCTTCGCCCTTGCTGCCAGTGCCGGCTCCTGCTCTGTGCACATGTGGCTGCAGTACACATCGGGTAATTAACCCGATGTATACTGTAGCAAGGAGAGCAAGGAGCCAGCGCTAAGCAGTGTGCGCGGCTCCCTGCTCTCTGCACTGTGACATGTAGCTGCAGTACACATCGGGTTAATTAACCCGATGTGTACTGTACCTAGGAGAGCAAGGAGGCAGCGCTAAGCGCGGCTCCCTGCTCTCTGCACATGTAGCACAGCGACGTTATGATCGCTGCTGCGTCGCTGTGTTTGACAGCTAAGCAGCGATCATAACAGCGACTTACAAGGTCGCTGTTACGTCACAGAAAATGGTGACGTAACAGCGACGTCGTTGTCGCTGTCGCTTAGTGTGAACCCAGCTTTAGTAGTTACCTGGCAAGGATTTGGATTTAAACAGAGATCTCTGGGTAAGAGTCACAGAGTCAGGTGCTTATTGGTATCACAAGCTGGTAAGAAGGATAGTCTGGAAGTCAGGTCAGATCAAGGAGGTCACATCTGGAACAGAATCAAACAAAAAGAGAGTAGTCAAATGTAAAGCCAAGGTCAGTGAACGGGAATATTAGGTCAAAATACAGCAGCACAGGCCAGATGGACAAATCGGGATACAAGATCTATTGACTGGCAGTGGGAACTGACTCTTTGGGATTGGCCACTCTGCCAATCCCTTCACTGGCTTCCCATCACCCAACGACTCCAGTTCAAAACATTAAACATGACATATAAAGCCATCCACAACCTGTCTCCTCCCTATATCTTTGACCTAGTCTCCCGATACCTACCTGCACGCATCCTCAGATCCTCACAAGATCTCCTTCTCTGCTCCTCTCTTATCTCCTCTTCCCACAATCACGTACAAGATTTCTCCCGTGCATCCCCCATACTCTGGAACGCTCTACCTCTGCACATCAGACTCTCCCCTACCGTGGAAAGCTTCAAGAGGAACCTCAAGACCCATCTCTTCCAACAAGCCTACAACCTACAATAACCCTCAGTCCAGTAGACCACTGCGCAACCATGTCTGTCCTCACCTATTGTACCATCACCCATTCCCTGTAGACTGTGAGCCCTCGCGGGCAGGGTCCTCTCTCCTCCTATACCAGTGTGTTTTTTACTGTTAATGATTGTTGTACGTATACCCTCTTTCACTTGTAAAGCGCCATGGAATAAATGGCGCTATAATAATAAATAATAATAATAATAATAAAATAGCCCTACTCAGGTCTGACAGCAAACAGAAACCAAAACTACAGGATTAACTCCCTAGCTTCCAAGTTGTATAGAGCCACAAGTCCAAGAAATGAAATAGAATTGATGTTATCAAGCACCACCAGCAACAACTGCCTAGTGGCCAAAGCAGAAATCAGCACAGATGTTACAGTACCATCCTTTTTAAGAGGGTTCCCAGGACACATAGGACCAGGCTTACCTGGCAAAGAATGATGGAACTTTCTGAAAAGGTTGTTAGCATTGCCATTGACTGACAACAATGATCTTTCCATAGCCTTTCCAGTGAAAAAGGTACTGCAACAATTGCCTTACCATCCTAGAGTAAAAGATTTTTTCCACTTCATACTCGAGGCTGCCTCCAACCAACACAAATGGAGAGTAATTATTAATAGGGTGCATTGCCAAATAATATCTCTGTAGAAAAGCTTTGTGAAAAACTTTGGGCATAAGGAATGAGAGGGGAAGTTTCAAACGGAATGTTGCTGGATTGACCACCTCAAATAATCTCATAAAGACCAATGAACATGGAACCCAACTTAGCATAGGGATCCTTGAGTTTGATATTTCTAGTAGATAACCACACCTTACTTCACCATACACAAGATTAGTAAATGATCTCCAAATTATTTTTACATATATATTTTCACCGTCTATTCCAATTGGAGTGAGAGTGATGAGACAGAGGCACTGTACATTTGTTTGCCACTTATGACAACCATGAGGTTCAGGACATTCTGCAAGAACTGTGGGGTATCCTATGTGCCGATACGGACCTAGCTGATGTAGTCCCTGAACGAGCTAAGATAACATACAGAAAAGGAATGAACTTGAAAGAACGATTAGTGTATAACCACTTCAGTCAGCCAACAGGAAATGAAACCTGCAATTTTATACATAAAGGAAAAACCTTTATAAGTGCCGCCATGTGAAAGGTCTATTGTAACAAAAAGAGTGGTCTATTTGGTTACGGGTGATGATTGCCCAAAGAACTACGTGGGCAAAACAAAAAGAGAGTTTAGGCGTAGGATCCTGGACCATGTTGGATATGTCAGGACAAAGGAGGACACTTTTCTATCCAGACATATGCTGGAGAAACATCCTGAGAATCTCTTGGGTTTTTGCTTCCAAGTTGTGGAGGTAGTACGCACAACCATCAAGAGGCAGAGATTTTAACCAGCTTCTATTAAAGATAGAATGTAGATGGATCCACCATTTGAAAAGTCAGGATCTGCATGGCATAAGTGAGGCACTCTCTTTTACCTGCTTCATAAATCGCTAGACTTTTAGTCTCCTTTTGCTGTAAGGTCAGTTTCATAGATCCGGCTTTTTGCCAGTTTGCTGGTTTCGGTGCACGCCAGTACAGTGTATACAGTACAATGGCAGCACCGCAACGTCCGAGTCACATGCTTGTCGCGCTGCCATTGTACTGTATACAGTGTACTGGCATGCACCGAATCCGGCAAACTGGCGACAAGCCGGATGTGTGAAACTAGCCTAAAGGCCCCTTTACATGCTGCGACATCGCTCAAGTGATCTCGTTGGGGTCACAGAATTTGTGACGCACATCCGGTCGCTTTAGCGATGCCGTTGCGTGTGACACCTATGAGCGATTTTGCATCTTTGCAAAAACGTGCAAAATCGCTCATCGGTGAAATGGGGGTCTATTCTCGAATATCGTTGCTGCTGCAGTAATGATATAGTTCATCGTTCCTTCGGCAGCACACATCGCTCTGTGTGACACTGCAGAAACGAGGAAGCTCTCCTTACCTGCCTCCCACCCGCAATGCGGAAGGAAAGACGTTAGCGGGATGTTCGTCCCGCTCATCTCCGCCCCTACGCTTCTATTGGGCGGCAGTTCAGTGACGCTGCTGTGACGTCACTGTGATGCTGAACGAACCGCCCCCTTAGAAAGGAGGCGGTTCGCCGGTCACAGCGATGTTGCAGGGCAGGTAAGTAGTGTGACGGGTCTGCGCGATGTTGTGCGCCTCGGGTAGCGATTTGCCCGTGTTGCATAACCGATGGGGGCGGGTACCCATGCTAGCGATATCGATCACGATATCGCAGTGTGTAAAGCGGCCTTTAGCCATCCTGTCAGTCAGTTTTTACTCCTATTGAATTGTATATAGAACCCCTTCCATTTTTTTCCCCATACATGCTATTGAGTATATTTATAATTCTGCTGAAGGTTAACTATTCCAAGTTGTGTTTTCATTAAACCTCAAAACATCCCTCCTCTCCCTCACCCCCCTCTCTCCTCTCAAAAAAACACAAAGTCCTGTAAAAGTACGCTTTACAAATAAAATATCTATTTTCCATATATATTTGTCATATGACAACATCAAGATCTTATTAGGCCTGTGACATAATGATTAATACACTAAAAATATTATCATGCGGAGTTTGATGACACATTCTGTCAATCAAATAATGTTGCTTGGGCATCTCATGGTTTTATATGTCTAACATGGGTTTGACCACTGTGTAAAATCAGCCCCGGGGCACTTTCCGTTTTTGCGTTTTTGTTTTTTGCTCCCCTTCTTCCGAGAGCTGTAACTTTTTTATTTTTCTGTCAATCTTGCCATATGAGGGCTTGTTTTTTGCGGGACAAGTTGTACTTTTAAATAAAACCATAAGTTTTACCATATGGTGTACTGGAAAGCAGCAAAAAAATTCCAAGTGTGGAAAAATTGCAAAAAAAGTGTGATGGCACAATAGTTTTTGGGATCTTTTATTCACGGTGTTCACTATATGGTAAAACCGATGTGTGGGTATGATGCCTGAGGTCGGTGCGAGTTTGTAGACACCAAACATGTATAGGTTTACTTGTATCTAAGGGGTTAAAAAAAATTCACAAGCTTGTCCAATAAAAGTGGCGTACGTTTTGCGCCATTTTCCGAAACCCGTAGAGTTCTCATTTTTTGGGATCTATGGCTCAGTGATGGCTTATTTTTTGTGTCTCAAGCTGATGTTTCTAATGGTAGCATTTTTGTGCAGATGCTACGTGATCGCCTGTTATTGCATTTTGCGTAAAACTTGCGGCGACCAAAAAACGTAATTTTGGCGTTTGGAATTTTTTTGCCACTACGCCGTTTACCAATCAGATTAATTGATTTTATATTTTGATAGATCGGGCATTTCTGAACGCGGCGATACCAAATATGTGTATATTTTTTTTTTTAACCCTTTAATTTTCAATGGGGGAAAGGGGGGTGATTTGAACTTTTAGGTTTTTTGTTTTTTTTTTTTAATTTTTTAAAACTTTTTTTTCCTTTTTTTATTTTATTTTACAAGTCCCCCTAGGGGGCTATAGCGATCAGCAATCCGATCGCTGATCGCTATCTGCTGATCACAGCTATACCGCTGTAAACAGCAGAAATAGTCACTTTCTTTTTTCCTCTGCTCCGTGCCGAGGAAAAAGGAAAGTGAAACTTCGTAGCAGCAGGAGTCATCACATGACCCTGTGCTACGATGGCAACCACCGAACGTCACGTGATCACTCACGTGACTTCCGATGGGGGCGGCGGTAAGTAGAAAACATGGCCGCGCGCATATAGATCTCGCTGCCAGACTTTGGCAGCGAGATCTAAGGGGTTAATGTTCCGGGTGGAATGCGATTCCACTCGGAACATGTAGGCACACATGTCAGCTGTTGAAAACAGCTGATATGTGTGCCGATCCACGCCACCTGCCCGCGGCAGGGGGTGGGGCTTACCGGGACATGATCCATGACGGAAAGATCAGAAAACCACTACTAATAACTTTATTATTTTTTAAGCTGTGGTTACATTTGTCATTACAGTGTATCAGCGAGTTTGCATGCGGACACTGCTCTTAAGAATGTAGCGTTTATGTACCCGAGTAGCATTAAATTGGTTCATTCTCCATACCACCATTCATTGGTCCGGTGGACATTATGTAGTGATCTGGTTGGCTGCCGTTTTCATGCAAGGTGATTGCAGCACTGTGGTGTCACAAACATACATCGGTAAGGAGTAGATCTCCCTTTTGGGTCAGAAGAGCATGCCGAATTCAGGGGGAAGAACAGTTCACAGTATAAAGTGAGGTTTCAGGAGCCACAACATGCGCCTCGGTATCATGCTGACATTATATAAAAAAATGAATCAATGTTATCATGATTAATTCATGAACTGTTTAAGCCTTTGATAAATCTGGGCAGTGGTACATTGAGAGGAAATGTGGAGGGCTCTAGGGCACCTGTGAAAGGCATGTAGATGGCATATATTGTTAGTATTGATTAATAGATGGCAGGTACACTTGAATGGTCAGGAGTAGCGATCTGGTTATATGCTCAAAGACTCAGCGTTTAACCTTTTGTAAAATACGGTCCACCTGATAATTACTGTTAGTCTATCGGATGGTGGCCTCTGCTGGATCTGTTATGTGTCTCCCTCATCTCTGTTCCTTGGTTGCCCAAGGAATAATGACCTCTGCCACCAGATGGAACATTTTTATACACATTTTTCAACCAGGTGAGAAGACATGAGGGTCAGTGGGTATTCTCCTCTGCTGGCCTGGCTGTCTTTATAAAGACTGCACAGACCACGGTTTATACCACTGAACGCTTGCTCTCCTTCCCTGTGGGCAAAACACTACTCAGACAACACAGGGTGAGTGAACCACACATTGGTGAGGCGTTATTGGTTCACCAACAGGCAAAAGCATATAGTACATTTCATTTCCAGTGAGATACAAGATAGTACAAGCAACAGAGTCTCATCCTTCCACAGGCCCGCCAGGAATTAAAGTCCTTGTGTCTTCGGGGCTTCCACGGTCCACTATCCCAGTCCAGCAGCACCCTGCTTTTGGCAGGCATCTGGCCACTTGTGTGGGGGTGAGCTGTTCTTAATTAGGCCACGTGTATTGCTCCTTTGTTTGGTAAATCAAGAAAAGTTAGACATTGTTTCATGTCAGACTGAGGAAAGCCCTATTGTCCAATAAATGTGAATTGCTTCAGTTCTTTTGAATACGATCTGTTTTGACTACGATCAATCAGAGGAAAATTATGCAGTTGTATTGAACTAGAGATCAATGTGTGAACAGCCATTTCTCACCAATCCTGTAAGACACAACAATCTGAAATGAGAATTGAATGGTATAAAAAGGGCCTGAAATGCTTGCCACAACGGGGACACAGCCTTAACCCTTACATAGAAAGCGCTTGAACTAAGCACGTGTCCTGAGGCAAAAGAGAGGTGCTACTCCCGGGACTGTGGCAGCTGTGTGGAGCAGGGTAACAGCAGGACCAGGGTCAGGTAAGGGACAGGATAGGCAGGATGGGCACTGGCAGGATGAACAGGGCAGGCAGGATAAACAGGGCATAAACAGGAACACAGACTGGATGGGAGCAGGACAGTTACAGACAGGTGCAGGACATGAGGTTGAAGTCATCATACACAGGTCATCCAGCACAGGATATCAGGGGGGACTCTGATCATAAGAAGAACAGAATTCAGGTATGAAGATCAGGTTTGGAATCCAGGTCGAGAGACTGGACATCAGACACAGGTCATCAGGCGTGGATAACCAGGCACAGAACATCGGACATCAGGGTACAGGTCATCAGTCAGGTGCATCCGGAACGACTGAGGCAGACAGGACCGGGGAAGGTGGGTACGTACACAGGTGCAGGAAACAGGCTGGAACCAGGAAACAGACAGGCACAGACAGGACAGTTCCAAAGACACAGACAGGGTAGAAATAGCAGAGTTAGAGCTGGATACATGCAGGACTGGTGCTGGATACAGGCAGACCAAAGCAGGTAGACTGGATGAAATCGACAGGTTGTAGGATCAAATCCTAATGACTAGCTCTGGCCCCTCCCATCAGAGGAGGGAGCCTTAAGTAGCTAGTGCCTCTGAGTGATAGACTGGGGATACCTAAGCAAGGTGTACATGCTTCCTCTTAATGGGACAGGAAGCACGCATGTGCCCTAGGGTGGAGGCCAGGAAACCTTATGCAGCATACACAGAACCTGGAGCCTAGGCAGAAGCTGGAGACTGACACATATGTAGCCATCCGCAGGGGGGACGAGCCAGGGATAGCACTAAACATGGGCTGTAACGCAGAGGACCACGTGACATGTGGGCGGCCATGCAGGGAGACAGAGGACAGAGAGTGCAGGAACAAGGACTCTGGCGCTACAGGGCCTTGTTCCTGTTACCACATTCATATTCTCCAAGACTTTAGCCTAGGATTCATGGTTCCAGCTGAAGGATAACAGAACTGCTCCACTGCTAAATGCTGAGCCTACAAAATTTGCATGTAAATCCTTGCTACATATCTTGCTGTGCTTGGTCAGCTTCTTGAACTTGCCATTATGTCCTCTCAGTAGGTGCCCGCCAAAAGTGGGCTGCTGCTGTCTGAGATAGTTAGTCCTGGAAGCACCAAAGTCACAAAGATTCTAATTCCTGGCGGGCCAGCGGAAGCTTAAGAGCCTGTCACTTGTTTCATCTTGTGTTCTTGCTGGGAATGTACAATATGTTTTTGCTTAGTGGTGAACCAACAAAGTTTTACCAATGTGTGGTTTCATCACCCTGTGTTTTCTGACCAGTGTTCTCACCATGGGGAAGGAGTGTGGGCTTTCAGTAGGATGAGCCCTGGTCCATGCAGTCTGGAGAGCACCCAGTGACCCTTGTGTCCACACACTAACATTTAACAATATAATTAAAAATCTCTGTTCTTGATTACTGAGAAGATTTTTAATAAACAGTAAATTGAAGTTTCTTGAGAATAACCCTTTAATAACTACAGTATCCATTACTCATCTAAGTGCAAGTTCACCCGTCTTAATATGCAAGCTCAAGAAATATTTCTTGTAATGAAAATGTATGTCTTATCTTTTTTACCTATGTAACTTTACATGTGTGAGCAAAATGAACCATTTTGAAAGGCACTCTACCCCTCCAAAAGTTTATTTCTAAAGTTGTAATATTTAAGAACATAGACTATGTATTAAATCTTTCAATACAAGGCTTAGGTATTAAACAGTATGTTGTGCTTAATACGGATTTTTATGCATCCTATTGTGCCTTTTTACATTTAGACAAATAGATGTGATTTGGTTGTAATTTAGTACACAGTATTTGAGTATTGCTAACATTTTAGGGATTTGGGAGTCGACTGTGGAGAACAAATATTTTTTTCACTAAGAAATGGTTGGCAATTGGCATTGCATGAATTGATTTCCTGTTCGGTTAAATACTTTACAAAACACTTAACAGTTTGAGAAAACATTTATTTAACTTAGTGCAATTGTAATAAGTGATTACAGAGACTACATATTAAAAAAAAGCAAAGTGTTTGACATAAATGGATGCTTTAGATGAACGGCGATAAATCTTTTTTTACTCTGTGGACACATCTAATATATAGAGCTGAGTGTGTGTATATGTGTGTGTGTGTGTGTGTGTGTGTGTGTGTGTGTATGTATGTGTGTATGTCCGCAAAAGGAATCCACACGGTCGCACTTACAATCACGAAATGTTGCACAGACACCTCATTTGTTTCAGGGAATGTCTTAAGCAGGCTTTACACGCTACGACATCGCTAATGCGAAGTCGTTGGAGTCACGGAATTTGTGACGCACATCCGGCCACATTAGCGATGCCGTTGCGTGTGACACCTATGAGTGATTTTGCATCGTCGCAAAAACATGCAAAATCACCCATCGGTGACATGAGGGTCCATTCTCAAATATCGTTACTGCAGCAGTAACGAAGTTGTTCCTCGTTCCTGTGGCAGCACACATCGCTCCGTGTAACACCGCTGGAACGAGGAACCTCTCCTTACCTGCCTCCCGGCCACAATGCGGAAGGAAGAAGGTGGGCGGAATGTTACGTCCCGCTCATCTCCGCCCCTCCGCTTCTATTGGGCAGCGGTTCAGTGACGCTGCTGTGACATCACTGTGACGCTGAACGAACCGCCCCCTTAGAAAGGAGGCGGTTCGCCAGTCACAGCAACGTTGCAGGGAAGGTAAGTATGTGTGACAGGTCTGGGCGATTTTGTGCGACACGGGCAGCGATTTGCCCGTGTCTCACAACCGATGGGGGCGGGAACGCACACTAGCGATATCGGTACCGATATCGCAGCGTGTAAAGCGGCCTTAAGACTATGTTTGGAGGGGAAAATTTAACCCCGCGCTTTATAGTTATTGGACAAAAAATCTGCTTACATTAAAGTCAAAGGAACGGGGAATAACAGGTCATCAATAGGAGCTGTGATTGCTTGCCATAAGCAACAAAGGACATTGTTAGTATTAGAGGCTTATGTGTGAGGTAATATGATTTCGGTGGAAAGACAGACATAGACAGACAGAGAGGGACACAGACAGAGAGACAGGCAAAAAGAGACAGACAGAGAGAGACAGGCACAGACAGAGAAAGAAAGACAGAAAGAGTTGGATAAAGAGAGAGACAGATAGAGATGGAGAGAGAGACAGAGAAACAAAGATACAGACAATGAGAGACAGAAAGACAGACAGAGAGAGAAACAGACAGAGAGACAGACAGAGACAGACAGAGAGACAGACAGAGATAGACAGCAAGAGAGACAGAGACAGACAGAGAGAGACAGGCAGAGACACATACAGAGAGAGAGAGAGAGAAACAGGTACGGACAGAAAGACAGAGACAGAGAGAGAAACAGACAGAGAGAGACAGATAGAGATAGACTGACAGAGATGGATAGAGAGAGATAGATAGAGAGACAGACAGAGAGACAGACACAGAGATACAGACAGACATAGACAGAGAGAAACAGAGAGATAGAGAGACAGAGAGGTAGAGAGTAAGGGGTACTTTGCACGCTGTGACATCGCTACTGCGATATCGTCGGTGTCAAATCGAAAGTGACGCACATCTGGCGCCGGTAATGACGTCGCAATGTGTAAAGCCTAGAAGCACCGATAAACGATCACAAAAGCGTTGAAAATCGGTAATCTGTGTAGTTTCGGTCAATTCCATAATTTCGCTGCGACAGGTACATTGTTGTTCCTCGTTCCTGCGGCAGCACACATCGCTGTGTATGAAGCCGCAGGAGCGAGGAACATCTCCTTACCTGCGTATTGCCTGCAATGAGGAAGGAAGGAGGTGGGCGGGATGTTTACGTCCCGCTCATCTCCGCTCCTCCACTTCTATTGGCCGCCTGCTGTGTGACGTCGCTGTGACGCCGCATGACCCGCCCCCTTAGGAAGGAGGCAGGTCGCCGGCCAGAGGGACGTCGCAGGGCAGGTAAGTGCATGCGAAGCTGCCGTAGCGATAATGTTCGTTACGGCAGCTATCACAAGAGATCGCATCTGCGACGGGGGTGGGGACTATCGTGCTCGGCATCGCTACAATCGGCTAGCAATGTCGCAGCGTGCAAAGTACCCCTAAGACAGACAGAGACACAGGGAGTGACACAGACAGGGAGTGAGACAGACAGAGAAACAGACAGAGAAAGACAGAGAGTAAGACAGACAGAGAGAGACAGAGAGAGAGACATACAAACAGAGAGACATACAGAGAAAGAAAGAGAGCGTGACAGACAAAGAAAGACAGACAGAGAGACAGAGAGTAAGACAGACAGAAAGACAGGGAGTGAGACAGACAGAGAAACAGACAGAAAAAGACAGAGAGTAAGACAGACAGAGAGACAGAGAGAGACATACAAACAGAGAGACATACAGAGAGAGACAGGCAGAGAGAGTGACAGACAAAGAAAGACAGACAGAGACAGACAGAGAGATTGACAAAGGGAAATATAGACAGAGAGACACAGACAGAGAGACAGACAAAAAGAGAGAGAGAAACAAGCACAGACAGACAGAGAGAGACAGACAAAGAGAGAGACAGACAGAAAGAAAGAAAGAAAGAAAGAGAGCGATGGATAAAGAGAGAGACATACAGAGATGGAGAGAGAGACAGAGAAACAAAGGCAGACAGAGAGAGGCAGACAGAGACAAACAGAGAGAGACAGGCAAACAGGAAGAGAGACAGAAAAAGACAGGGAGAGACAGACAGAGATGGAAAGGGACAGAGACGGAGATGGATAGAGACAGAGAGAGATGGATAAAGAGATGGACAAACAGAGAAAGATAGACAGGCTGAGAGATAGAGAAATAGAGAGACAAAGTCAGAGAGAGACAGGCAGACAGAAAGCAAGACAGACAGAGAGAGACAGACAGACACAGAGAGAGACTGACAGAGAGGGAGACAACCAGAAAGAGAGAGTGGGAAAGAAACAGAGACATTTAGGCAGGCAACGCTGGGTACTACAGCTAATAACTATTAAATTCCTTTTTCAGAAATCATCCACTAAAAAGTGGAGGTTTAGGGTATATGCACACAGAATTTTTTGTGAAGTGGTAAAAAATGACTAGTTTTCTAGTAGACACCACTTCAGGAAATGCTCCTTCTTTGGAGAGTTTTTGGAGGCGTTTTTCAATTCTGGGGGTATGTTCTGTATATGAATTGTTAGTCTTTTTATTGGGTGTTCAGAGCAGAAACGGAGCACAAGCTTCAAGTTTTTGATGTGTTTTACAGAGGATTTGGAGAGTTTCCATTCAGTTTCTCCTAAGAAAACTTGGAAAGACTCACTGTTCACACTTAATGTATGTGCACATGGCATCATATAGATGCCAGCACAGCTGCTGAGTTTTCCTAGGCAAAATTGCTTCAAGAAAGCACCAGTAGTCATTTTTCTGACTCAGTTTCACTGGCGACTTTTCAGTCATTTTTATTATGGCTTTCACTTTCTACTGCTGGGTGGCTTTTGCTAGGAGGAATAAGCATGTTGCTTTTTCTATCCACTTCAGTGTTTGGGGACTCTGTCACTGTAAAAAGAAGTGATATAAGACTGAATATATGCACAGCAATATTGTTTTGATATTGCTGCTCCCTGTGCTAATTTTATGGGGCATCATTTGAAAAGACATTGTGCACATACTCTTAAGTCGGTTTTGAAGAGTATTTCAAGTGTTTTGGAAGTGAATTGTTGTTAAGCACTGCACGTCTAGTTGGAATGCGGTATATACATATTGCATACTTGCAGTTACATGTCATAAGGTCTTGGTGCCGCTGCAACAGGCCACGAACCGGTAGCCGTGATTGGGGTACTCACTTTCCTTGCCCTGGTATGCTATAGAAATAAGGGGTTCCTGGGAGTATGATGTTGTTGTGGACACCTTTACATTCAGGCCTGCTGTGCTCTGTATGGCAACTGACCCTTTATCCCCAGGATGAGGAAGCCAGACAAGGGGGTAAAAACAAAATACTCTTTACATTGCAATAAATATGGTTACACAGGGCAGCAAGCATTATACTTCAAGGACACTTTTGTATTATATAAAGGCACATTTATCATGGTTTCAGGCGGCAGCACTTTACTTATGAATGGTATACAGACAGGACAGATAAGGGAAACCTCCATCTTTCAAGTACAGGGCCACATTGATCAATGTGTTACGCTTTGACCCTCCACCCAAGCTACTGGCTGTGATCCCTGACAGGGGCCGCTCCTAATGTGCAGGTACTTAAGATGGTCTGCAACACTCCTTCCACAGGATAAAATTCAAGGGCAATTAGCCCACACAAAGAGATGCTTGTCCAACATCCAATGAGTCCACTCAGATATAGCCACAAATGAAAATGACAGCATCCTACACCAGAAGAGGGATCAAATGTGTTCTTTTTTCTCTACACTTTAGCCCCTTCCAATGTGGGCTAATCGCTACTGTTAACTGTCTCTGACCCTACAGTCTATTGCTGGGCAGACTTAACCTTTCTCCTAGTTCTATGCAAACATTATAATACCTTGCCAACACTGCTATGCTTTACACCTTATCCTAATACAAACACATTAAATTATACATTCCTATTACACTGCTATAAATAACTTTATAATAGCATACATTATACAGAAACAAAATATGTCACATGGCAATGCAGAACATTGTGCAGGCAAATATTTAGGCTGTGGGCACATGAGCATCCAGTTCTAATGACCCTCGCCTCTTGCTCTGATGCAAGCGTGAGCCGAGTATCATTATACTGTGATCTGATCCCTTGATCAGAACACAGCTACAGAGAAGAAGGAGGGACTAATTTCCTTCATTTTCAGCTGATGCGATTATTGCACTGCACTCCAGTGCTATCTGAGTGCAGTGCAATGTTTCACTCGCACCCCTATACTTGTATGGGTGCGAGTGAATATGGATCAGATTCCACCTGCAGCATGCTGCAATTGTTTTCTCGGTCCAATTATGGCTGGGTAAAAAATTGCAGATAGGAATAGCCCAATACTGTAACATGGGTCCAAGTGGAAGTGATTTTTTTTTATCGCATTCCACTTTGCCCGTTTTACTTGCTGTGTGTCTTAGCCCTAACTCTATCTTAACTAATCTCCAGCAAACCCATTTAAACATTGCTCATCACAATTCCTATTACGTCAATATGGTTCTTGTCTTCATAAGGTAACGTGACAACCCATCCACCTCCTTACACTGTCACCTGAGAATCCTGACAGCGCATGATGTGTGCGATGCGACTATTCACAAGTCTGCAGTCATAAAGGGTGATTGCAGGCTTTTGTGAAAAGCCTGAATAACCTCTGTAAAAGTTGTATTCCAATAATTGAAATACATTGAACGTTCCTAGAATACAGCTCTGGCAAAAATAAAGAGACCACTCTACAGTTTTAAAAAAATCAGCTTCTCAACATGTCTGACAGCCATTCCATTCCAGTGTCAGTTGAATTCCAATCAGAGCACACCTCATTCTACTTACTGTGCTTCTGATTAGGTGATCACATGAACCAAATCTTATTTAATGAGGGAAAGTATAAAAAACACTGCTGTGGTCCTCACAATCCTCTTGCCATAGGACAAACTGGATGGCAAAAAAAGTGCTAGTAATATCCCAAAAGTAATAGGAATGAAAAAATAACATTTAACCATGCCAAAGGAGTTGAGAAAAAAGACTTGAGTAAGCAAAAGAAGGGCTCAATTCTGTCTTTACTAGTAGAGAGATACAGGGAGCATCATGTTGCCTCTATCCTTAAAATTTCTAAGACGGCAGTCCATTACGACAAGTTCAAGCAGCAGACATTGAGGACAATAGAGCTACATATGGACAAAGGGCAAGAGTGACTCTCCACTGACCAGGATGACTGTCATCTTATTTGAATGTCACTCAGCAACCATAGGATGACATCAAGTGACCTATAAAAGGAATGGTAAATGGCAGCTGGGGTGAAAAGCACGGCAAGAACAGTTCCTAATATGCTCCTACAGGCAGGGCTCAAGTCATGTAAAGCTAGAAAAAAGCCTTTTATCAATGAGAAGCAAAGGAGAGCCAGACTGAAGTTTTTCAAAGACCATATGGATTGGACCATAGAGGACTGGAGTAAGGTAATCTTCTCTGATAAGTCTAATTTTCAGCTTTGCCCAACACCTGGTCGTCTAATGGTTAGACGGAGACCTGGAAAGGTGTATAAGCCACAGAGTCTTGCACCCACTGTGAAATTTGGTAGAGGATCAGTGAGAGGTACAAGGTAAGAGGGTAGATCCAGGCAACTACCGTCTATTAAGCCTGACATCAGTAGTGTGCAAAGTTTTTGAGGGCATTTTAAGGGATGACATGCAAAAATATATTGCAGAAAATAATATAATAACTGACAAACAGCATGGATTCATGAAAGATAAGTCATGTCTAACCAACCTGTTGGGGTTCTATGAGGAGGTAAGTGCAAATCTGGATATTGGTAATGCAGCTGATGTGATTTATTTGGACTTTGCAAAGGCATTTGATACTGTACCACATAATAGCCTTATACTAAAGCTCCAGAAGCAAGGACTAGGGGACACAATATGCAACTGGGTAAGGAATTGGCTAAAAGATAGGAAAAAAAGAGTAGTCATAAATGGCACATTCTCTAAATGGGCTATAGTCAGCAGTGGGGTGCCGCAGGGATCTGTGCTAGGACCGATTCTTTTTAATCTCTTTATTAATGACCTTGTGGATGGGATTGATAGTAAAGTGTCAGTCTTTGCTGATGACACCGAACTATGTAGAATATTAAAAACTGACCTTCATAGTACAATATTACAAAAAGATCTGGATAAGATGTCAGAATGGGCAGACACTTGGCAAATGAGATTTAATGTTGATAAATGTAAAGTAATGCACCTAGGACGGAGTAATCCTATAGCTGCGTATACATTAAATGGAAGTAAACTCAGGACTACAGATCAGGATAAGGACTTGGGTATTCTCATTACAAATAAACTGAGCAGCAGCACTCAATGTCAGGCAGCAGCTGCTAAAGCAAACAATATTTTAGGCTAGCGCCACACATCCGTGCTGCCGGCACGTGTTTGTCATTTTTTACACGTACCGGCGGCACGGAGACACGTTAACCAATGCTACCCTATTGTAGCAGGCACACACACGTAAAACCACACGGAACGTGTGTCCGTGTGCGTTTGTACGTGTGTGCGTTTTTCAAAGCGCTGACATGTCAGTGTTTTCTCCCGCAGCACGGGTGTCACACGGCCCGCACCCGTACCACACGGGTGTAGTGTGGATGCGGTCCCGTGTGACACGCGCCGGAGAAAACACACATGTCAGTGAAAAAAAACCAAAACATTTACTCACCTTCTCCAGCCCTCCTGTCTCTGCCGCTGCTGCCTCTTGCTGCCGACCGCCGCTCATTATTCTCATTGAATATTCACTTCACTGCCTGGCAGCAGCAGCAGCGGGGAGACGGGAGGGCTGGAGACCGAGGATCAGCACCACGGACAGCAGCGCGGACATCAGGAAGGACCAGGTGAGTATGATAATTACCGGTTCTACGTGTGCTATCGCGGATAGCACACGTAGAACACACGTGTCACGCACGTACCAGAGACACGTACTTACCTGCACGCAACACGCAGGGAAAATACGTGTCTCTCGGCACGTGCGTGAATTTCACGTGAGTGTGGCAGAAGCCTTAGGGTGTATAAAAAGAGAGATTAGATCCCGTGACCCCAACGTATTGTTACTCCTCTATAAATCACTTGTAAGGCCACATCTGGAATATGGGATCCAGTTTTGGGCTCCACATTTTAAAAAGGACATTCAGAAGTTAGAGTCAGTTCAGAGGCGGGCAAAGAGAATGGAAGGCCTCCCATATGATGACATGTTGAAAAAGTTAGATATGTTTAGCTTAGAAAAAAGACGTCTCAGAGGAGATCTCATTTATACGTATAAATACATGTGTGGTCAATATAAAGGACTGGCACATGACTTATTTCTTCCAAAGACAATACTAAGGACCAGGGGGCACTCACTGCGAGTGGAAGAAAAGCGATTCCGACAGCTAAATAGGAAAGGGTTCTTTACAGTTAGAGCAGTCAGACTGTGGAATGCCCTACCACAAGAGGTAGTAATGGCAGATACTATAACAGCTTTTAAAAAAGGGCTGGATGATTTCCTCAGTACACAAAATATTGTTGGTTATAAATGACTTAGTGACCAAATGTAGAACTGGTGCAGTTAGGTTGAATGAGATTGACCTAGGTCTTTTTTTCAACCTAAGTAACTATGTAACTATGTAACTATGATCTGGTGATGCTTCAGCAAGGCTGGAATTAGGCAGGTTAAACTTTGCAAAAGACATATGAATCAAGCTGCATACAAGGTTATCCTGGAAAAACAGTTGCTTCCTTCTGCTCAGGGAATGTTCCCCAACTCTGAGGACTAGTTTTTCCAGCAGGACAATGTGCCATGCCACACAGCTAGGTCAATCAATGTGTGTCATCAAAACCCTGTCATGGCCAGCCCAATCTCCAGACCTGAACCCCATTGAAAACCTATGGAATTTAATCTAGAGGAAGATGGATAGTTACAAGCCATCAAACAAAGAACTGCTTAAATTTTTGCACCAGGAGAGGCATAAGGTCCCCCAAAAGCAGTGTGAAAGACTGGTGGAAAGCATGCCAAGACACATGAAAGCTGTGATTAAAAATCATGGTTATTCCACAAAATAGTAATTTCTGAACTCCTCCTGAGATAAAACATTATTAGTATTGTTGTTCCTAAATGATTATTAACTTGTTTTCTTTGCATTATTTGAGGTCTGAAAGCAATGCATTTTTTTGTTATTTTGACCATTTCTCATTTTCAGAAAATAAATACAAAATGTATTCCTTACAAATTCGGAGACATGTTGTCAGGAGTTTATAGAATAAAAGAACAATTTGCATTTTATTCAAAAATATAAGTATAAAGAGAAAAATCAGAAAAACTGAACATTTTGCAGTGGTCTCTTAATTTTTGCTAAAGCTGTATGTCCTAATTATTATAGATGGCAGAGTCACATCTGGAGACATACCGTAGGAGAAAATGGGGGTTCTGCATTCCTTTTTGAGCTTGACAGAACCTAGTTTATAAGGTTTTTGAAAAATTGAATGGTTTAGTATGATGGAACTCTTGAAAAGCCATTCAGCTGATTATGACATTTGTATACCGTATTTTCCGACGTATAAGACAACTTTTTAATCCCTGAAAATCTCCTGAAAAGTTGGGGGTCATCTTATACGCCGGGTGTCATCACTTTAGACACAATAAAAGATATTCTCACCTCTCCTCCGTGCCCGCATTGCCTCCAGCTGTTTCTTGCAGTCCACAGGCACACAGACTCCTCCGTGATAGCGTCTGGGCACAGAGAAGCCGCTGCAGGATGTCGTCATGGCTTTACTACAGTTGAATGCTATATGGCACCACAAAGCATTCAACTGCAGTAAATCATTGACAGTAGCGGCCCTGTGTAATGGATGCGCTTTACCGCAGTTGAATGCTTTGTGGTGCCGTAAAGCATTCAACTATAGTAAAGCCATGACGACACCCTGCAGTGGCCACTTCATTCACGCTATCATGGAGGAGTCTGTGTGCGGACTGCGAGAAACAGCTGGAGGCAATGCGGGAGAAGGGAGAATAACTTTTATTATGTGTAAACAACTGCATGATAGGGGACAGAAGGGAACCAGCAGGAGGGCATTATTAAACAATGGGGACATTACTGCACAGGACATTACAGCAGGGGACATTACTATACAATGGGGACATTAAAGCAGGAGGGCATTATTAAACAATGGGCTCATTACTGCACGGGACATTACAGCAGGGGTTTCACTAAACAATGGGCACATTACTTGGGTCAGCTTAAGGTACTGTCACACAAAGCCAAGCTCCAGGGATCCCACCAGCAACCTGACCTAGCAGGGATCGCTGGAGCTTGGCTACATGGGTTGCTGGTGAGCTGTCAAACAGGCAGATCTCACCAGCAACCAGTGACCAGCCCCCAGCCAGCAGCGACGCATGGAAGCGATGCTGCGCTTGGTACCTAAGGTAAATATCGGGTAACCAACCCGATATTTACCTTGGTTACCAGCGCACACCACTCAGCGCTGGCTTCTTGCACTCCTAGCAAGAGTACACATCGGGTTAATATGTAGTCTGGCTATGTGTGCAGGGAGCAGGCACTGGCAGCGTGAGAGTGGCAGACGCTGGTAACGAAGGTAAATATCGGGTAACCAAGGAAAGGGCTTCTTGGTTACCCGATATTTACATTGGTTACCAGCCTCCGCAGAAGCCGGCTCCCTGCTCACTGCCCATTCAGTTGTTGCTCTCTCGCTGTCACACACAGCGATCTGTGCTTCACAGCGGGAGAGCAACAACTAAAAAATGGTCCAGGACATTCAGAAACAACCAACGACCTCACAGCAGGGGCCAGGTCATTGCTGGATGTCACACACAGCAACATCGCTAGCAACATTGCTGTTGCGTCACAAAAGTCGTTCCTCGGCAGCGATGTTGCTAGCGATGTTGCTTAGTGAGGAGTGGCCTTTACTCTGAAGTAGATACGATATATCCCAAACTCTATATTTTTAACTGGAAAAGTTGGGGGTCGTCTCATACGCCCACTCGTCTTCTACACCAGAAAATATGGTATTTTTATTATCAAATTTCATTTATTGGTAATGTCTTTGTAAATAATTTTTGTTTAAACTCTGCACAATTGTATTTTTTCATTTGTAGTCTCCAAACTTTGTGCTGTTATAGTATTGAGATCTGCATTAATACTTGTTTTTTAAACTTCCTTTCAATAGTCCAATAATTAATCTAAACTGATTTTTTTTTTTTTCACAGGGAACCAGATATATGAAATTTAGGTTATTCCCTGTTTTGTAGATGATGTCGGGGAGCCTATTCCTAGTATTTATGCAAACAGTACAATAATAATGTGATTAAAAATCGATTGGAAGCCATTATTCATATAATTCATTTTTCCAAGGTTACAGAATACACTGCACTTATTTTGAAGGAGTTGCCAATTTTATTCTTTCTGAAAACGAATTAAAATCTTTGAGTGCATTTCATCACTAACCTTGTGAAAACGCATTTAAGACAAGAGAGAACAAACTAAGTTTGAAAGTTTGAAGAATGTTCAAGTGTTACAACTCAGTTGGTCTTAAATCCAGAGAATTGGAGATAGCTCTGAAAATTTTGTAATGAAACCAAAAACCCAATCTCATGAGACAAAATTGTAAAATGTGAATACAATAAAGACTATACAGCGATCAGACTAATAAAACTTTTAGTACCATAGAGAGATTAAGTAACAGATTAAAAAAAAGTTAAAAAAGTAAAATACTGTATATTAATAACAATCACAAAGTAAAGAACATAAAAAAATTAAAAAATTTCACCAAAAAATACATTGAATTATATGAAACAAAAAAACAAAATAAGTATGCATATTTGTTATCACTGCATCCAGAGCATCCTGATCTGTAAAACTTTCACACTATATAACCCCTTCAGTGAACAGCTTTAAAAAATAATTAAATAAAATATGTGGCAAAGAACTGCTTTTTCATCATGCTGTAAAAAAAAGTGAGATAAAAGGCGATCAAAAAGTTGAATGTAGATAAAAATGGTATTGCTGAAGACGTCAACTTGTCCTACAAAAAACAAACCACCACACAGCCCCATTAGCATGAAAATAAAAAAAAATAGCTCTGATAATAAGGCGATGCAAAAACATTTATTTTTTCTAAAAAAATATTTTTATTGTGTAAAAGCGGAAAAACATAAAAAATTATAGAAATGTGATATCACAGTAATCATATTGACCCGAAGAATAAAGCTATGTCATTATTTTTACCAAACAGTGAACAGTATAAAAACAATTCCAAAAAGCAATTCCTGAATTGCTGTTTCATGTTCATTCTGCCTCCAAGCTATTCAAAAATATTATATACCCAAAAATTATACCAATAGAAATGGCAACTTCTCCTACAAAACACAAGCCCTCAGATCACTCTGTTGGCAGAATGGTTAGTAATGGGTAGAACACAGTGAAAAATTCTTTTAAAAAAACAAAAAAAACCACACTCCCTCTCAAATTTATTAACCCCCAAAACACCCCTGCAGGTGTGATGTAATCCACACCATGACGTTCCACGACGATCCTAGTTCTGTTACATACTAAGGTTACAGTGAGTGGTCACAGTAGAAAACACAACCAAGCACTGATTCGTCTCAGCTGGCAGTTCCCATGATAACCCAGCTGTGCCCTCAAATGAACTCAGTGAATTCATCTCAGGTGACCTCTAAGAACTCACCTGAGGTGAATTCAATTATCTCAATGTCGGATTTCCTGCTTAGGCTATGTATGCAATTGAGCATTTGGTTGCAGATAATCTTCATCTCCTGGCAGACAAACACACTAAAAACGTGATGCAGTTTTGATTTGTTTTTCTGCCAGGAGATGCAGATTTGGTGCAGAAACATGTTGCAGAAATTTGGACCAAATCTGTATTTCCTGGCAGAAAAATGCACCAAAAATGCAATGCGGTTTTGATGTGTTTTGATTCATTTTGCTGCCAGGAAATGCAACTTTTGTGCACAAATTTCTGCAATCAAATACTCAATGTGTGCATATAGCTTAAGTTGGTAATCTGACATTGATTTCAATGAGTTCACCTCAATTTTGTTCACCTGAGACCACAGCTGAAGTACCATGGGAACCCCATCTGTGAGCTCAGGTAAACTCATTGAACTCAATACCGGATTAGGCTATGTGCGCACATTGAGCATTTGGTTGCAGACATTTCCGCACCAAATCTGCATCTTCTGGCAGAAACGCACCAAAAATGCATCAAAACCACAGCACATTTTTGGGACTTTCTTCTGCCAGGAAATGCAAATTTGGTGCAGATATCTGCAACATATTTCTGCACTAAATCTGCATCTCCTGTCAGAAAATGCATCAAAACTGCATTGCACTTCTGGTGCATTTTTCTGCCAAGAGATGCAGATTTTCTGTAACCAAATACTTAACGTCCGCACATAGCCTAAGCCAGTAATATGACATTGAGGTGAGTTCATAGAGTTCCACTAAGGTGAGATCACTGACTTCATTGAGTGCACTGTGTTCATTGAGTTCACCTGAGGTCACAACTGGGGTTTTGTGGGAACTGCCAGCTATGACCTCAGTTGAACTCTTTCATGTCACTGCTCTCACAGCTACAGCTCCATCAGAGTGTCCCTGATGCGGCAGTGCTTGGTTGTTTTTCCTAATGTGATTGTGCACTGTGACCTCAGATGTAGTAGAGCTGGGAACGTTGTGGCATGTCATGTCTGTAGATTATGTCAGACCTGCAGAGGTGTTTTGGGGTTAATAAACTGGAAAAAGAGGCTTTTTTTAATAAAGGATTTGTTTCTGTGTTTTCTGTTTATTTCTTTTTACTTATATGAGTAGTAATGGGGGATCTCATAGACCCTTCCCCATTACTAATCCCGAGCATGACTACAGCTGTGATTGTTTGAAAAATTACAGCTGGCGTTAACCCCTTATTTTACTCCTATTTTCACCGCTCCAGGGCAATCTGGATGAGCTGGGCAAAGCGCTAGGATTGGCGAATCTAATGGCTGTGTCAATTCTGGGGCTGCTGTAGGATGCTATTTTTAGGCTGGGGAGGGCCCAATAACCATGGGCCTCCTGAGCCTGAGAATATGAACCTCCAGCTGTCCACTTTATCTTGGATGGGTATCAAAAATGGGGGGGGGGGATCGCAGGCCATTTTTTAAAATTATTTATTTAAAAAATAACCTTATGGGTCCCTCGTATTTTGATACAGAGCCAAGATAACACACACAGCTGGGGCTGCAGCCATGGGAACGTCCAGCTGTGACCGCAAATAACCAGAGTGATGTCACAGCTCATCTCTGAGACTCAAGGTGGCTTTACACACTGCAACATCTCAAACGACATCGCTGTAACGTCACCGGTTTTGTGACGTAATAGCGACCTCCCCAGCAACATTGCAGTGTGTGAAACACATCAGCGACCAGGCCCCTGCTGTGAAGTTGCTGATCGCTACAAATCGTTCAGGACCATTCTTTGGTCCTTTGTTTCCCGCTGTGCAGCAAAGTCTCAGTGTGTAAAGGGGACTTAAAACACTGGAAACGAGTGATGTGTCACAATATCTGTCAATCACTATTCTCTGTCAGTCGGTCTCTCCCTCTCGGTCTCTATTCTCTCTCTGTCGGTCCGTCACTGTCTCTGTCCCTCTCTCACAGTCTGTCGGTCATTTTCCCCTCCTCTCTCATACTCACCAATCCCCGATCTCCGGCGCGGCGCTGCACGGCATTCACACTGCTGCGGCGGCTTTTTCAAAAGAGGAACAATTTCGTATTCCCTACTTTCCCCGCCCACAGGCGCCTATGATTGGTTGCAGTGAGACACGCCCCCACGCTGAGTGACAGGTGTCTCACTGCACCCAATCACAGCAGCCGGTGGGCGGGTCTATACTGTGCAGTGAAATAAATAATTAAATAATTAAAAAAAACAGCGTGCGGTCCCCCCCAATTTTAATACCAGCCAGATAAAGCCATACGGCTGAAGGCTGGTATTCTCAGGATGGGGAGCTCCACGTTATGGGGAGCCCCCCAGCCTAACAATATTAGTCAGCAGCCGCCCAGAATGGCCACATCCATTAGATGCGGCTGTTCTGGGCCAGTACCCGGCTCTTCCCGATTTGCCCTGGTGCGTTGGCAAATCGGGGTAATAAGGAGTTATTGGCAGCCCATAGCTGCCAATAAGTCCTAGATTAATCATGTCAGGTGTCTCCCGGAGAAACCTTCCATGATTAATCTGTAAATTACAGTAAATAAACACACACCCGAAAAAATCATTTATTAGAAATAAAAAACACAAACACATTCCCTCATCACCAATTTAATCAGCCCCAAAAAGCCCTCCTTGTCCGGTGTAATCCACGGACCTCCAGCATCGCTTCCAGCTGTGCTGCATGCAGGTGACAGGAGCAGGAGAATACACCACCGCTCCTGTCACCTCCACGCAGCTAATGAAGACAGCCGCACGATCAGCTGAGCTGTCACTGAGGTTACCTGCTGTCACTGGATCCAGCGGTGGATCCAGCGGTGGCCGCGGGTAACCTCAGTGACAGCTCAGCTGATCGCGCTACTCACCTCAGTTGCTGCCTGGAGCTGACCGGAGCGGTGGTGAGTAGCGTGATCAGCTGAGCTGTCACTGAGGTTACCCGCGGCCACCGCTGCATCCACCGCTGGATCCAGTGACAGCGGGTAACCTCAGTGACAGCTCAGCTGATCACGCTACTCACCACCGCTCCGGTCAGCTCCAGGCAGCAACTGAGGTGAGTAGCGCGATCAGCTGAGCTGTCACTGAGGTTACCCGCGGCCACCGCTGGATCCACCGCTGGATCCAGTGACAGCAGGTAACCTCAGTGACAGCTCAGCTGATCGTGCGGCTGTCTTCATTAGCTGCGTGGAGGTGACAGGAGTGG
The DNA here is from genome assembly GCF_048569485.1 of Anomaloglossus baeobatrachus. Classification (NCBI taxonomy): domain Eukaryota; kingdom Metazoa; phylum Chordata; class Amphibia; order Anura; family Aromobatidae; genus Anomaloglossus; species Anomaloglossus baeobatrachus. The sequence continues at coordinate 72,562,444 of NC_134354.1, forward strand.
CGGTGTATTCTTCTGCTCCGGTCACCTGCATGCAGCACAGCTGGAAGCGACGCTGGAGGTCCATGGATTACGCCGGACAAGGAGGGCTTTTTGGGGCTGATTAAATTTGTGATGAGGGAATGTGTTTGTGTTTTTTATTTCTAATAAAGGATTTTTCGGGTGTGTGTGTTTATTTACTGTAATTTACAGATTAATCATGGAAGGTATCTCGGGGAGACGCCTGACATGATTAATCTAGGACTTATTGGCAGCTATGGGCTGCCAATAACTCCTTATTACCCCGATTTCCCAACGCACCAGGGCAAATCGGGAAGAGCCGGGTACTGTCCCAGAACAGCCGCATCTAATGGATGCGGCCATCCTTGGCGGCTGCTGACTGATATTGTTAGGCTGGGGGGCTCCCCATAACGTGGAGCTCCTCATCCTGAGAATACCAGCCTTCAGCCGTATGGCTTTATCTGGCTGGTATTAAAATTGGGGGGGACCGCACGCCATTTTTTTTAATTATTTAATTATTTATTTCACTGCACAGTATAGACACGCCCACCGGCTGCCGTGATTGGGTGCAGTGAGACACCTGTCACTCAGCGTGGGGGTGTGTCTCACTGCAACCAATCATAGGCGCCTGTGGGCGGGGAAAGTAGGGAATACGAAATTGTTTAATGAGCGGCCGGCTTTTTCAAAAGAGGAAAATCCGCCACAGCAGTGTGAATGCCGTGCAGCGCCGCATCGGGGATCGGTGAGTATGAGAGAGGAGGGGAAAATGACCGACAGACTGTGAGAGAGGGACAGAGATAGTGACGGACCGACAGAAAGAGAATAGAGACCGAGAGGGAGAGACCGACTGACAGAGAATAGTGATTGACAGATATTGTGACACATCACTCGTTTCCAGTGTTTGACTAGCTAGGTCGTTCTGCAGGTCCGGATCGCTGTTGCGTCGTTGGCCAGGTTTGCCTGTTTGACAGCTCACCAGAGACTCACCAGAGACTTTGTAGCGATCCCGGCCAGGTTGGAATCGCTGGTGGGATCGCTGAAAGTCTCAGTGTGTAAAGGGGCCTTCAGTCATTCTCTTCCTGAAGCGCACAGCAGGTGGTCATGTTCTATGCCTGCGTTCTGTCACTTCATATGTAGCAGAGCTGGAATTGTCATGGGACCTCGTGTCGATTATGCTAGACCTGGATGTTTTTGGGTTAATAAAAATGGGAAAGGGTGTTTTTTTTCATGTTATTTCAAATAAAGGATTTTTTCTGTTTTCTTTTCACTTACAGATTTGTAATGGGGCGTCTCATAGACACCTCCCATTTCTAACCTAGGGCTTAGTGGCTGCTGTAAAATGTTAATTACCCCTTATTACCCTGATTGCCACTGCGACAGGGCAATCGGGATAAGCCAGGTAAAGTTCTGGGATGGTGGCATTTAGTGGATGCGACAATCCTGGTTTTTGCAACTATAAATTTGTGATTTATTATTATTATTATTGTTCAATACCTTTTAATTTATATCTTCTGTGTATAATATTACAAAAACTCTTATATGTACAGTATTATTCATTTTTAAATGCTTTTCATTAAGTATAAGAATAACCTTTCTCATCGAATAAAGATTATTTAAAAAAACAAACTTGAGATTTAGCATAAAGGACATAGAACAGCTGTTACACTGAAAATCTTTCTGCCACATTACTATAATGACATCATTGAAGTGATTCTGACCATATGGTGATAGGTTCACCAGTGCAGAATGTCTGGGTAAGACAGTTTATTCTTCTGCTTAAATGTGACAATGATTTCATTCAATACTTTAATATACTATACATTTTACTTTATTGAACACATTACAAGTTGATGAAATTAATTTTAAAAGTCCACAAAATCATATATAGATTGTTTCCCATCCATAAAAAACTGCAATTAGAAAACCTCAAATCCATTATGTATTGTCTTCTACCCAGTAAAGTAGCTCTGCACTTTATTGGACTAGATCATCAATTGGAAAAAATTGTTTCTGCAGCCTTATAGTCAGTCATTTTATAAAATCATAAATGTCACATTACTTTCAGACAACTTGATAGATAATGTGGTTGACAATCTGAAAGTCACTTACAAATAATATTGTTTTACCCTAGACATACGACTCAAAAAGGCCAACTACATCTTTTTCTTTCTTTCTTTCTTTCTTTCTTTCTTTCTTTTTCTTTCTTTCTTTCTTTCTTTCTTTCTTTCTTTCTTTCTTTCTTTCTTTCTTTCTTTCTTTCCTTCTTTCTTTCTTTCTTTTCCTGCTGTCCTGTAAATTTGCACACTGACATAACAGGTGCATGACTTTAGTTTTAGGGCAGGCAAGTTATAGAACAATAGCTTTTGAAATGCATACAAAAAGTGATGGAAGGGAAAGACCATGTCACGATGTGACTACTGGTGTCTTTCCGGGGAATGGCGCAATACAGCGGGAACATCGGTGTAGTGTTACGCCTGGGGAGAAAAACCCCTGGAGAATGACACAAAACAAAGGGAACACAATACAACTGTGGGCCCTGGTACTAAGGAAAGGGGATCGGGGATACATCCAACACTCACCTGAAGCTGTATCCTGCACTCCATAACATCCCTAGACAGGTCCTTCCCCCTGTGCACCGATCACATGCTTAAGCCCTCATTGCCCTTGAACTCACCTTCAGTAGTGAAGGCCAGTGAGATGCTAGTTTCACCACTGTAAATAAGACAACATGAGGTAGGTAGGACAAACATGTGGGGAAAGACACAGCAAAACACACTCTAAGGTTTCTTCAATAGGAGCTTTACAGCTGTGACAGTAAAAACCCCACAATTCTGCAGAGAGAAATTCCTTCAACATGTGCAGCTAAGGAATGAGCTATAGCCGGCATAGGGAGGAGTGAGGAGTGGATATTTATAGCAGAAGGGAGTGACTGCAGCTGGGGTTATAAGTACCTGCTAGAACTTCAGGATTGAAATGCCTCTTAACCTTAAGTACCTGATGGAATTAAATATTCTCCAACTCAGGGTACATGATGAGCAGACACTAAAGTGGATCTGTGATCCACAATGCATTGTTACCTTCTGATTCCTGGTTGCCCTGAGATCACATCACACTAGTGACAGTCCAGAACCTACAGTGCTGGCAGAAAGTGTATGCAAGTAACAGAGCTTGAGAATCAGGACAATTCCTTGACATGTTAGACTGGTGTGTACACCAAAAGCAGTTTTAACTTGTTTTGTGAAGATTCCATGATTTTCTGCATGTTTTATGTGAAGGTATGGTTTATGGTTTATATGTGGTTTAACACCTCTGGTGTAACATTTCAAGTATCAAGGAATTTTGCCTAAGCCGTGAATCTGTGAATTTTCCTTCCCCCTAGAAATGAGAAGAATGTTCCTTGAGGATTTTGGATGGATTATAATTTGCAGTGGCTGTTAGTCAATGTGCTGGGTGTTTTTACAGATGCTACTCACTTGGAAAGTGATATCACATTCTTTATATAACAATTATTAGTCCTTACAATGCTACAGCAACATCTCCTCCTCTATAGGGATAAAGACTTTCCTGCTCAGTATCTTAGGATATTGAAAAGTATGAAAAATCAAAAATTGACAGAGTGTATCTGTCACATGGGATGGGATGACTGGACAGGTGCACCTAGCCTGTCCCTCAGACTGGACACCCTATATTGTCCCTCAGCTCAGAGGTACGCTCGATGGTAGCGATGTCTGAGTCACCAGCATGACCCTAACTCCTGTCCAAGTCCAATTGCCTACCCCTTCTCCACCCAAACGGGGACCCGAGACAGTAGTCACAAACCCCACTACTAAACACGGACAGGTGAAAAACCCAAACTCTTACACTCTTCAATCAAACACAAAGAAGTGACAATACGTGCACAGGGAAAAACAACATAAAAAGGGAGGAAATAAACAGACAATCAGGAAACTTCCACACTGTGCAATAAGCACACCGCAGAACACCAATATTGGATAACCGCAATAAGAGTGGACTCACTGCACAAGCTGGAGCTATTTTTGGCACTGAGCACCAATATCTAGTACCTTATATAGGAAGGAGATGGATGAAATTGGTAATTAGCAACCCCCAGGTCAGCAGAAATTAACTCCTGCAAGTCTGAGGAATAGTGGACATGAAACAGCTGACACGCGACTCTGGCTGAACAACTGGGAGACATTAGGTTGCTTGTCAGACTCTGCAAAGTGAATAGAGCCTGACATTGGTATGACACCTAATGAGTTTGGAACTGAACATTGCATGACAGTTTCCTGCTAAGGATCACATACAGAGGCCTAATAGTTGAGGAAAAACTCAGGATCACTTCCAAAAAGGAAAAGAAAGACAAGATGTACCTAAGAGGATCTACCATATTAGAAAATCGAACAAGGAAAGAACTAGCTATAAATCAGAAGGGAGAAGGTAGGAGCATGTTACGGACATTGTGGAGGCTTTTGATCTGAATCAGGAAAGGAGAATACAGGTACCGGAAAATAATAGCATTTGTGAGGTGAGGTTTGATGGAACATATCACTTTAGGTAAGTCACCTATGCTTGTATCATATGTCAAAGCTGAAGTAGACAAGCACAAGGCAAAAAGTTGGTGGAATGTCGAAGGAATTTGGTATTGGTTCATGGAAAGCTGAATAAATTCCACTTAGCCACAGCCGCTTTTTATTTGTTTATAAGGAGGGTTTCGGCAACATCCAAAATAGGTAAATCTTCCTGACCTTACAGTCAACTTCTGGAACACCTAACAATGGCTGTCATCTGTCTTCTCTGATCCAATATTACAATATATAAAAATGGCAGGGTGAACCTATACTTTGGCTCGTTTTCATAATATTTGCAAATATATAAAAAGCATATTTAATATACAAAAAAGGCTTTTAATTGACTTTTATTTTGCTTGACCTGTCACATTGTCATTTTGCAACTCATTGTATATCATGATTTAATTATAGTATTTATTATGCTTTAAACATATAAAGTTGCCAGCAATTTAAGATTCAATTCTCTCTTGCATTTTCATATCTTATTTAGATGTATTATATTATTTCTCAAATCTTAAAACTGACCTTGAATACAGGTACAATTTAGACTGCTTAAATAAATGGCGCAGAAAAGAAACCACTAATTTTGTTTTTATTATTCTCTTTTGTATTGTTTTGTAGTCAGGTTCAATAGCATATATTATATGTTTTATTCACATATACGTTGTTATTTACATTTCTATTATCGTTCTTAGGATTGTTATGATATATTTCTATTACTTAAAAGTTTAAAAAACAGCGAGCAATTCTACTTTTTTTTTGCAAAGCCACACAATTCATTTTGGGAATAATACAAACTGTCATTGTCTGTAGTAATATTCTGAAAGGTCTACTGGAAGGTCTTTTCTGAAAGAAAGCAAAACACCACAGGTAGTCTTTAGTATGCAGCCAATTATATATACTGGTGTGTCTATGGGCGTTTGCTGATAGGAATATTTTCACAGTAAGATTGTCTACGCAACCACGAAGATGCCTAAATCATCTCTTCTAATGTCTGCTTCAGTAATATAATAGCACTTATCACAGTTCATGGTGGGGGCACTGCAGTGTTCATCTGTGAATACAGTCATGCTCATGGTATAGCATAAAAATGCAGTCTTAACAATTATTTGCACTATAAATTAAAAGTTCAGCATATTAATGAGTGGAGGCACGTGGAATTATCATATTTTAAAGTATTTGTTACTGGGATAATACTAAACTGAAAAACTCTTTCAGCAACCTCTTCTCTAATTGCTAAACGCTTGGATCTTGGGGTCTGACAAAGCAAACAGCTCTCCATAAAGGACGAGGGATTATTTGTAAATTTAGTATTATTTGCTTAATGAATGGGGGGTGCGGGGATCCCTCTGTGACAGACAAACCTATCCTTGTTCCAACGGCCTATATCAGCTTTTTTCTTCTGCCGACAATGGGGGAGGTAGTGGTGGCATTATTACTCAGCAGTCTGCTCCCTTAATGACACTCTCAATCGTGGAGGGAGATGGGGAAGATGGAGGTTTTCATCTTCTGTTGGGCAGCAAATGTTCTTCCTTCCTGACTATGCTTTTGGTAACTGATCCTGTCAATGTCCCATCTCGGTGGTTCTGATTTTGCTTGCTGACACCTTTTGACGCGCCCACAGGTCGGGGGTTAATCGTTGCCGGGCCGTGGTGCTTCTCCTGGGCCGCCGAGGTGGCCTTGCCCGGTTCCATGACCCCGAGTGCCAATAAAAAGCAGGGGAAGGGGATGATGGGGGTAGTTTTTCATGACGCCAACCTGTGGAGCGCAGCCAGTATTAGCCGCCACTGCGGGCCTTCTCTGCTGGGGCGGATGACAATGCAGCTTGGATGGTTCAGCTCTCCACAGGCAGAGCTATGGCCCCAGGGAGGATGGTGGTGATAGTAGTCTCTCAGGTGCTGATGGCGTGGTGGCACGATGGGGAGGGTACTGGCAGTACTCACTGGTCCCACACTGCTGTTGGAGCACCGAGCTACGCTGTGATGTGCCTCAGCCGATCCTGGATACTTCGGAGGTTGGGGCCAGTGGTTCCTTCTGTGCATCTCCCTTCTATGGTTTCCCTCCACCCCAGCTCCTGGGCCGTGGAACGGGTCACGGGTGCCTTCTCCACTCCCCGCAAACCCTGAGATTCCCCTTCTTTCCTAAGAACCCGGGTCGAGCCTCCGGCTCCAGACCACAAGTCCCAAACTTTCTGTGTCTTTGCTTGCTTGTCTGTTCTGGAGTCCAACCTCTCAGACGCAGTCTGGTGCTAACTGCCTGTAGTGTGTCAGATGGCTCTTTATTTCCCCTCTGTGGGTGCCCCACCTTCCGGGTCACTGAACTAGTGGGCATGAGGCCCATACCTCGTGATGGCCACCCCAGCACCTATGATAGCCCGGTCCCTGTGACAGAATTCCCATGTTATGTGTTGGTTGAGTGTGATTGTGGTTGTTACCGGTGATGACCTCCTCTGTATCCGCGATGAATACTGCACCTCGGTAGCCCAAATGGTAAGTCAGTGGATATACAAATTGAATACTGTAACACTTTAAGGCCTGAACAAAAACTTGTGCTTTAGTTCCTTTTTGTAAATTGAGCACTTTTTTTTTTGGGGGGGGGGCATTTTGGGGTTAGGCATAGGTAATATACATGTTTATGTTTGATTATCTTATTTTTTAGATATATATTCTAACATTATGTTATTTCTATTTTTTGTATTCAATATTGCATAACTACTCATTTTTATGAGCCATGCAGGAGCATTGGTGGAAAATCTGATGGGAATCTACAAAAAGAATGGAGATATACATGAATTAGTATTGTTTATTTATAGATGTATTTATCTGTCTTAATATAATTAATTAGCACAATATTTGTTACAAACACAATTTTTAATTAGCATATTATTAGTTATTAGCCCGCTTATGACCAAGGTTGTACTGGTACATCCTTTGTCGCCTACTTCTGGTTACTGAGTTACTGAAACACAGATCGACAACATTAAAAAAAAATTCAATTTTTTTTATAAATACATCAATGCAAAAAAGAAAACAAAGGATGGTATCAGCCCCTTAAAAGATAATAACAAGATAATTATAGAGGACAAAGAGAAGGCTGAGATATTAAACAGGAACTTTTCATCTGTGTTCACCAAGGGACTGACTGTTCCAGGGATCATTCAACAAGGCTAAAATCAAAGTTCACCATTTCATATAACTAATTTAATACAAGGAAAATAACACCTACCTCTGAGTAAATTGAACATTGACAAATCCCTTAGGCCAAATGACATTCATCCATAGCTATTGAGGGAATTGGGCTCAGTAATTGACTGCTGTATCTCATCTTTTTAGACTCCCTTGTAACAAGGTTGGTGCCTCGGGATTTGAAGATTGCCAATGTGGTACTGATCATTAAGAAAGGTAAGAAGGTGGATCCCGGTAACTACCATCCAATAAGTCTGGCATCAGTGGTGTGCAAAGTTTTTGTGTGCATTTTAAGAGATAACATGCAAAAACATATTGCAGTGAATAATATATTGACTGTCAACCAGTATTTATTCATAAAAGATAAATAGTGCCTAAACAACATGTTGGGTTTCTATGGGGAAGTATGTACAAATCTGGATATTGGTAATGCAGCTGATGTGATTTATTTGGACTTTGCAGAGGCATTTGATTCTTTACCACATATCAACCTAACACTGAATTCTGACCCTTGGCCTGTGACTTGACTGCATTTCTGCTTACTCCCTGTGTCCTGTTGTGTCCTCCTGTTTCCTGACCCCAGTTTGTCTGACTACCCTTCCGTCTATACTGTCCGTAAGTGGTGACTAGCATCACAGTTTATACATCAGTTCTTGTGTTTGTCTGAACCCCTGGCTCTGTGTCTAGTATGTGCTACTCTGCTTGTGTGCCTGCTGTCCTAATCCTTTCTGTTCAATGTGCCATATAGCAAGTCCAGCTCGCTGTGCCATCGCCCTCAGTTCACCCTGACTTGCGGCTTAATGAATCCATCTCAGCAAATGAACCATAACATTTTTTTATGTACTGTATGTTATTTTTTTATTGTAAAAATATATCTTTTAAAAAACAGTATTGTTTGTTCTTTAAACCAGACATATACAATAAGATTCTATTCTGTCTTCTGTTTCTCATTTCATTATCTGATTTCAATCTAATTTCATCGAAAATCTCTTAATGAAATCTCATAAGTTAAACATACTTTTTTTTATTTTTCTGTGATTTTTTAAAAATGTTGTTTGTTTTTTTTCTTCTAATTCTTATTTAAGAGAAAACCAACCAGAAAAATTTAAGAGAACAAGATAGTTTCCCGTTTCATGCTGGAGGTTGACACCTTCTGTTTAGTGAATGTGGCAATTTCTCTTCCATTATTTTTCAAATGAAAAACTGATGGACACACGAGAGTCACACATGTTTATTCCAGTGGCAGAGATTGACTTTATTATTGAACTTATATTGCTTTCCTTCTTTTTCTATCAAAAATGATTTGGGAAGACTCAATGAACTTTGCTAATCTAAAACTTTCCCTTAAAAATATGTGACATTGCTCTATTGACAGATAGACTGATGGGAAAGTAGATATTTCGTTACAAGAAGAAATCTGTGCTCTTCCAAATTTTCTTATCCCCATGTGACACGGAACGTTATTGAATTGGAACTGTGTCTATTGTTTGATTAAAGTGATGCTATGGAAGTTATATTGGAGAATGAGATTGTAAACTACACAGAGACCAATCCTCCCCTGTGTGCTTTGGGAAACTTGTTTAAGTAGCCAAATGTATGATGATTTTGTATTACAAAAAATATTTTCGATTATTCAAAAACTTTACCTGTTACCCAAATTCTTCTCATTAAAGTAGTAAGGTACTACATATAGGGCAATACACTAATATGCTATTATCGATTTTTAATATTCCAAGTGTCATAGACCTGATTGATGGTGCTGTGCCCGTATTGCAGTTTCACCTTCCTGTGGACCCGGTGTCTGTCTGTACACCACATTGAGCATCCGGCCAGTGTTTCTGGTATCTCTTCTGTGACACTGAGAAGGGTGGTTTCCCTACTCCGTGTCGCTCTCTGGTTGATGAGAGGGATTTGTTCTCCTGCGCCGCATTCTGGGTATTTGCTGGGCTTCATTAGGGAGCGGTTTCGGCCAGATCATCGCCAGTCGTATTAACTGGTTAGTGTCAGTAAGTTCCTGGCTCCTGGCTGTTTGGTGGCTTCATTTTGGAACTCAACCCTGGATTGTTTTCTGACTCTGCTCTGTCTCATCCTCTGACCCTGCGT